>NC_064924.1:331573526-331887564 GCF_023897955.1 Schistocerca gregaria
AATATTTGAGCCAGATTAAGTTTCACATTGATTCGTCAAATTTCATCAGTAGACACAAGAAAAACCTGCATAGTTGTGATACTTGCAGCTACCTGAGCGAAAGTTGATGCATCACCTACTATGAATTTTCACTTTTTTACTGTATTCCGCACCAACCATTCTGCAATTGTACCAATTCAGTCTATGGTGCTTCTTTACCATGGCCTGTAGCAAGTAAGTTCCAGTACATTTCCACATTATGAAATGATTAAAATTGAGGTACAGTGACAGTAATATATTTGTTTTTAAATTGTGAGGCAGGTATAGTTGACAGTACCTTTCTTATGTTGTATATGTTTTCTAACACTCTCAATTTTTAGCTCTTTCTTCTTCTAATAACAGTCCTTCCTTAAGTTGACTCAACTGTAGAAACTTTTGTGTCTGCTTCTGCTGGGTTTTTCGAGCTTCTTCCAGATACTTCTTAAGTTCTTCATATTTTCCTTCACTCTTTAACTTTTCACTTCAAGGAATTATGTACAGATCGATTGAGGAGAACAGAGTGCTAGCTGATAAGCTGAGAAATAAAAAATGTTAACAAAGAGGTAAGTGCCCTAGATTATATCAAATCAAGTGCTCCCATTGCCCAAGTACTTTAACAGTAACAGGCACTTCTCAAAAAGTAACCAGGGAAGAGTACATTGTGATCTGTGGTGTGTCAATGGACACTGCACACAGTGGAGGTTTGCATGCTGCTAATGTGTTTAGAACAGCTCTAAATCACCTGAAGCATTCTTAAACGAGCAGTAATAGCTAAAAATAGGCATTAAGCAGAAATATGCAGCAGTTTTGCAAATATTCATAGGATTAAAGCTCAGAAATTTGGTAGAGAACTTTACACCACTCATGAACTTCACCTCAACTGGCATGGTAAAAATCATGTAGCTACAATAATTTTGTGATGTAAGTGCAGATGCAAGGAACAAAGTGAACACATGACTATCAGATTTGAATGATGAGTGTACCACTGCACAAGAAAATTGTAGGACTGGGTATAGGCAGTTTTGGACAACTGACTGGGGGGGGGGGGGGGGGGGCAGTGCTTCTTCCCAGTCTTATCAGTTTGTGGAAACAGACAAAATTGGAGAAATGGATAGTGGAAAACACAAGCATAGCCCTTCAACTGAAACTTCTTTTTTTAGAGAATACTATGTAACTGCTGCTGCTAAACAAAAACTGGCAATTTATCACCAGAACACAGAACATTAGAGTTCTCTGCAGTAAGATCAATGGACTTATAATCAATATCCATATGCCACGAGGTATAGATTATACCCATGTTCTGTGCTTTAGTGAGCACCATATTAATTCTAGTATAGAAAAACTTGAGCTAAATAATTATTGCTTAGCAATATCATTTTGTAGAAATTTTAAAGAAAGAGGTGGTTGCCATTTATGTTAAAAACCGTATCCCATGTAGAGCAATTGATGTGCAGAATTATTGTTTAGAACAACATTTGGAGGTGTGTCCCATAGAATTGTTTTTGAATAACTCCCATATATTAGTAGTAACAGTGTACAGATTACCTTCCGGGAACAACATAGAAGAAGTCAGATGCACTCCCAATATACGTATTCAAACCTTCCGGGAACAACATAGAAGAAGTCAGATGCACTCCCAATATACGTATTAAACATAAAAGAGATGTGATAGTGCTTGGGGTCTTGAAGGTAAACTTTCTAACAAATTCGAGAGACAGATCCGATCTTGAAAATCTGATGTCCACATATAATCTTTCTTCTGTAGTTAGCTTCATGTACAAACACACTGATGATATATTTATAGACCAGACCAAAATAGGTGATACAACTACCAGGCAAATCCTGAATGGTTTCTCTGACCATGACGAATAAAGATTCACTATAATTAGTGCAAGTATCTATGAGAATGATAGTGGACCCAATTGGAAAACAGATAGGACAATTAATGGTGAAACTATTCAGATTTCTATATCACATCTCCAAGCCACAGACTGGAGACCTCTGTATAATTTTAAAAATACCAATTCCGAGTACAGTTCTTTTCAGTAATGAAATGGCACTGATATTTGATAGTACCCTCTCAAAAAATATATATATAAAACCCAAACTACAAAACATACCAAGCGCCCTGGATACCCATTGATATTAAGATTTCATTCAAAAGCAACAAGAGCTGTACATTGCCACAAAAAATTCAGATAACCACAACCAGCTAAATCACTATAAAAATACTTTAAATCTAATAACAAAGTCAAAACAGTATGGGAAGTGATAAGGAGGGAGACTGGCAAAAATTGTCTCAGTAGGGCCGAAAACATTGTTCTCAGTAATGAACGTAAACAAGTACAAAGTCAAGAGACTGTGGCAAAAACTATTAATGAGCACTTTTTGTGTTCCTGAGAAAACAGGACACAATGGCTCCTTAGAAGAGGCGTTAAAAATACTGAAAAGTCATTTCCAAATTTCAATAGAGCAGACAGGTATAGCCCCTATAACAGTACAGGAAGAAAGAAAAACCATTATTTCTTTAAAAAGAAAAAAATCAACTGGTGTCAACTTCATCTCCAGTAAGCTGCTGAAATTATGTTGCAATCAGTTCTGTAAAGTCCTAGCTCATGTATTCATCACCTCTCTGAAACGATATTCAATGTCTCCCTGAAACAAAGTATCTTCCCAGACAGGATAAAGTACGCTATTGTGAAGCCCCTCCACAAAAAAGGCGATGCCTCAGATGTAAAAACCATCATGCTGTCTCTCTTTTGACTACATATTCTGAAGTCGTCGAAAAATTAATATATGTATTTTCAGAGAAGGTATCTGCACAACCAAAGTTATATTTTCATTTACCAACATCGTTTTGGAATGCCTTGAAAAGAAGACATTGCCTGTGGACATATTTTGTGATCTGTCTAAGGCCTTCAACTGTGTCAATCATACAATGCTTATAGAGAAAGCATCCCACTATGGACTCTGAGGACAAATGGGCAACTGCCTCAAATTGTATCTACAGGGCAGACAATAGAAAATAGTATTAGATTGTAACAATACGCAGGTAGGAGGGGTAGAGTCAGACTGGGTGACAGTAAATTATGCGATTTCACAATGTTCTGTCCGAGGTCCACTACTATTCCTCATACATATCAATGACCTACCTTTGTCCTCCAACAAAGCAAGCAACTTTACAATGTCTGCAGATGACACAAGTATTGTGATAGACAGCAAGACATCCCCTGATCTAAAATTAAATGCAACCAATTACTTGAGGACTTTCGGTATTGGTTCACAGTAAATTCTATATCAATAAAGATCAGCAGACTCAATTACATTCATTTCCATTCTCGTCGTCACACAGGAAGTAAACATTGCACACAAGAGCCAGCAGCTAGACAGGGTAGATTTTTGAAATTCTTGGGCATACATATAACAAGCTTAACTGGGAAAACCACATCCCCTAAACCCTGAAAAGGCTTAGTTCAGCAACATTTGCCATCCGGATAATCGCCAAAATTGGAGGCATCAGTATCTCAAAATTTGCATGCTTTGGCTACTTCTGTTCACTTATGTATTGTGGAACAATCTTCATGGGCAATTCACCACTGTCGAAAAAAGTCTTTACAAGGCAGAAAAAGGTTGTCCGAATTTTGTGTGGAATCCCACCAAGAACCTTATCTAGCAACATTCTTAAACAAATTGGAATACTAACCACTACTTCACAATATCTCTATTCAATCATGACATTCATGCTTCATAATACTTCTCGGTATGAAACGAATGAAACATACCATCATCGTAACACAAGAAGGAAATGTGACATACACTGTGACCTGAAAAATTTTTCTTTGGTGCAAACACACATAAAATACATGACCGCAAAATCTTCAATGCACTTCCAAGTAATATTAAGTGTCTATGAGGTAATAAGGTACTATTGCTCATGATTTTAATGTGGAATTATTGAAAATCTCTGTCAATGAACAATTATTGCAGTCGTAACACTATCATTTAATTTAGTTCCTACTGTGAACTTTGCAACTAGGTTACATAAATGCTCTGTGACTGCTATTGGTAATATTTTTGTAGACAAATCTAAGGGAAAAAGTCATATCACAAAACCAATAGTAAATGGACTATCTGACTGTGACATGCAGCATATTGCGTTAAATGTCGAAACTTGTCAGAATAAGAAAAACTATTAAATCTGAGTACAGGAGGGTAATAAATAAGTCAAAAATTGATAAATTCAGGAAATTGTTCAAATACATGAACTGGATATAGGTGTTTACAGTACTTGTGACTCAAATGGAGAACACAAAGCATTCATTAATAAATTAGCTCATCTTTAGAAAATTGTTTTCCCCTAAAGGTAACTTAAATCACACAGAAGTCAAAAAGTAAACTGTGGAATACACAAGGAATGAAGATATCATGTGGGACAAAAAGGAGACTGTTTCTACTGCCTAGGAACAACTCTGGTGTTAGAATTTTAAAGCATTACAAAGAATACTCCAAAATATTAAAACAAATAATCCATAAATCATAACAGCTTTATTATGAGAAAAAGATAATTACATCAGGCAACAAAATAAAAACTGTATGAGATATAGTGAAGACAGAGGCAGGTGGGGCCCAAAAAAAAAAAAAAAAAAAAGAGGAACAGATAACTCACAAATAAATGAGACATTGGTTACAAATGCATGTAGTGTTGCAAACTCTCAAACAGGTACTTCATTTCTGTTCAGTGAACAGGTTCAGTGAACAATGCAATGGAGTATCTGAGACCAGTCCTTAGAAATACCTTCAGTAAAATGGAAATGACACCCACATCTCCCAAAGTAGTGTACATCCTAAAATCTTTAAAATGTAAGTATTCCACTGGATATGATAACATGTCAACAAAGTTAATTAAAGAGTACTCATGCGAGTTGAGTTCAGTCTTAAGTTATTTGTGGAATCAATCTCTTATCAGCGAAACATTTCCAGACTGGTCAAAATATGCTGAAGTCTCTTTACAAAGAGATATCACCAAACTACCGACAAATTTCACTTTTGCTGGCTTTCTCAAAAATATTTGAAAAGGTTGTGTGCAAACATTTCCTTAAGCATCTGACTGCAAATAATATGTTGTCCAAGTCACAGTTTGGATTTTTTAAGGGTTCTGACAGAGAGAAACCTTAACAGTGAGAATGTACTTAATTCATTACATAATAAATTAGAGGCTAATGTCATTTTCTGTGACCTGTCAAAAGCCTTTGACTGTGAACTACAGCATTCTCTTAAGTAAATTAGAATGTTATGGTGTCACCAGCAATGCTGTGAAATGGTTTGATTCTTATCTGTCTAACAGGAAACAAATGGTGTTATTGCAAAATACCTGTGCTGTAAGTAGTCAGTCTTCATCTGATTGGGAATTAATTACATGTAGTGTTCGTAAGGTTCCATCTTGTGTTAATTGCTTTTTCTTGTGTACATGAATGACATCTCATCTGTTACATTGCCAGATGCTAAGTTTGTTTTGTTTGCAGATGATACAAACATTGCAATAAGTAGCAAGTCAAGTACAGATTTAGAAGTAGCTGCTAATCAAATTTTCACTGACATTAATAAATGATTTAAAGCTAGTTCACTGTCATTAAACTTTGAGAAAACTCACTATGTGCAGTTCAGAACCTGTTAGAGATTTCCTTCCAGCATGTGTATAACATAAGAAGACATGCAGATCGAAAAGATTGATAGTGTTTGTTTCCGGGATTGCAACTCGATATTAAATTCAGTTGGGAAGATCATACCACAAAATTTTTTAAGTGCCTAAAGAAGTCTGTATTTGCAATGAGAATGATGTCAGATGTAGGAGATATAAATATAACAAAACTTGCATACTTTGCTTACTTTCGTTCTATTATGTCAAACGGGATCATATTCTGGGGTAAGTCATCGAACTGATTAAAAGTTTTTAGGATGCAAAAGCATATTATAAGAATCATTTGTGGTGTAAATTCAAGAACATCATGTAGAAACTTGTTCAAGGAACTTGGTATTCTAACCACTGCTTCTCAGTACATTTGTTCCTTAATGAAATTTGTTGCAAGTAATGTATTTTTATTTCCAACCAATAGTTCAATACATAGTTTCAATACTAGGAATAAGAACAGTCTCCATAAAGATCTAAAATCACGTACCTTGGTCCAAAAAGGGGTCCAATATTCAGGAACACACATTATCAATAAATTGCCAGCAACCATTAAGCATGTGGTTTCAGATAAAGTACGGTTTAAACAGAGTTTGAAAGACTTTTTGATAGGCATCTCCTTCTACTCTATAGATGAATCTATAGGGACTGTTAAGCCAGTTTAAGTAAAAATGTCTATTAGATTTCAGTTTTGACAGCACTTGGTCACAACAGTCAAGACTATAGTGCATAACAATGTTTCATTTTGACAGCGTGTTAATTCTGTAAATATTAGCTGTTCCAGTTTACCACATTGTATTCACCTATTTCAACAATCTCCTGTCAAATGATCAGGGTAGTGAGTATTATATTCAAATGTTTTATGTTTTTATGTTATTCTTTCTGATATGTTCCATACCCACGAGAATCATCTCATTTTTTGCGTCTATTGGATGAAAATTGAATCTAATTTAATGTATTTAAAAGTAAGTTGAAGGAGTTCTTGCTTGAAAAAAGTTTTCTATTCTCTAGAAGAATTGTACAGCAGAGATAGCTAAGGTTATTTACATATATTGTTGTGTATTCCTGATTCAATATATCGTGCTGCTTTAATTAGATTAATTGGTGGTCTGTAACTCAAAAAGATGGTCATTTTTACTCTGTAAAAATTTGTTTTGACAAGATCTGAAAATTGTCTCTCTACCTCTGTTTGTGAGTGTAATTAGAGCTTAGTGATTGTGTTACTTCATTATTCTTTTCAATTTGTTTTCTTAATCTTTGTTTATTGTCCTGATGGAAACAAGTGTGATAATGAATTAAATGTTTTGACTCACTCCACCTCCATGTGTCACCACATAAAAATGGGTCTGTGGAATACTTATTGCAATAAATAAATAAATAAATAAATAAAATAAATTGGCCACAGCCTTTATCAATGAAAGAGAAACAGACACAATTCATTTGTGCTCGCGCGCGCACACACACACACACACACACACACACACACACACACACACACACACACACACACACACACACACGCCAACTGCAGCAGCTCAGATCAGAATGCCATTGGCATTGTGGCTTGAGCTGCTGGAGTTGGTGGTCACGTGTGATTGCTTGTACATATGAATGGTGTGTGCTTCTCTTTTGCTGGTGAAGGCTGTGGCTGAAAGCTTTGTATAAGTGTCTTTTACTTGTGCCTGTCTTCAACTTAATGTGTCTTCTTTCCGATAAGTAGCAAGCTATCTTTCCCTACTTTATTGATATTCCTATCTGGAGTTTTCAAGTGAATGAAAGTTTTACATAAGAGACATGAAGACTTCTGTAACTGTACTGTAATGCAGGGATTTCAATGCTTCCAAGGAATGCAGACATTTACTTGCAAATTAACTAAAAATAAATATTAAACATTTTTTTTAGATGACTAAGCTTTATGGCGTATCCCTCATATTAATGATGTGTGTTACTCATTATGTTTGTCCAAATACTTTTCACCAATGTATTATTCTGAAATAAACAAACACTTGTGCGTAAAAGCAGCAAATAGTTAGTGGACCGTCTGTCGGGATACACTAATCTTTTCTGTCTGTTGTTCTCAGTTTTAAAATTTTCTATGTAATTCCTTACTCCATGGTGTGGATTTCTGGAAGAGAAGTCTGGTGTACACAAAGAGCTCATAAATATTATTGGTAAATATACCATAATAATTACATATTTAGACTTGCCATCAAAGTACTTATTGCTTGAGATAGCCTTGCACATTAGTCTTTTTTCATATGTTGTTTTTTATTGTATAAAGTGCAGGATTCCCGAATATGTGATGGGCACGAATTTGTGCATAATGTTTTATTTTTATACGGCATGAATTAACTGTAATTTTATGTACAGCAGACAGTAGTTTAATATGCACAACTGCACTATTTTATTTTTCCGTGCACAATTCTTTTTTCATATAATTACAGGTTCTTCAATACAATGTTCCTGGTGGGAAGAAAAACCGTGGACTGGCTCTTGTGTATTCTTATCGTATGCTTACTCCAGAGAGTCATCGGACTGAAGAGAATATTCGCCTAGCACAAATTATGGGCTGGTGTGTTGAAATGGTATGCATCTTTGTTCTTGTTAGTTCTTTAGAAGTACCACACTGTCTGCTGGATTATTTAATGCTTGTACCATAAGTAAACCAAAATTAGCTGCAAGTGGTTGTTTACTGTTATCTGTATAAGATTATCATACCTAATTTAGAGACAAGAATCCCCATATTCCTTTGCTTGGACTGAATGTGCATTGGAAATTAATTTAGACATGGTCTCTCAATCACACTTATGAATCACATTTAAAGACAATGTCTGAGGATAATGAACAGATCAGATGAAAGTTTCAGCTCAAGAATTCACAGATGTAACCCGCCTTCTGTAACATATATTGCATTTCCTGATTTCGCAACAGCCATGTCTAGATTGTTTTTGTATTTGTTTCTATGGCAATGCAATTAGCATCATTCTGCCTGTGCCACAGTGATGTAATGGAACAGAAATTACCTATAAATAAGTTCCTTTCAAAGAATAAGGAAGATAGAACATGAGCTAACATCTATATCTACGTCAAAATACCCTGCAAGCCACTATATCCTGCCTGTGTTGATGGACTTTGCACCATTATTGCCCAACCAATATTTTTACTTTATATATAAATTTTACAAATTTCCTTTAACTCTATGGCAGAGTGTAGGAAAAATTGCTTGTCTCTATGCATCCTAGCACCTCTCTTGAGTGGTTTTCTCATGTGTTGCATCATTTAACACACTTGGACTAAATGACCCAGATGGTTAGAAACCTAGCAGTATGAATGCCATTCATTCAACATCGTTTGATATGACCTGGTGGTGATGCCGAATCCTGGAGCAGGATCTAAGAATAGTTTTTATGATAACTTTGAATTCAGTCTCCTTTGATTCTACACATTCTTTTTCCAGAATTCACCAATAAATCAATTGCCCTTTTCTTCGCCTTTAACTGATTTTGGAAGATCTCCCCACAAGTTTAGATCAGTTAATACACCGACACAACTACAATGATAGCTGTTGAAACGAGCTCACATACACAACCCTTTTTCAGTATGAATCCAAGTAGTCATGACACAAATTTTAATAATATGCAATAGTATAGCAAACAAAATAGTAAAGTAGATTTTAGTAACATGTTACAGTACAGCAAACAAAATAGTCAAGCATAATTTTTTGCTCTCATTTCTTTGCTTTTGTAAATTATTATATATGTTATAAAAACAAATATCTCGTGGACAAGGATAATGTTCTCATAGATACACATAATTTTTGCTACAGCTGGTGATGAATGAGACTACAGTGGTGTGTGATGAACAAAAGTGATGGTGCTGTACTTTGTTCATCAAGAAAACACTCAACAAAGTACAGAAATTGGGCGTAATGCCCATTTTTTTGGTAATCAATGATGTAAACATATCGCTCACTCATGTCCTTGCAGTATCTATTCATAATAACACCAAAATATGTACACAGTAGAAAATATTACATTGCATAATAAAATAAATTAAGGTGAATTGTAACTCTATGTACGCAAAAACTAGTAGGCCTGCCTTACCAACCTTTCTATGCAGGACCAATGTTAACGCCATTTGATTGTCTCTCTTCCATTTGATGTTGTGATGATCACTAGCACAGGAATTACATTACTATTTCCTTCACATTTGCAAATTTTTCAATCACTCTTTGAACTTGTGCGTTACTGAAACGAGTTCTCGTTTTGTAGAGAGCAATGTAATCCATCAAGCTCATTGCTCTGCACATACTTCTGTACTCCTCTCTTCCATACGCACACTAAAGAGTTTAGTTCGATGTTTCTTTGCTTCCATAAGAAGCTTCAGTAGCAGAACCAAGAGAAGTTCCTGAAAAACTAGAAGAGTAAGTAGTGAATTTCTCTGATAGAAGGAGAGAGGTTGCAACTAGATGTCCAGTAAATTTAAAACTTTCTCTCGCTTTGTAACCTACAGCATCCACACTTCTTTTGCATCCTGAAGTAGATTACACATCTTCAGTTCTCACTCTTTAATGATACTGTTGAATTTTCAGTCATTCCATCCCTGATGTTTGTAACTTCATGCTCAAAAGTTGTCGGCTGATTTTGTATGTAAGTGGGTCAATATTCCTTTTCTGTAGCTTATATATAAAATATCAGCATGAATCTTAATTTTATGAAAAACTGAGAACCAGGAAATGAACCATTGCCCAAAATCAGTGCTAAGCTGCTGGCTTATACGGTGGTATTCTCATTACGCAGTTTTTCCCCAATGATCATATTCTTCAAGTGCTTGATAATATCTTCCCTATATTTGAAAATGGCATTGACACCCCTTAATTGGAAATTCCAATGAGTAGACACTCAGTGTGGCAATCGTTTTTGCTATGGTGCCCAGGAGCACCAGCCGCAACACACAACAGCTATAACATCTGAGCATCAGAAAGCAAAGTACATGCGGTCCACAGCAGCCAAGTGGTATTTTGGGATATGCCCACAGTCCACCAGATGGTTGATTCTGTGGGATAAAGAATGCTGGCTTTATCTTTTTTGCCCTTCACTGTTTGCCTACTTTCTGTGAAATCTTAAGTATGGTTTGCTATAGTAACCAATGAACTCGTATTCCCCTCTGTAGTAAGATTTCATTACCATTTGACCTCTGCTTATTCCCTTCGCCCACCTTCTGTAATGTGATTTCATTACCATTTTACCTCTGTCCATGCAACAGAAAACTATTTGTAACATGTTCAAAATGTTATTCACATAGACCAAAGAAGACTTTGTTTTCTAATTTTGTCATGGATGTGTGGAATGTCATGGACTCCTTGTCTTGTTCACAGAAGCTCTCCTCCAAACAAGAAACGGGAGAACAAAATAAAGCGTTTTTCTAATCACAATCACACAGACATTCATGCTTTCTGTACAAATCAGAGTTAAATTTCCTTATGACTGTCTGCAAAATTGTTAAAATGGGAGTGAGCCTATGTAACCTTTTGATTTATAACTTTTCTTAAAACTTTGGTTAAGTTGATGGGTTCATAGAGCTAGGAAATGACCTAATTCATTATTACACATATTGATTTCTTGCCTCAAAAATTCTCTATAGTGCACGCTGAAACAAAGGATAGAATGCACATGAAATAATTACTTTGCTCACAGCTCACATCTGCTCTATGGGGCCTAAGGTTCTAGCTGCATTGTACTGTTTTAGTGCTGTTCATTTATTTGTTGTGTTAAGAAATTATTTGGAGTGGATTAAAGGTGACATCTCCAGCATTCGCCTTGCTGTCAAGGGAAACCAACAAAAGCCTCGATCAGAGCTGCTGGTGTCACCACCATTGGTTGCACCTCATGCAGTCTCCTTAGTGTCACAAATTGAGAGCACAAACTGCTCCATCATTTGTGCCATGGTAGCAGCTGCCAGTGTTGTGATGTGATTGTACAGCTCATACCTGCACCTCCAGTCATCCTCGTGACGTGTTGAAGGCTTGGCTCATCCTCTTCTTGGGGACAAATGCTTGTCCTTGTCAGCTTGCTCCTTGCTTCCCCCTCACTCCTCGAAAGCTCACTTGGGGTGTTTACATACAGCACCGGTATATGAGAACAGTGTTGTCAAGCATTGCCCCAGCACCCCTCACATCTCCTGAGGTACTCCGGTCTGCGTTTGCAAGCACAGTGCAACCAACTCACCATCAGCACTTTTTCATCTCATTTGGCTGCACTCAGCACTCAGAGCTTGAGGGTTTCAAAAGAGATACATGGCGTGCTACTTCATCACTTGTATAGAAAGCTCAAAAAGCAAAGCCAGTTTAACAAAAACCTGAAAATCTATACAGGAGCCGTGCCTTTGAGACTGCAGGCTCGTAATGGAAAAGCCTGGGAGGAATACAATCAATGGAATCTGTAAAGACAACACTGTATGGTTTGCACAGTGAGCAAATGTGCTCAAAAAAGTTTAACACTAATTCAGGCAAGAGGAAGAACTGAATAAGAGAAAGTTATACCACAACCTGATAGGAGTAACTGCTTACCAAATACAGCAATACAGGGATTGAGTCAGAGAGATAAATGGAAACCACAGAGAAAATAGTGTGGATGAGTTCCCATAGATACATAAATCTAATAATACTGGGAGAGGAAGAAGTAGAATGGGTAGAGTGGAAGTTGAAAACGTGGATGGGACAGAGATAAGTGTAGCACATGGATTCAAGAAGATTTAGGCAGTAGTTTTGCAGACACCAAGGCTACAGTGAAGAGACTGTTTCTACTGTGCAGCTCATGCCACTGATGTTAGAGGGAGCTTGTGAAGCAGCAGCCGAAGTCGAACTGTGTTGCTCTAAACATTAAGATTCACCTCTGTTTTATCAAACATGCCCTTGCCTGCAGTTTTGTGGTGAACGTTCATATGTGTGAACAGTTAATTGTGGACATCCCCATTTAAAAAGTCATTCAGTAATTACAAGGAAGATGATATAGCAAGTTACTTTCACAGATAACCCTGCCTCTGATAGGATGATGGGCATCACTGGCAGAACTGTAGTACAGTGTGTTAGATGGATGCATGGAGCAAGTCTCGTACCTGGGTCTTTCACATAGATGTCACACACAAGAAAAATTAGGAGCAGGACTATCATAAGAATGGTTCAGAATATTTTTAGGTTGGAAGGGCAATGGAATACCACTTTGAAATAAGCGAAAAGGTTTTTAGGAGAATATCCCTCATTTTAGAGCAGTTAAGACATAGTGGAGGGTATGGTTTAACTTAAATTTTTTCATAAAGTAACTAGAAATGTAGTTAACTAAAATTGAGGCAACCAGAAACTACTATTGTGGTGTGAACACTGCCAAGTGGGGCTCTCATGCCAGGTTCCATCAGTATATTCAGCAAGAAGGCAGGCCTACACAACATTGAACAGACTCAACTATGACAGTGATATATAACATTTTATCCTTAATTGGTGTGTTTCATATTTTAGTGAACAGCTTCATGGAAATGACTATACAATCAAAAGGCTTAAACAAATGTGAGCCACATCTGGCGATGTGTACACTGTGACAGCCACTCTAGCCACTCTGCCTTTCAGTTTTAGCTAATTTCTTAGATAATTCTGTCAAAAGTTCTATGCTAACTGTGTGTCATAGCAAGCATAGATTTACTTCCGGAGGAGGTGGAGTGGATACGACAGTACACACAAAATATTAGATCAATGTATTAAAATTTGAACAATCTAAGACTTGACTTGGAAACAGTCCATGTCCACAGGAGAGTCACTATGTATTTGTTAGTGTCATTTAGCACTATAACTTTTATCACTTAATACAATACAGAATGATAGTGACATCTCAGTCTACAGCTTTTACACACAGATCTGACTAATAATTCTGTTAGGTCACAGTCAGATCTGCACTAAGACAAGTCCGTTGTAGGCAGTGATTACAGAGAGGGGCTGAGCAGTGCTGCATTCTAACATAAGCAAGTTTCCAACAGCGGCAGAATAGGGAAATTGGTGTATCTACACCAACATCTCTCATTCATTGCTGCATCTGGCAGCACCTCTCTCTAGCTTTTGGTGCTGTTGTGCGGTTGTGAAATATGGAAACTATTGAGGGCGTGTCTACACCGATTTCTCTCATTCACTGCTGCATCTGGCAGTGCCTGTCTCTGGCTTGTGGTGTCGTAGTGAGGTACTATCTGTAATCTGGGACCTCACTCTCTAGATGACACCATATTCCTCCCTTCCAAACCTCTACACCATCATCATGTAGTGAT
Source organism: Schistocerca gregaria (assembly GCF_023897955.1). Lineage (NCBI taxonomy): Eukaryota > Metazoa > Arthropoda > Insecta > Orthoptera > Acrididae > Schistocerca > Schistocerca gregaria. The sequence goes on from NC_064924.1 coordinate 331,587,538, forward strand.
CAGTCATGTGACAATAGCAGGAGAAGACCTGAATGCAGATGCAGATGAGGAGACAAGGATGGCAGCTCACTGCCCGCACTCCGGTATCCATCTTACGAGTGACTAGTGACATTGGGCAGAAAACGGGCCACGGGGTGCACTGCAACTTTCAGGCGCACAGACAGTGAGGGCAGATGGACAGCAGGCAGAACTCCAGGGCATCATGATGGCTGTGCAGGTGCGCCACCTCCATGGACATCGGCTCAGACTACAAGACTGGTGATGATATGAGCAACATCTACAACGGTGCAACTTTGACCTCTGTCAACACCGCTCTGGATGGCACCGACTGTGATGGACAGAAAGATGGAGATGACTGCTATTGCAGACCCCAGCAGCGTGGTGGGTCTGTAGGCAAAATTTCTGTGGCAGAATCACTGACATAGTGACAGAATCATTGACATAAGAGTGCCACAGCTGATTCTTTTGATGGAGTTGCAGCCCAGAGAAACATATAACAACGTAATATGAACAACACAAAGCCTGTGTGATGATACTGTTCCACCAGTGCTGTTTCTTGCCAAACACTTTAAACAAAACTTTTTCCTGCAGCTGAAACTGTGTCTGTCCCAGCAGAACAAATAGTTTCTGCAGTGGCTGTAGAAGATGCAACAAGGTATGGTGATGACAACTGTGTAGTAATTCTGCCAGCAACTACCTGTCATATGGCAAGGAGTGGTAAGAAGAAAGAAAAATTTTTAATATGATATTACAGGACCAGTGTTATTCTGATGACGATGCACTGCGACGACCACAGCCGTTATTAAACAGGTCAGATGAATTCACAATTGCGAATAGTGACTATCATCAGCTGTAGAATGGAATTATGACAATGAAAATTTGTGTTTGAGCAAGACACGAACCCGGATTTCCCGCTTGCTTCCATGTGTGGAAAGAATGGAGTTTCTCTGTGTGACTTTTAATGTTCAAACAAACTGCTCAGCTTCACCATTACACCAAGAGTGAAAAGGGGTAGTAGCTACATGGTGTATGCCATTGTTAGCACAAAACTGTTGAAAATCTGATCACGTGAATTGTGGTCTGTTGTCCGAGACAAGAACCTCAGGAAGATCTTCGAGCAAAAAAAAAACAGAGGACAAAATCGATACAGTACTAGCAGTACTGGTGAATGTCAAGGGGTGTGCAAAAGGAAATTTACTGTAATTGCCGACGACTGACAACCATTACATGTTTCAGACTGAACCCATGAAATCAATGCGTTCGAATTGCCATGGTCTCAACAGTTGCGGAAGAGGTGTTGCAGTGGTGCAGATGAATACTCTGCACAAACATTACAACAAAAGGCCATGTGGTTAATTTGGGCATCCATGCTCTGACAAGTACAATGAGTCAGGCAAGTTGCTTTGTTGAACTATGCCCAAATGACCTTGGTGTAACACTGATGAAATTGCCACTGGAGGAAATAAGGAATCTCTATCTGTGGATAGTCATTCTCTATGCAACAACAGAACACCTGACCACATGCACAGTGCATAACAATGCAAAAAGTAGAGATGCACACAGGGTGGCGAATTTCTTTCAGCGTAGGTGGCCACCCATGGCACGCGTGTTGTGAAAGTACCTGAAGAGCTTAGTCAGAAAAGCAGTTGCTCCAGCAACATGTTGAAAGGCTGGAGGAAAATTTTGCAGAATTTCAAAACCATGTGTGTTAGTTTGTTAACATGATTTCTCAGATTAATCCAATCCTGTTTTGGTACTGATTAGTAAACAAGACAAGGAGTCTGCATTCAAATGTTATGCAGTGGGTCTGTAACAACTCTTATTGATAATATGACAATAATAGCACAGTGTTGCAGTTTTTGTGCTGCCTTCATGGGACAGGTTTGAAAGGATTGAACAAAGGCATTAAAGACAAATGATCTGTAATAAAATAGAACTTCCCACTGTACTCTGATATTGATGGAACTTAGTAATGCCATAGATAATAGTGGGCACCTCTTTTTCAAGTTGATTGTAATTGTACTGCTCTTTGTTGTGAGTTTCCAAGGCAAAAGCAATGGGCCTATCAGATGAATTAATTCTATGGGAGAGCACAGTTCCAATTCTGTAAGAAAATGCATTCACAGCTGAGATAACGGGCTTAGCAGTATCAAAATAAACAAGACAGTGACTCTAACAATGTGTCCCTTAACCACTGGAATGCACCCTGACAGTCTTGGGAACACCTTTCCAGTGCAGCCATTCAGTGGAACAGCAATTTGCACAGTGTTCGCAATAAACTTAGTGTCATATGTTAACTTCCCCATGATGGCCTGCAGCTCCTTGATGTTATGGGGCGCAGCTCTTTAATCAAAGACAGGTGTGAATGAGTAAGATGAATAGCCTGTGCATTTATAACATGACCTAAATATCAAAGTTCTTCTTGGAAGAAGGAGGGCTTTTCCTATTACGCTTTCAGCCAGCCTCATAAATAACTTGAAACAAACAATCTAAATTTGCCAAATGTTTAGCAGGCATCGAACCGCGACAACAATGTCCTCCAAATAGTTTGTACACGAAGAGACTTGGGCAGTTAATTGTTCCCGGACACGGTGAAAAATAGGAGTGGAAGTGCTGCCGAATGGTAGCCTATGGAACTGGAGCAGTCTCAGGTGAGTGTTGACCACAGAATATTGCTTGGACTGCTTGTCCAGCGGTAACTAAAATCGATCTTGGGAAAAGGATCTTCCCTGTTCCAATGTGTCATTAATTCCTCCAACCGTCGGAGAGGAAAATCGATGACAGTTCGCGGGTTTACTGTGGCTTTGCCGGCCGGAGTGGCCGTGCGGTTCTAGGCGCTACAGTCTGTAACCGATCGACTGCTGCGGTTGTAGGTTAGAAAACTGCCACGGGCATGGATGTGTTTGATGTCCTTAGGTTAGTTAGGTTTAATTAGTTCTAAGTTCTAGGCAACTGATGACCTCAGAAGTTAAGTCACATAGTGCTCAGAGCCATTTGAACCATTTTTACTGTGGCTTTGAAATCAGAACACAGACGTAAACCTCCTGATGGCTTTTGGAGTATGATCAAGGGAGATGCCACTGACATGCAGAAACAAGTTGTATCACACAACTGACATTTCATTGTTGTAGTCCCTGACCAACCTGCTTAAGTATAGCATGAGGGACAATCCTGGGCCGCGCGGTTAGAGTGGCGCCATGTCACGAATCGCATGGCCCCTCCTGCCGGAGGTTCGAGTCCTCCCTCGGGCATGAGTGTGTGTTGTCCTTAGCGTAAGTTAGTTCAAGTAGTGTGTAAGTTTAGGAACCGATGACCTCAGGAGTTTGGTCCCTTAGGAATTCACACACAATTGAACAAGTGACAATCCTGGAATGATGAAATCATAGTTGTGCATAGTCTTTAAGAGTAATGTGCACTTCAAAATCTTTAGTCCTTCCTGGTCCTGGTTAGTAAAGTTCACTATACTTACTGTAAAACACCAGTATGAGGCAGTGAAATCCTGATTTGTAACACATTGTATTGTATGACAAGTTGAACAAATCCAAGTCTAAATCAAAAATGTTTGCACTATTTCTAGAATAGTTCATGAAATGGAACACACTTTGCAACGTCATGAAAAGTAGCTGACAAACTGCATTTGGCAAGTATTGGAATTTGTGCCCATTATAAAAGGGCAAAAAATAAGTAGGGTTCTGTAGATGTAGGCTATTGATCATTTCATAGGTGCCTTTATTGATTAGAGAAACTAACACACCTGTGTCTAATTAAAATTTTTCTTTTGAACCACTTGTACCACAATTGACAACTACATAAACATTGTTTTTTGTTTCCACAAACATTTTTCATCAGCTTAGGTGGGTAAGCAAATGTCCAACACATTCTTTCATGACTGCATCTCATCTCATAACATAACATAACATCAGTATAAGTTAGTCCACAAGAACACTTGAACCTGCAATGTCTTGTTACCACTTTGAGTTGAATGACTGTTCAGAGACATATATCTGTACAATGTCTGTCGATTTTATGAATGAGTTCCTCATAACCAACATCTTCGAGATGACAGTTGGGGAACAACTTTGTGCATAAACAGTGCACATCAGCTCTGACAGTGATCAAAAAGAAAGTAAAAAATTTGTGCTATACCTTTAATGTTATAAGCTATGAAGTGTGCTTCAAGTTAGACATGGTTTTTGACTACTACTCTTTGTTACTCTTCAACTGGCAAAACATTGGAGCAGCAACCGGTCTTGGAGCTGCTTGATAACAGTAAGATCCTCATCTGTTGTACACTGTGCCACAATCGTTCTATCTGCTGTGCCTGAAACAGAAAATTTTTGTTTAGAGACAGTACTTGTGGGGACTCAGAAATGCTTAAACACTTTGCAAGGGTACACAAAAACGTTAGAACATTATTACCACCATTTCTAGCACTACACCAAGCACTTGTAACGAGTGTGGGAACCATATCGTAGTCGTGCAATATATTTGGCGGATTAGACAACACACACAAGTACAAAAACGGCTATCATTGTCACATTGTAATATGTTGAAGCAAGTCTAGATTTATTTATGGAGGAGGTCAATCAGATACTACGACACACACAAATTATTAGATCACTTTATTAAAATTTGAACAATCTAAAAGACTTAAATTGGAAACAATCCATGTTGACAGGAGTGTCACAGTTGTTATCGCTTGATACAATAGAGAATAATAGTCACTTCTTAATGTATAGTTGACTACAAACTTTTGATACACAGATATGCCTTATACATTGAAGTGCCAAAGAAACTGGATGGGACACAGCATCTCAGAGGTAGCGATGAAGTGGGGATTTTCCCATACGACAATTTCGAGACTGCACCATGAATATCAGGAATTCGGTAAAACATCAAATGTCCACCATCGTTTTGGCTGGAAAAAGATCCTGCAAGAATGGGACCAATGACGACTGAAGAGAAACTTTGAGCATGACAGAAGTGCAACCCTTCCACAAATTTCTGCAGATTTCAGTGCTGGGCCATCAACAAGTGTCAGGGTGCAAACCAATCAACGAAACACCATTGATATCGGCTTTTGGACCTGAAGGCCCACTCATGTACCCTCGATGGTTGCACGACACAAAGCTTTGCACCTTGCGTGCACTCGTCAACACCGACATGGGATTGTACGTGTATGGAGACAACCTCAGGAATCCATGGGCCCTGCATGTCAGCAGGGAAATGTTCGAACTGATGGAGGCTCAATAATGGTGTGGGGTGTGTGCAATTGGCATGATATGGGACCCCTGATACATCTAGATACGACTCAGACAGGTGAGTAAGTATCCTGTCTGATCACCTGCATCGATTCGTGTCCATTGTGCTTTCTGACAGACATGGGCAATTCCATCAGGACAATGCAACACCCCACACGCCCAGAATTGGTACATAGTGGCTGCAGGAACAATCTTCTGAGTTTAAATGCTTCCACTGGCCACCAAACTCCCCAGATATGAACATTATTGAGCATATGTGGGATGCCTTGTAATGTGCTGCTCAGAAGAGATCTCCACCACCTTGTTCTCTTACCAATTTATGGACAGCCCTGCAGGATTCATGGTATCAATTACTTCCAGCCCTGCATCAGGCATTTGTTGAGCCGATGCCACATCGTTTTGCGGCGCCTTGGTATCCTCGCAGGGCCCCTACACAATATTAGGCAGGTGTACCAGTTTCTTTGGTTCTTCAGTGTAGTTCTGTTAGATCACAGATTGTGCTTTTGTTGTAGGCGATTATTATAGAGTGGAGCTGAGCAGCATCGCGCTCTTGTCTTAAGTAATCTTCTGGCAGTGGCTGCGTATGGAAATTCAAGGGTGTGTCTATGCCGATGTCTCTCATTCGTTTCTGTACCTGGCAACGGCTATCTTTAGCTTGTGGTGCTGTTGTGAGGTACCAACTGTCACCTGAGACCTCACTCTTTGGACAATACTGCACTAATGTTAATACTTATAGTACAAATTTGTATTTGGAATTTCAAAATGTTTTTAGCTTTATTAGACTTTATACTTTAAATACATGTATTTTACTATTACTAATGTTAAATCTGAATACACAGATGAAACTTCAGTCTAAAAATTGAAAAGGAATTATAGTACCCAAATACATAAGCAAACATACGATCTTTCAGTTTTATTTTATAACAATTTTACATCCTGAAGAAACACACAAAACACAAGATCGAAGCAAAATTTAGCATTCATTGTGCAATACAGTGTGGTACAAATTGAAACATGGGGGAGGTTATTGTTCAGTGAAGAAAGGAAGGAAAAAAAAAAGAAAACACACACACACACACACACACACACACACACACACACACACACACAAACACACACACACTTGTTTCAGCACCTAGCTTGATAACAGAGAATTGTGTGTCCCTGAGGGTACCATCAGTTGCCAAAAACCTTGTTTCAATATCTTTCATGGTTCACAAAATAAAAGGAGTGTTAAGCCATACGGGACTCACCCTGTAAATCTCAAGTATAGAGATTAATGTTGGGGAATGATACAGACCCAGACCTGACCAAATGAAATGCCATGGAGAGATGACGAGGAGGTTCAGGGTCACAACGGTATCAAGGAGTGTGATGTAGTATTCATGCTTTTGGATGACTAGAGAAGACTCCTTTATGTACCTATGTAAGGTTTCGCATATGAGAATGCTATTCACGAGTACCTCCAATAGTTCATTTATATTTTAAGTTACCTCTTTGTGATCTTCAGCTCAGAGTAGTCAGCGAATCCCCAGCTAATTGAATATTCTTCTGATCTGTAGAATAACTTATTTTTTACTAAAACCCAGGACTTGACAACTCTGATCTCATAAGGATTTTCTGTGCCTTTAAATGCAACACGTATTAGATGATAAGTGTCCTGTTATAGGGGACCTTCTGGGTAACAAATAGCGATGATTTTTGGATCTTTTTTCTTTTTTCACCTTCCTTACATACTGTACATATATACATGACTGATATAAACTTCAGGTCATTGGTATTCCTTGACAATGTGGTTGGCACAGAAGACTCTTTGGTGCCTTTGACTACTTCGCCCATCAAGGCTCCAAGTACATCTTCAATTCTCTTGTGCCGGAACAGAGACCAGGCAGAATATCTCATGTAAATAATAAAATGCACAAAACAGGATATGTACCCTAACAAAGCTTCTTACATAATAATTAAAACTTTTTATTCTGAATGATTATCCTGGATAACAAAAATGCATATAATTCTACTAATAAAGCTTGTTCATTTATTTTCAAAATTGCAACGGGATTTCACTTATACATTCAACAAAATTATGTTTTTCCAAACTTTGGTTACAAAATATCTGGAAAATCTCGTACTGTTATATACCTTTTGTTGTGGGGTGATTCGTTTGTCTCTCATCTCTGTTGTACCTTGAATAAGAATCTTTATTTAATAACTGTCAACAACAATATATTGCCAGCAGCTGATTATATTTTTAAGTCTCTGAAATGTCATTTAAATAAGCTATTTGGTTCTAAACATACCAAATTCTTGTCAAAAGACAAATACTTCTACATGGATGGAATAATGACAGAATTATGAAAAGGATAGATTGCTACTCACCATTTGGTGGAGATGTCAAGTCGGAGAGGCACAGAAAAAAGACCAGTAAACACATACGCTTTTGGTCAGAAGGCCTTCTTCTGAAATGGACAATACACACACACAAACATTCATGCAAACACAGCTCTCTCTCTCTCTCTCTCTCTCTCTCTCTCTCTCTCTCTCTCTCACACACACACACACACACACACACACACACACACACACACACACACACACACACTGCCTCTAGCTCCTGGTGTCAGACCTTCAAACAACTGCACCTGTGGTGGGGAGCAATCTGGGTGGTGCCAGTGAGAAAGAGGGTGGTGTGGGGAGGGGGAGGAAGAGCAGAGTACGGGTGGGAAACGGTAAAGTGCTCTTTGTCAGCCAGGTGCAGTCAGGAGGTTAGACGGTGGATGAGGCAGGGAGAGCAGAAAGGAGAGAAGTAAAAAGGCTGTGGGTTTCCTTGTAGAATAGGAGACTGTGGAGTGGGAACAGCATAGGGTATAGGTGGCTGAAGGACAATGACTAATAAAGGTTGAGGCCAGGAGGGTTACCGGAATGTAGGATATATTGCAGGGAGAGTTCCACCTGCTCAGTTCAGAGAAGCTAGTGTTATTAGAAAGGAGTCAGATGGCATGGGCTGTGAAGCAGTCATTAAAATGAAGAATATTGTGTTGGGCAGTGTGCTTCATTTTAAAGACTGCTTCACAGCCTGTGCCATATGGCTCCTTCCTAGTAACACCAGCTTTTCTGAATTGTGCAGTTGCAAACTCTCCCTGCAATTTATCCTACATCCCCTTAACCCTCCTGGCCTCAACCTCCATTAATCATTGTCCTTCACACACACACATCCCTTTACCTGCTCCCACCCCACAGCCTTCTGTTCCACAAGTACACCCACAATCTTTCTACTTGTCTCCTTTGCCTCTCCCCCGGCCATCTGTCTAACCTCCTAACTGTAACCCCTCTCCATCTCAGTCCTGTATTCTCCCATAAACAGCACCTTACTGTCTTCCATCTGTACCCTGCTTTCTCTCACCCTGCCCACCCCAGCCTCCTCCTTATCCCCACTCCCCGCCACCCAGATTGCTTCTCCTATCCTGCGATGCTACTTAAAATCTGGCCCCAGCAACCTGAGACAGTGGTCATGAGTGTGTGAACTGTGTTTGCATGACTGTGTGTGTATGTTGTCTATTTCAGAAGAAGGCATTCTGGCTGATAGCTTATGTGTTTAGTAGTCTTTTTGTTGTGCCTGTCTGTGACATGACATCTCTACTATATGGTGAGTAGCAATCTACCCTTTTCATAATATTGTCTGGATAGGGATGGACTTATATGAGTGGATAATGGATTTAAAGTTGGCAGGACATTTTGAAAGCTAGTCTTCTATTGTAGCAAGGTGACAGGTGTGTGTTTATCCCTTTACAAAAGTATGCACAATATTCCTCTTCTTCTCCGAAGTATTTCAAAAATTACTGATTGACTGTACCACTTAGAAAACATAATGACTAAGAATGAAATTATAATGAAATCTTGATCTTAATCTGCTTACAGGTGTTGATAAATATCAATGGGGACAGTTGAAAAATGTGTGCCCCGACCAGGACTAAAACTCGGGACCTCGTGGTTAATGGCAGACGCTCTATCCGACAGCCACTGGGGACGCAGACGATAGTGCGACTGCAGGGACTTATCTCTGGCGCGCTCTCCACAAGACCTACACATTTTCAACAGTCTCCATTGGCATTTATCAACGCCTGTAAGCAGCTAAAGGTCTAGATTTCATTATAATTTCATTATTCGAGAGCTGCAAGATCACCAATGATGTCTGCACAGATACCAGTTTCATATAGATAAGGCTTACCAGCCATTGATAGTCTTCAGTGTGGATGCACTCAAATTGCCTGAACTCCTGTGGGAATCAGTAGATTGACTGCGTGAGTAATGAGTATGGTGAGCAGGTGCACTACAAATCTAGTGTGTGGGCAGAAAGTTGGAAAATGTGGGTCTCAAGGGAGCATGCCACAGATAAGTCCTTGCAGTCCTGCCATCGTCTGTGTGCTCAGTGGTTCAGTCGCATAGAGCATCCGCCGTGTAAGCAGGAGGTCCTTGGTTCGAGTTCCGGTCGGGGCACGCATTTTTCAACTGTCCCCGTTGAGATTTATCAACACCTGTAAGCAGCCAGAGGTTTAGATTTCATTATAATTTCATTCTTTGAGAGCTGCAAGATCACCAATCATATCTGTACAGATACCAGCTTCATAATGATTAAGAATCACACTTCTGATAGCTGTGCATGCTTCCAGTCAGTGAGATTTTTTTTAAAAAATTATTAGGTAATGAAGCATTAGAAAAGCACTCGCTTGCCTTTTAAACCATATTTACCTTTCTCATTCAGTAACATGACAATCTTTTCACTGATATAGATAATATAAATTTAATTATGACATTAAGTACAAAATTTGAAAACTCGGCTAGATTTTGTTGCTGTTCACAAATCAGTGTACTGAAATAACCATATTCAGTTAAGTGAATAATTAGCATTTAATTAATTTAACTATTGGCACTGTTCTAGCTCCAAGCCTTCTTGCTTGTAATTGATGACATAATGGATGGTTCATCAATGCGCCGAGGAAGACCTTGCTGGTACCGCCAAAATGGGATTGGTCTGGCAGGTATTAATGATGGTTTGTTATTGGAGATGGGCCTGTACCAGTTGCTGCGAAGATATTTTCAGAACAAACCATACTACATGCAGGTTGTTGAGCTTTTCCATGATGTAAGTATATTGGCATTTCATTTTTGATGGAGACTTGAGGATGTAAATTTGGTCTAAAGTACAAAAGGAATAATATTACTAAGCTATTATCTTAAATAAACGACACTCACTCACTGTGTGTTGAATAAGAGTAAAAGTATAACTGCTATTACATTTTTGTAAGATAAAGGTTGTTAACCCTAACTGGGGCTTCTTTTCTTAAAGTTCCATTGCTTTGACTGCAGCTTGTGAGGTGTGCAAAAAATGCACATGCTGGTAATATTTTGTTCGTTGCCTGCCTATTGGTAGGTGTTACCAATTAATGAAGAGATACCGGATTTGAACTGGATAGAAAAGAGCTTCATGGCATAACATGACTAAAAAAAGAGATCAGTTGATTTGACACATTTGGTTATGGAAGAAAATGTGAAATTGTAGGCGTAGCTACAAGAACATGCTCCAGTGAAGATAGGTTGCAGTAGTGATGCAGAGGTGAAGAGGCTTACACAGGGTAGACTAAAGTGCACGTCATTTCTGTTGGTGGCCGAGTTTAGGTTCGTTTTGCGCATCTGACATTACAAAACACAGTCAGCCAATGAATAGAGGACGACGATGCCAGATCTCGACTGCAGAGCAGAGCGTGGACCGAGTGTCATCAGTTTTAGAAACATTCAGTCATAAATAAAGTAATAGAACAAAAGCAATGTCTTGATAGCAGACTTTCTTTTATAGAAAGTTTGGAAAAAGCATTCTGTATACAAATTGCTTCATATTCTATTCATTAATTAAACCAAACAAGCAATAAGACTCCTAATTCAGGCGATAGCAAGGAAAGGTGTTTGTATCAATCCCACGAACCGACTTTTTCGCAATAAAGAACAGCTGTAATTGTTTATTTTGTATTGTACTTCGACGAAGTGTGAGTAATTCATAGTCATACCAACAGTGTTTGTCAGTATTTTGCGTGACCTGTTAGAGTCCTCATGGAATTACATTATAGAACGAGTTGCGTCAGCGTAATGGTTAAGGCGTTGGGTTAGTAAGCGGAAGGTGAAGAGTTCAAACCTTGTGCGGTGCTTAATATTTTCTTTATTTAAAAACAATATCGAAGTGTCTTACTTCACGAATTTTATTCGTTTGAATACAATTTTTTGAAATTTCTAGTTCTTTGTCTCTTCATTAACCCCTTCGCTGCTGCAGACACGTACTCCCCGCATTCCGCCCTGTGTGCGATTTTGTCATCACTGCACTGCTCGCCTGTGCAGACACATGGTGTTCCCACTGCTTTGACATACTTATCATTCGGTTTCACAAAAACTATTTGGCACAAAAATTAGAGTTTTACACATCTTCTTGACTAATACCTTCCGCCCATAAATGACTTAATTTTGTTTCCATGTTCAACCCAGTTATTGTACAGCATTAAATGTAGTAAACCATTGCACGAAATTTTGAGTTTGCAGAGGTAAAAGTCCATAGCGTATACTTTCCGTATGGTCGATTTTAGTTGCCACAATGTTGAGAATGAAATGTGGACAAGCTACCTAAATTTCATATAAAATTTACTGTATAACAATATCTCATTTAATTTAAGTACCACATAGGTGTTGTATGTAATATTGAGAAATAGTCTTTCGCAACTGTAATAAAAGTTTTATTTACACCAGGTGCGTTTGGCTTTATTTTAAAGCACTTCAATCAATGAAAGGTATGGCACATACACAATGGTACTCATGTTCTCTTTCTTGTCTTTGTTCCACAGTCGCAGTTTTACCAATGGTATTGAAATATATATATTCCTCTTCTGCAACTGTAATAAGCGACTTATTTACACCAGACGCGTTTCTCTCTTTTGAAGCACCTTCAGTGGACAGTATTTTGTCTCCTCCATTGCCAAGTCACCTTTTGTAGTTTTGTGCTGCGGTAACACAATATTCAACGTTTGTTTCAGCTGATCAGTGTTTTAGCAAATAAATGCTGTTTGTGTATGCCACACTCAAAATTATATATTAAAAACAAAGATTCCAAGACTTACCAAGCGGGAAAGCGCCGGCAGACAGGCACATGAACAAAACACTGTTTTGTGTGTTTTGTTCATTTGCCTGTCTGCCGGCGCTTTCCCGCTTGGTAAGTCTTGGAATCTTTGTTTTTAATATATTTTTCCCATGTGGAAGTTTCTTTCTATTTTATTTACACACAAAATTATATTTGACATAGCTCAGAGCACTTCACTGATAGATGGTATATCCAAGTCCTAATGTTTTTGTAAGTCCACAGTTTTGTTTAATGTATTTTGTCTACTTCCTTTTTGATTGATTGAAGTTCTTTAAAATGAAGCCAAAACATGCCCGGTGTAAATAAAACTGTTGTTACAGTCGCGAAGACGGAATATTTCTCAATATTACATACGACACCTATGTGGTACTTAAATTAAATGAGATATCGTTATATAGTAAATTTTATATGAAATTTAGGTATCTTGTCCACATTTCATTCTCAACATTGTGGCAATTAAAATCGACCATACGGAAAGTATACTCTATGGACTTTTACCTCTGCAAACTCTTCAAAATTTCGTGCAATGGTTTACTGTATTTAATGCTGCATAATAACTGCGTTGAACATCAAAACAAAATTAAGTCATTTATGGGGGGAAGGTATCAGTCAAGAAGATGTGTAAAAATCTAATTTTTGGGGCAAATAGTTTTTGTGGAATCGAATGATAAGTGTGTCAAAGCAGTTGGAACAAAATGTGTCAGCACAGGCGAGCAGTGTAGTGTCAAAATCGTGCACAGCGCGGAATGTGGGGAGCACGTCTCTGTAGCAGCGAAAGGGGTAATGCGGCCATGGTGGCTTTACTTCATAAACTGCGCATTCCCCCCCTAAACGTAAGATTGCGAACTATGCTACACTATGGCGCTGCTTCTCTTGGCGTGTGCGTTGTGTACAACTGGCAACGCAGCAATCTCCCACGTCTGGGCGGGCATGCGTGAGCCACCAAGATAAAAGAATTCAACTATAACACAGAGAGCTGCATCAAACTATTCTTCAAATTGAAGGCCACAGCAGAAACAACCTTACTGTCTTGAAACTGAATATTAAATGCAATAATTGATGAAAAACTAAATGTCTCTAGCCTCTCACATTCTCTGCCATTTCTTTTTTCCAAATGTGTTAGTTCAGCATCAAATTAAATTACCGTAAGTTGAATAGATACAGAACTGGTCTCATAAAATTTACAGTTAACGTACCCAAAATGGGGCAAAAACTGTCATTTAGGATAAAGTTGGACTAGTTTAGCCAATAAATAAGTGAGGTGATAATCTTGTGAGTTTGTGACATGGCAGTTATGTTCGCAATATGATGGGTCACCAGTTTCGTAAAACCATTACATCTGTATCCCTTTGAAATGCAATGACAAGGACCGAGACACCAATTTCTGGAATCAAATTCCTTGTTATGAAACAGCTGTGGCAGTGTGATAATGTCGTACAATGAACTCTAGTGACAGTAAAGATTTTCATATTTAGTAATTTTTTTATACAGAAAGTTTTTAAAATACCCCCCCCCCCCCCCCATGCACACACACACTGGTTTATATTTATGTAGGATATCTACTGAAATTGATAAAACAATGGAAACAGTTTCGGGAAAGTAAACTGAATATATGCTCAAATAGAGAAAAAAAGTATTTGTATGTAAACAAAATTGATTAATTCAGAAAGCAGAGATTGCTGAAAATATGCTTGGACCATAAAGAGGAGCTATGTAATGGCTTTAAATAAATATATGTACAGAAGGAGAGCCAAAATTTTTGAGGTAGTCACGCTACCTTGGCATAACTACCCCTTCAGATGGAGCTGAAAATGAAATGTGTGTATGGAATATTTGGCCAGAATTCGGCTGCCTGGTGCAAAGTATAGTTACCTTGTTCAAACTGTGTAACTGTCCTCAGTCTGTGACCCTTTTAGTCTCATCTAATGTTGAGCATACTTTTTCACTTAATTCATTGGTGGCACTTACAGCATTTTTTCCGTGTCTGAACCCAAACTGGTTTTTAAAAATTATGCCATTTATAGTAAGAAATTTTTGAATTTGTTTTGCTACAGTGTTTTCAAAAACTTTAAAGCAGATGGGCAGAAGAGTGATTGGACAGTAATTCCCCCATATCTTCTGTTGATCCCTTTCTGAATAATGGGTTTCATCTCAGCATATTTCAGTACATTTGGAAAACATACCCCCTTCAAAAATTGGTTTATAATAAGTGACAGTGGTTGTGCAATAATGATGTGCACACTTTGGTTACAGGAATGTTTATTTCATCCCAACCATATAAGTTTTTTTTGCCCTTTGGGTGATTTTTCTCAGACACTTTAAAATGTGTGTTCTGGTTGTTTTCCAAGTTTATGAAATTTGCCTTGTCGTGATAGGCTGCCATATCTGCATCCGATATTGCTACATTTAAGACTAATTCATTGAAACAATTTGACATCCGAGCTGGTTTTATTATAATATCATTTTCAAATTTAGTTTTCAAAATCTCTTGGCTTTTGACTTAGGCGCATAATTCTGACCGAAGAACTGACCACATTGTTTTTGTCTTATTTGTGTATTTGAGAATAAATGTATTATTTGCCATTTTTTTTTTAGTTGCACTACAACTTCCCTGAATACAGCTTTATAATATTTTATACATATAACAAAAAAACAGGATTTCTATTTGATTTTAACTCATTGTGTAATTTATTTCTGGCACTAGAAATTTTTATTTCTCATATAATCCATTTAAACTTACTACATATTTTCTTTTGAGAAGATCTAGGTTAAAACATCTATTAAATATATCTAAAAACAATTTTAAAATATGCCAAAGTTTATGTTACTTGAACTGTAGTATTCTACAGGCCAGCTTACAGTACTTAGTTTATTGCAGAATAAAAATGTAATACTTTGCCAAAATTCCTTTCTGTATATAATCCTGTAGGCTCTAATATATTTGGTTTTGGGAACTCAGTACACAGAACGGAGTGATCCAATATACACACGTTTAAGCAGTATTTATTTGCATTTTCAAGTTGGTAATGTTGCCAATGCAGGTCACTGATTTGTGTTTTAGCATCTACAGCAAAGTTGAAAATGAAATCAGATTTCTGAATTAAGTCTAAAAATTTTGCAAGATTACTGTTCCAGTTAACATATTTATGTCGAAGTCTGCTGCAGTTACAACTTTTTTTGTTATTTTCTTTCTGGAGTTTTTCTAGGATACATTGAATTTAGCTAAGAATGCCTTTGTTACAGTACATCCAGTGATTCTGTAAACTGCTACAACCACTGTATTCAGATCTCTTAACTCTATAGAGTAACTGTCAAACATATTCTCTTCATTTAAAAATTTAAAATTTTGTCTTACTTTTATAACTTACTGAAGAGCCAACAAGAATGCATGAGCCTCTATGACATTTGTTTCTCCTACAAAAGCTGTTTGCTACCTTAAAACCATTAATACTATTTAAAACTTGTGTACGGTCTTCTGTTAACCATTGGTCATTTAAGTAGATTATTTTGGTATCTGCACATTCTGAAAGTAGAATTTCAAGGTCATCAATTTAGAGTATATAAGTTTTGGTAGTTCTGCTGATCAGCTATTGATATTCCAATGTATCAATAGAGAATGTTTGTTTTTGACAGCAATTTCATGTGCATCCTCTCTTTATTATCTGTAGTTTTTATTTTAAGTTTGTGTCTTTACTTTGTCACTCCCATTAGCATGTATCAGTTTCCCTTCCTTTTTAGTGTTTTACAGACGTCCCTGAATACTGTAGTGTAAGTTTACAGAGCCTAGCCTGTTGAGGCGTAGTCAGTCTTTTCCCACACATTTTTTGTGTGAAAACTTGTTTGGGCAATGAATTACTGCCCTACGCGTGTCACACAGTTCCCTAATGCCACTGTTTATTGTGTTGACTTAAGCAACACTTGCCGTCTTCTGTGAATAGTACCACTAATAACAAGCCTAGAGATTGTGTACACAGTTTGTGATGATCTGATCAGATTTCTTGTTTCACTCATGATTTCTTCCTCATTGCTGTTGTGAAGGGAGTTAGTGCCCATGTGTATCAAAACACGTTTTTAGCTAGCGCTATGTCTATTTTTAGTTTCATTAGTATTTTTGGCTGTATTCAATTTCACACTCTTTATGTTTTTAAAAAATGTATTTACGTGATAAGCTCGAATTACAGATGGAACATCAACCTTCCAGTCCATCACAATAACATTTTAAACATGGAATCACCAATTAACAGGAAATCAATTTTTATCACCTCCTTTCTTTGTTGCATTTACATGTTTGTCTTCTTTATTGTAGGTAACTGTTTTTCATTTATATTTATCACTTGTTATTTCACGGACAGTGTTTTCTGTAATATTATTCACTGCATTGCATAAATGTGAATTTTTGCCACTTTGCTCAGTAATTGATTGTGTTTCACATACAATATTTTCATTCACTAATTATTTTAGCATTCTCTTGTTTTAGCATTAAAATTTCCATTTTCAGCATTTCTGTGTCACTTTAAGGCAACTTAATAATTTCTTCCTTCGAGTTCACTGTACTAGAGAGTTCAGCTATTTCAGAATGTAAACGCTTTGGACACAACCATGGAGTATCATCTTTTGAGTTTTAAACTCACTTTCGTACACTGTTTACAGAGCCAGTAATTACACTTACACAAAACACATCTTTCATGATGTATTGTGAACATTCCCTACATGATGAACTACTTAATCAAACCATTTTTGACGACTGAGAGGTGTCATTGCACTTTTCTGTCAGTGTCATCATGCGTCCACAGTGCAACAGTGTTTCTTTCTTAATGCCCAAATTTTTATTTTATTTTTTTTCACATTTGATGATTTATGTGATGAAAAACTTGTACCCAAAATTTCTGACTGTCTTCCTCAACAGAGAAACATGCACCACTGATACAAATGTCTGATAGAAACAGAGGTCATCGACATTCTTTGAAAACACTCTCCCAACAAATTTATTGCTCTGATGAAATAAGACTTTTTTGTCAAGAGTTCATGTGTGTGTATCAACAAAGTGGAATTATTGGTAATACACTGTGTTCTGAAAGTTTGGCATACTTCACGATAATATGAAATCAAGGCTATCACTCAATTGATAGGCTGAAAACATGTTTTTTTATATCAGCTCACAGACAACTGTCTGTTATCATAAAATCAATATTTTGTCATAATAAATTTGTACTTTGTATTTATGATGTCTTACAGAAATAATGGTTTGTCGAATGATACTTTTAGTGAAATGTTGTTGGAATCATATGATTCATGGTTTAAATAATGTCCAAAATCTGTTTCAGGTCACTCTGAAAACTCATATGGGGCAAGCTCTTGATCTCTCAACATCACAATCAGGAAAGAAACCAAATTATGCAAAATTCACCATGGATCGCTACAATGCTATTGTGAAGTACAAAACTGCATATTATTCATTCCACCTACCAGTTGCACTTGCACTGTATATGGCAAGTCACAGTTTTTTTTGTTACATTTCTTAACTGACTGATTGCTAAATTTGTACTTAGTGTAGTATGTATTGTTTTATCAGTGAAGACGTTATAGCATTGAAATATTGTATGATGATAAAATTTTCATTAGAACTAGTGTTATGTTTTCTAACTATGTCCAATGCTTATGAGCAATGAGAAAGGTGTAAGTTATCAGACTAGCTGAAAAACTTCATGTCGACAGACTTTAGTGTAATAGAATGTAACAGAAGAATGTTTGGCTCTGCAGTGTAGTGGTTTGGAGCATTAATATACTTTAGAGATGAAGCCCAAGCCTAACTTGGGCCGCAAGTTTGTGTTAAAAGCACGGAGCCTGAGTATAGGTCAGGCTGCAATTTTTTCAACTCATGAGCCCTATCGCTCGAACTGGACTCACTTCATATGAGAAAAATGTACGGACATCTCACGAACCTGGTCCTTGACTGTTGCAGCCTTTTGCTGTCAGTTTCTGGAATTATTTGGAAAGAAGCATTAACAAATGTAACAGCTGTTATTGTGCCTGGCTGAGCCAATACAGTTGCATTGATGTAATATCGTGCCTATACTTAGTTAGGTTTCACAGTTTTCTATAATTCTGCTACAAATACAAAGTGTTTGTTGAGTAAGCAAGAAATTTTGGAAACTCAGGAGGAAGAAATTGCCCAGTAACTTATGTCACACATTTCTCTTGGGAGGATAATTATATTTTCTTTCATCATTAATTTAAAATTTGTACTCTATCAGAGAACTAAAGTAAATATGAAAAATAAGTCTCGAAGCCTGGCCCTTTTTTATTATGTATTACTCTTGAAGATACAGCAATTGTACATGTGCCAATAACACTTTACACAATGGCCCAATATTCTTCTAAGTGGCCAGACTCCAAAGTATTAATAAATCGGTCTAACATCATAGCTAACATACTTGTCTTATGTGAACTGTGATCATTACATTCTGTGCTATAATTTTTAATCAGCACAAAGTAGCATGAATACTATATCACAATATCGAGCGAGGTGGCGCAGTGGTTAGCACTCTGGGCTCGCATTTGGGAGGACGACGGTTCAATCCTGTATCCGGCCATCCTGATTTAGGTTTTCTGTGATTTCCCTAAACCGCTTCAGGCAAATGCCGAGATGGTTCCTTTGAAAGGGCGTGGCCGATTTACTTCCCCATCCTTCCTTCACCCGAGCTTGCGCTCCATCTCTAATGACCTCGTTGTCGACGGGACGTTAAACACTAATCTCCTCCTCCTCCTCCTATATCACAATAGGATTGTAAATAGGCCAAGAATGTTACAAATTTTGAACATTGGTATTCACCACCTAATAATAATTTTGTATGGCTCAATAGCCAGCTACAAGTCCTTGAACTGGAAACCACTTCTGTGAATTTGGTGTCCCTAATCTACCCCAGGTATCCAACTGGGGAAAGAAAGCCTACAGTTTAATACGAAATCCAAACCACATGTTGTTCCTGGAAACTCCTCATGTCGTTGAAAAGGGGAGACTAGGTTGATGGTGAACTGAAAGTTTTGTGGTCCAGTTGGAATTAGATCCCATGACCTCTCAGTTTCCATTCACTTGCTTGACCATTAGACTGCCAGGCCTGACATCTGCCAGCTAAAACCTTTTTATCTGCAGTGGTCATATTTCATTTCTCAAATGACATGTAGATGTTCATGACAGTGCCCTTTATTTTACACGTCTAAGAAAAGTTCACGATATCAAACTTTACAAATTCAAAAATTAGTAAATCTGCTCCTGCAGTTCTGTAAGAAAAGAAAGTTTTGGCATAAGATAAATTCCTTGTTCTAACAACAATTACAGTGCTTGTTACTAAGCATCTCACTTGACCAATGTCAATCATGCATAAAATGTAGAGAAAAGCTATATTAAAATCACATACACATGCCCAAATTTGTATCAGTAGTATCATACCACGCTAATATTCGACAAGCCTATGCTATTATTAGCAAATACAGCTGAATATCCACAGACATTTCAACTGTTCTCCAATAATGGTCCTCCTCCCCCTTCCAGACAGCTTCCCCCTGATAAACTTCTTTGAATTCTTCACCTCCAATCTGCTCGCACCTTCCTCCTCAAACAAGGGCTGAATAGCAGTTGCTAAGTGATTGAGGGTCTCCACTGTCTTTGTGACACTTTCACTTTTACTGCTTACCAATAAGTCCAATGTGACCTCCAACAGTTCCTCGAAACATTGCATCCATTCCAAAACCTGGCATGTGAATCCATTTCCCACCTCATAATGACAGCCCCATGTGTGCCCATCTATTAATGGTTCCAAAGCTACACAAATCCAAATCCATGAATCTTCCTAGTGATTGTCCCATTGTATCTAATTGCAGTGCTCTCACAGAAAGATCCCCAGCCTTTCTTGACTAACAGTTTTAACCAATTGCCTGCAATCTTCCAACTTACATTTAGGACACTAATTACTTCGTCCACTGACTTTGCACAGTTTCTCTCCTGTTACCATAAGACTCCTTGCTACTCACTGTGGATGCAATGTTCTTTTATACCAGTGTCTCCACATGACCATGACAATGCCACAGAGGGCTACCATTCCCAGTATCCTGACAAAAGCCATCACATCATTCCTGGTTGTTTTGACCAACCACATTCTAGCCATAAAGTTTTATACCTTTGAATGCCAAATCTACAAATAAGTCCATGAAATTACCATGGACAACTGCATGAAACCATCTTACATGAAGCTGTCTGGTGGTGCAAACAGGAATTCGTCCTAAATACTCAGCACACGAAGAAAAGTAGTTCAGTGTTTAATAAGGTACTGGACTCAAAGTTGGGAGGAATAAAGATCAAATGAATGTATAGCTATTGAGATGTGTTAAACATGACTTTCTTAAACTTAACAATCCAAATTCTGGTATTGTTTCTTCAAATGTGATGGGGCTGATCTTTTATTTATTTTTTCCTCTCATCTTTATGCTATCCAAACTTGGGCTCTGTCTCTGGTGACCTTATAGTGAATAAGACATTAAACCATAATATTTGCTCCTCTCTTCCAGTCAACACCTTCAACCCCTTGTCTGGTTCAGACTCATTGATTTTTATAAAATGGGCTTAAGATAATGGGACCTCTGCCCTTGCCTGCAGAAAATTTATTACATGTTGTCCTCCTCTGACATACAAGCTATCTTCCTAGGTATTGTTATACACCTCTCAGATGGACGCATAGAAAAATTTGGCAATTCAAACGCTTCCAGTTTGACGTATGTAATCTGTTCCACTTCAGAAAGCCCCTAACTCAGCCTTGAGACCCATGGGCACCATGAGGTATGAGTTAATCATATACTCCAGTTACCTCATCAGAACCCCCAGAGATAGCTCATAACTTCCTTATTTAGTCCACAAACAGATTTCTTGCACCATTTTTTCTTTTGCCACAAAATAAATCAGTCACATTGATGAACCAGTACCAGCCAGTATGTCTCTTGTAATCCAATACCTACCAGGCTTTTAGAAACTCAGCCAAATCCTTCACCGGGATTTCAGTTACCTCCTGACATGCCTAAATATAAGGGATACTCTACTCAAATTCCTTCACCCAAAACAGTAGCCTGCTGCTCTTTGCCCAACTTACACAATATTGTAGTCCATCTCTGTACCACATTTGCTACTAATTCTGCACTCCATCAGTCATTCCAGTGGAGAAGGCCCAGTTCCCAGTTCTAAAATCTGTCACATACACCCATTGTCAGACTCCTGACTGCAGTTGACTCTCAGAAATTTCCTGTCCTGTCAAAAGTTAGAGCCACGTCTAAAAGGAGCCATAACATGTACTAGCTTCGTTGCATTTACTGTACAGTCTTTCAATTGTGTATGATAATAATCCTAAACTGTAGCTCAACCACCTAGTTACTGAACAAGTTGCACACCAGCAGTTACTTTAGAACCCATGGCATGTGAATCTCTCTACCACCAATATCACCCAGGTCCTTTGGGAACTCTTCCTCTAGCACATTCTCCATTCTCACAATTCCTTGTGCCAAAACTTCTTTGCTCTTAACATTTCCTCTCTCATCTTTATCCACCTCAGACCATGTATTCTCTTTTGCCAACATTCTCTTTCTGTTACTCCTTTTTGCCCCATCTGCCAGTTCTGTGATTGTTACTACTGATCATCCTACTGTCAGTGACAGCATCTTGTCTCTCATCTCATGCCTCACATTACTTCCCCACCTCATTCTTGCCCTCCACACTCAAAACCTTCCCATATGTCATTTTTCGTTCATCAAGAGAAAAGCATGTGCTCCGAAGCTAGTGAAATTTTGTGTGCTGTTAGCCGTGTCTGTGGCCTATATGTCAATCAGATGAATTTGAGTTGCTACCAATCGTCATGTTTGTTTCTTAATAATATTTTGTGTAAAGAAAGTAATTTTTCTGTTATTGCAGGCTGGTTACAATGATGAGGAAATGCACAGACAAGCAAAAACAATTCTGTTGGAAATGGGTCATTTTTTCCAGGTTCAAGTAAGTTGACTTGTATTTATAAATACTTTGAAGTAACAGTGTAATAATTGAATTATATTCATTTGATAGTGTACACACATTGGCCAAAAATACCACCTTTTTGCTTTTGCAGGATGACTTCTTGGACTGCTTTGGTGATCCAGAAATAACAGGAAAAGTTGGAAGCGACATTGCTGATGGGAAATGCTCCTGGTTAGCTGTCGTTGCATTACAACGAGCAACCCCAGAGCAGAGAGCCTTTTTTGAGGTTTGATATTACATATACGTTTACTGTTATACTAGCTTAGTGCCAGCTGCTTCACTCACATAGACAGTATGACAAGCAGATATTTTATTTATTTTTGTTTAATCAAATTTTATGTTGTTCACGAATTGCAACATCATCTAACATTTCCACGCAAAACGAAACTCTGGTAGCTGGAGTCCAAAGTCTTTGTTAATCATGCCCCTTCTTGTGGAGATATTTACATAGCAGTTTTCATCCCCTAGCAAATGTTTCATTACGAGGTGTGATTGGAAAGTTTTAAGAATGTATCCGCTACTGCTTACTGGTTTGGCTGGCAGGTACACGGAGGATGGGGAGTGAGTCATTGCCTTGTCCTCGAACGCCCTCTGACAGGAAACTGCAATTCCATTATTCAGTTTGTTGTGGCAGTTGGTTAAGTGTGGGTCTGTTAGCGCTTGTTTCCGGATTCTGTCTGCATGAAAATGGAAAACGTCCAAGATGCTACTCCAGGCAGCGGTAAAATGAATGTGCCAGCGGAAAATAATAAACACTAAAATGAAGATTTGGCCCTGTCTGACTACCCCCTGAAGCAGATCTTAGGATCTCTTAGTTCTATAAATTACAATCTAAACATAATTATTGTAGATAAAAAAAACTTTATATCACAAAGTTTACATTTCCTAAGTAAAATTACTGACAGTTGCCCAACTCTGCCACATATTATGACTGCACAGTCTAATATCAATAACGCGAAATAACTGACATCGTCTACGTACCAAACACTAGAAGATACTACTTTAAAAGATGATCTAGGATGCTGTGGAACCTCAGTGGAAATAAACTAACATGATCACAACTGTTTAGCTTTTATAGCCCTAATAAGCTGAAGAAATTTACAATATCAGCGTATGTACTGCATCCGGTGCATCAAAGTGATGGTTCTCGTACTTGTTTGGAACAATGGAAGTGCTCCAGCCACAAATAAACTCTTTCAAACACTAGGACAGCAGAAGGCGATCCTCTGACTAATATACTCTGATGCTGTGTTCCCCTCTCTGTTATACTGATGAGAAATGTGAACTTCCAACCACAAGGATGGAGTTCAAATAACGTCTCAACGTAAGTGTAGGCAGATGAAGTACTCTCAATTACTGAATGCTGTGTACTCAATGATGACTTCCAACCCGGAGGTGAAGTCCAGAATCGTATAGGTTCGCAACAGTACAGTACTAACTGTTCTAACTATAAACTCTCTTGAGAGCAAAGACAGCAAGTCCGTCTGATATCGAGCAACCATCACCGTTCTGATCCCGGGAGCGGAGGCCCCAAGGTAAGTCTTTCCGCTCCCGGGATTGGAATGACTCCTTGCCCTCTCCCTTGAAACCCACGTCCTTTCATCTTTCCTTTTCCTTCCTTCTTTCCTGACGAAGCAGCCGCCGGTTGCGAAAGCTCGAAATTCTGTGTGTGTGTTTGTGTGTTTTATTTATTGTGCCTGTCTACCGGCGCTTTCCCGCTTGATAAGTCTTGGAATCTTTGTTTTTATATTTTTCCCATGTGGAAGTTTCTTTCTATTTTTTTTATTTGACTTTCATTCATTTGTATCTCCGTTGCATTTTCATTTTCACTTTTATGTTTGGAGTGTTCAGATATGGTTTATTTGTGATTATGCTTTATTTTTATATTCAACTAACTGAAGATCTGGTAGATTCAAGTAATTTCACTGTCACTGTTCCTTTGTAGGAATGTTATGCCTCCAAAGACCCTGAAAAAGTAGCTGCCATCAAGGAACTATATGAGCAATTAGGAATACCAACAACCTATGCTATTTATGAAGAAGAGAGCTATAACATTATCAGCACACACATTCAACAAATGTCACGTGGGCTGCCTCACCAGTTATTCTTTAAGTTCATGGAGAAAATATATAGGCGGGAATGTTAAAATAATCATTGTAAATGTATTGTTGAAATAAGCCTTTGAGCACAATAATGAGAAACAATGTGATTGTAAGAGCTATGTATAGTAGCTTTTTTTTGCCTCACTCTCAGATATAATACTATAATGCTGGCATCTAAATTTCTTAAGTCATTAGAACTTAAATATAACTGCAGTAAGCTAACAATCTTAATATTGGGCAACCAGCAAACAACTATTGTTGTTCAGTTTTAAAAAATTTGGAGAATCGTGTTCCAGCAAGAGGCTGCATCCCTTGTTGCTATTTCACTGTTTCACATTTTGTGTTACACATGTGTAATAAAGTACTAAGATTGTGTATCTGGTACATTCAGAACTGTAAAGTATTTATCTTGCCCCTTTATTGTGCAATGTAAGTGCTTGTATTTAATTAGTAATGAAATTAACAAATATTTAAACATTGCCTGAGAGCAAAGACTGAATGTGTTTCTAAAATTTACGATTGCCTTGCTAACATACAGAAACGTAAGTCAAATTATTGTGTTGTGTGTGAGTTTTTGACTTTCCAAAACAGCTGCTAAATTTATAATTGTAAATGTGTTTTATAACAAAGTTCTTGTTATGGCTGTGTCGACAAGATGCACATGAAACATAACTATTGTTTGGGCTAAAATGTCTAACTCCAGGAAGTAATTCAGATGCAGCCAATTCCAGAGTCAGATTTTGTTTCCTAATGGTATTTCTTGATTGATATGAATTTTGTTTCAGTTGTTTCATTTTCTCTGTTCTGTTAAGTTCCGTGGTCCTGATAATTCACAGAGGTGCAGGTGATTGCTGGAACAGCTGGTTTCAAAGTTTGACTTAATTATTTCTGTTTTGAAATACTGAGTGTGTGTTCTTTCTTAGGTGAATGGTTCAGCTAAATGGACTGGAGCCATTTAACAAGTGAGAATGTTTATAGCCAATGAAGAAATACAACAGTATTTTTGTAGTAAATGTGCTGTAGGTTCTTGTGTGTTTTGTACTTGTAAATAAAATTTTGTAATAAAAACTGTGTTTATAGAAAATATTTTTTTGGGATAAATATGTGAGAAAAATAACTGCACAAATACAGTTTTTAATTAAGTGCATTGTTGTGTAGATATGGACCTTATATGTGTACTGTTGTACTAGAATCTTGAAAGAATTACACAGAATAATTCGCCTTAGTCGATCAACTTGTACAGCTGCACCCTGCCAGTAACTAACATGGACACCTGAAATTTATGCCTGTTTCCTCATACCAAATGCATACTTTCTTACTGAGAACACCATTTTGTGGCAGAGGCAAGTTGTTGTGCAGAGCATGCAGTTCAAATATGAAATGTTTTTGTTTAACAACCTGAATCCAGTTAGTGTGTGCTCCATGGAAGGCTGATACTGTCAGTTCTTTAGGTGTCCTGTTTTGTTAACTGCAGTTTGAATTGAAATATCCAATCTGTGATACGCAACAGTTTCAGGTAGTTACTATATGGTGTAGCTGTTGAAGTTTTGTTTTTGCCATGATGACTTGGTCTCTTAATCTCTTTTCTGAAAATGAATTGTCTTTTATCTGTATAAATCATGGCCACTGTGTTCAGTTCTTTTTTAACCCGGCAGGCCCATGCAAGAATATACTGGCATACTAAAGTTTGCCACAGTTGTAATTTTGAAGAGTAGATGAGATGGGTTTTCCTCATCCAGGCAGTGTCTTCACTAAGAGGGATTCGTTAGTCTTTGTGTTTCCAAAACATAAGGTGTTCCACTGATTAAATTCATGTTGTATCCTTCCTAAGGCTCGATGCACATGGGAGAGAAACAGCCACGCGTGCTTGTAGCGAGATCACTGTTTCAAAACTATTCCAGTGCACACTTGGCAACATTTCGGCGATAATCACGCAACAGGGACTGAAATTTCAAGTCATCCGATTTGCGTTAAAAAAATTGTTTTATGTAGATGAAGCAAAACTACATCCATATCTGTACTTAGTTTCGCAATAAAACTTTTACTTTTTGTGTAAAAAAAATAAAAACACATTCCTTTAGAATTGTGTACATTCTGTGCTACAGAGTTTTTCTCAGTCAATTTTGAGAAAACTATTAGGCAAAATGAAATGACTGTTTCGTATGTTATAACCGGAAATCTCTGCTTGACAATGAACTGGTTTTCTTTTCATTATTTCTCATAGTTATTGTGATACTTAAATGTACAACATTGCACATATTTTGAAAAGTTTGCAGTGAAAAATGTAGTCGCTGGCCAGTTTGCGTTTGGGGAATTTTACGGCATATAATGCCGCGTAAGAAATGTAGCTTACATACCCAAATTGTTTTTAATGCTGGGAGGAAAGCTGTACCTGTTTCCAGTCTCAAGTCTTGTGGCCGCAACGAATTATGACGCGCCATACTCTACACTACGACTGCATGCTGCACTATTCTGCAGCAGTACTAACTAGATTGGGAGCCAACTAGTATGGACATATGCAGAAAAAAGCAGGCAATGTTTGCTTATTTTGTTTACAAATACATCAAGCAACACAACAGGAGGTTTTGGGTTCACATCTACATGTACATTTATACTCCGCCAACGGTGTGTGTCAGAGGGCACTTTACGTGCCACTGTCATTACCTCCCTTTCCTGTTCCAGTCGAGTAAGGTTCGTGGGAACGACTGCTGTAAAAACTCGTGTGTGCTCGAATCTCTTTAATTTTACATTTGTGATCTCCTCAGGACATATAAGTAGGGGGAAGCAATATATTCGATACCTCATCCAGAAATGCAACCTCTTGAAACCTGGACAGCAAGCTACACCGCGATCCAGAGTGCCTCTCTTGCAGAGTCTGCCACTTGGGTTTGCTAAACATCTCCGTAACGCTATCACGGTTACCAAATAACCCTGTGACAAAACGCACTGACCTGGTACGGATCCCACAATGATGAGCAATACTCAAGTATAGGTTGAACGAGTGTTTTGTAAGCCACCTCCTTTGTTGATGGAGTACGTTTTCTAAGGTCTCTCCCAATGAATCTCAACCTGGCACCCGCCTTACCAACAATTAATTTTATATGATCATTTCACTTCAAATTGTTCCGTACGCATACTCCCAGATATTTTAAAGAAGTAACTGCTACCAGTGTTTGTTCTGCTATCATATAATCATAAAATAAAGGATCCTTCTTTCTACGTATTCACAATACATTACATTTGTCTATGTTAAGGTTCAGTTGCCACTCCTGGCACCAAGTGCCTATCTGCGACAGATCTTCATGCATTTCACTGCAATTTTCTGATGCTGCAACTTCTGTGAATACTACAGCATCATCCGCGAAAAGCCGCATGGAACTTCCGACACTATCTACTAGGTCATTTATATATATTGTGAAAAGCAATGGTCCCATAACACTCCCCTGTGGCACGTCAGAGATTACTTTAACGTCTGTAGACATCTCTCCATTGAGAACAACATGCTGTGTTCTGTTTCCTAAAAACTCTTCAATCCAGCCACACAGCTGGTCTGATATTCTGTAGGCTCTTACTTTATTTATCAGGCAACAGTGTGGAACTGTATCGAACGCCTTCTGGAAGTCAAGGAAAATGGCATCTACCTGGGAGCCTGTATATAATATTTTCTGGGTCTCATGAACAAATAAAGCAAGTTGGGTCTCACACGATCGCTGTTTCTGGAATCCGTGTTGATTCCTACAGAGTAGATTCTGGATTTCCAGAAATGACATGATACACAAGCAAAAAACATGTTCTAAAATTCTAAAACAGATCGATGTCTGAGGTATAGGCCTATAGCTTTGCACATCTGCTCAATGACCCTTCTTGAAAACTGGAACTACCTGTGCTCTTTTCCAATCATTTGGAACCTTCCGTTCCTCTAGAGACTTTTGGTTCATGGCTGTTAGAAGGGGGCAAGTTCTTTCGCGTACTCTGTGTAGAATCGAACTGGTATCCTGTCAGGTCCAGTGGACTTTCCTCTGTTGAGTGATTTCAGTTGCTTTTCTGTTCCTTGAACACTTATTTCGAGATCAGCCTTTTTTTGTTCATTAGTGCACAACTGCTGAAAGGAGCATTTGTGACTCTGTTTACAGATTTACGAGAAGATGAAACTAAATTATTCAATTATTTTTGAATGACTATACAGTCATTTGATGAATTCAATGAGGCTTTCAGTTTCACTTCAAGAAATGTTGGCTGTGACTTTGAGGTAAGCAGAAAGTATTTAAGTATTCACACTTTGTTAATTATTTTAATCAAAAGCTAAAATATATTGAACTGGATTATAACTGTAAATGGTATTCTTATATCAACAATATTGATATTGTATTACTGTGTATGGGATTTTACTAATGTATTTTGATATAAAGCATCATAACTAACATCAATAGATTAGCAGTACCGGTAGTCGAAATGTTTTGCATAAATAGTTGTAAAGTAACTTTCTGGCAGATTAAAACTGTGTGCCGTATTGAGACTCGAACTCTGGACCTTTGGCCTTTCTGGTAGGAGACGAGGTACTGGCAGAAGTAAACCTGTGAGGATGGGGCGTCAGTCGTGCTTGGGGAGTGAGTTGGTAAAGCACTTGCCTGTGAAAGGCA
This sequence comes from Schistocerca gregaria, assembly GCF_023897955.1. Lineage (NCBI taxonomy): Eukaryota > Metazoa > Arthropoda > Insecta > Orthoptera > Acrididae > Schistocerca > Schistocerca gregaria. Next base: position 331,616,766 of record NC_064924.1, read on the forward strand.
GAGGTCCCGAGTTCGAGTCTCGGTCCGGCACACAGTTTTAATCTGTCAGAAAGTTGCACATCAGCGCACTCTTCACTGCAGAATGGAAATCTCATTCCAGTTGTAAAGTAATTAAAAAACATTGTGCAGAAACTTCAATGCAATACAAGAATACATAAAGCGCAGTCGAACAACAGGCACACATCTCAAAACAAAATATTTATTTGAAAAATAATTACAAACACACTTAGAAATACTGTTATTTTCTATACTTGTTGAGTATGGATATCAAAAATGTCTACAGAATCCTCACTTCATGTTGTCACACATATGCTACCGTAGGATGAAGGGCTAGCCGTGGTGTAGTGGTGTTGCTGGGAACTGGCATGTGGGCGAGTCCGAGTAGGCGAATCATGAGACAACACAGTCGCTTGATTGTTGCAGTGTAAAGAATGATCAATAGATTGTCTTTGTTGAGGACATTGCGGAGCACTAAATTGGAAATTTTCAGTCATGTTTCTGAACTTTTGCAATAAATTCATCATCTCGCATCTAAATTCCAATTTAACGCGAAAAGGCAACGTTTGAACTGCAGAAACCAGTGACTCAAAACATAATTTGTCATCATCCAGTGCTCCATGTGAAGCTGATGGTACTGGATTATTCATGAATTTTAATGAAGAATCTTCAATTATTCTGCGTCGTTTGGAAGCAGGTGCATTATCCAAATTTTTCAAAGGTTTACTCTGTGCAGGTGATGGCGTTTCTGCTGTCAATTCATCCGCAGTTTCACTACCAGCCACCCCTTCATCATTGACACTAGTTTGCGTGGGACCTGAATCTATTGTGGTCGTAAGGAACGACAGTTGTCGGGCGTATATATACCTTGCAGACGAAATCCTCCTTGCCCTGGTTTTGTGCGTTTCCTTTCACATTTAATGAAGGAATTTTAATACTCTTTCACCTTTTCATGAATTTTGAACCTGTAACAAAACACAAACTTTTGTTTAATTGGGTGCTACTAAACAGACAGTATTATTATTATTATTATTATTATTATTATTATTATTATTATTATTATTATGTAAATATTGATCTTTTGCAGATACCTGGGTAGTGGCTGCAAACTAATTGACCTACATTATTAAAGCAGAATTGGTCACACAACACTGTGTACAATAGTAAGGAAAGTTTGCAAAGCTGTGTGGGAAGTCTTGCATGAAGAGTGTTTACCAAAATTTACAGAAGAAAGCTGGCTGAAAAATGCCAAGAGATTTGAAAAGCATGCAGACTTCCCTAATTGCTTAGACGGCAAGCACGTGAGAATAGTTAAACCAGATTTCAGTGGTTCTACAACTATGAGAAATTCCATTCTGTAGTTCTAATCATAGTTGTAGATGCAAACTATTTGTCAACTATACTGAAATTGGATCTTGTGGTAGAGAATCGGGTAGCACTATCTTTGAAAACTCTAAGCTGTATAAACTACTAGAAAGTGGCCAAGCAAGCCTACCAAAAGGAACTACAGAACCTTCTGTGCCCTTTACGTTACTGGGGGATGAAGCGTTTTCTCATTCTAATTTCGTCATGAGACCGTACACTGGAACTTTCCTCTCCTACAAGAAATGCATCTTTAATTACTGTTTAAGTCGTGCTTGGAGATGTGGAGCGCGCATTTGGTATTCTGTAATCAGAATACCAAAGCGTACTCCACATATCTCCGAGCACAATGAGCGAATATTTCACAGACCTATCAATGTTACGCTGAACTTCACTGTTAGCATCATCAAATGTTGCTGTGTCGTTCACAACTAGTGTCGTTCCAGAGATGGCTTTAACTTTGAAGATACTTTAAGTATGCAGGGCCTATGTGATCTGGGCAATGAATTTCCAACAACACAAGCAGGATGTTCACTTAATTCTAGAAGAAATGTTTTCGCTGATTACTTCATAAACAATGCTGGAAAAGTACCATGGCAAGACAAATGTATTTAAATCTGGTCGGTATCGATCATAGTGAACAGTGAAGCAATGTATTGTTGAATGTGAAGCACAATTTCATTTATGTCAGTATTGAAATGTGTGCAATTATGTAGTTTGTGGCTGCAATGCAATAAAGCCGAAGTAACAAAATTTATTTTAAACTTTCATTATTAACTGGAGATCTGTTTGAAATGATAGGCTCTCGTCAGGGAGCACAAAGCATTTGTTGCTTAACGCTATTTCAAGTTTTGAATGCCCACTTCGAGCAAAAGCGCCACCACTAGCACATAAACACAAAATAGTTTAATGATGATACTATCATTTTTCTCCTGATCTGGTTTTGCATCAGAACTCTCACAAAACTCTTCACACACTTGAAACCAAACGACTCTCTTCTTAAGTTTATCATGATACTCTTTCAAGAAGTATCCCATATTTCTGGGTATTTTCTCACCTCTTCAATAAACAGTTTGACGTTGAAACCGGTTGCATCCATGGCAGGCCGACTGCAGCTGTTGGTATGGTTACGAACACGTGTGTGCTGCCCCATTCATATGCAACGACTGCTGCTCCGCAGCATTTGGCGAGATCGCTGCGACACAGCAGTGGCTGGCGAGCGCAATTTGCTCATCATGATCTCGCTCCTATTTCGCATCACCACTGCCATAGTATGCGCCACTCCATTGTTTCACATGCACTATTGAAACGTGTGAGAAACTGATGCTGCGATCATGTGATGATAAATTGCTCGTGTGCATCGAGTCTAAGCTATTTTTGAATTGGTCTATAGTGTTGCACAACTAAAGTATTAGCTCACAGCCTTGGACAAATCATGAAGTAGCCTTGATCCAAGAAGCGTTGCCAAAAGTTCCAGCCATAGAAGAGGTATTCTCTTGATGGGAGCTAGTCTGTTTTCACTGCGTACTAAATGGACAGATGTCATAGTGGACACCTGGTACCTCTGTATATGTAGTGTTTAGAACACATTCTGACTGTCATGTTGCAACCAGATGGCTTGAGTTTTTGAGACCATTGCTCAATCATCAGGTACCACACAACATCGGAGCAATGAGATAAGCACTTGCTTCACCAGCACAGTACGCTGTGCGCTGGGAGTTAGGTGCTCCTCTTGCTGCTTCGGTGCTCTGTGGCACCCAATGATGAAGCAATAGTCTCTGAAACTAGTCAAGCAATAAAAAATGTATCATTTACAATTGAAGTGGATTTAATCAATCTCATCCTCAGTAGTGGTTGTTCTTCAAATCAGAGTTTTCACGCTCTTCTTTTTTCGTCAGTGTAGTAAAATGTTGCAAAACCTTGCAGTAAGGGCAATTCCTATTCTGAGTTCTTGTTCGTCCTACATGATCTAAATTACAGAAATGTTGTAGAATATAATCTGTTGGCGTAATTTTCTCTAAACTGATGTAGTTTCTCATCACAAGGTAATTGGCTTAATCCTGCTAAGAATCCAACCTAGAGCAGAAGGTACCAGAACACTGGATGATAATAGTTGAACTGGAGGGGAATCTTTAATGATTTTCCAATAATAATCTGCTCCCACAAGGAACTCAATGGGAAGATCTTCTGCATCATCCTCTGGGTCTGCTAATTGAAGTCTTCAGGTGCGCACTATTTTTCTTGTATCGGAAGGTACAGTCGTGTCTATGGCAAATGAGTATATGCTTTCAAATGCAGTCACAGACAGTGGAATTTGTCCAGATCTCCTTTACAGTGCATTCTACGATGAACTGAAGTTGCAGATGGCATTTCAAGGGCACTGACATATAGGCTGCTATGTTCCACAGTTTCTAAAGCCTACTCATCAATGATAACCTCAGAAATGAAGCTCAATTGACAACTGCTATCCAGAATGCAGCAAGTTAGTCTGCTTAATCCTCTGGGTCCACTAACCCAAAGTCAGGCTGTCTGAAGATAAGTAAAATTTGCTGAACTTACTACTAAAGTGGTGTTAACTTGCTCAGAAAACACACACACACACTAGCACTGTGAACCAAGGTGTGAAGTACCCCTTCACACTGAGCTGGATGGTTACAGCTATCAGTCTGAATGTACAAATCAGTGATAGTTTGCTTTCTATAAACAGCATATATCAATGTATCATCAACCTTCCTTGTAATTAACACATCAAAGAAGGGCAGGCAGCCATTCTTTTCCACCTCCACCGTGAAATGAATATTCTGATGGATTGCATTCAGATGTTCTATAGAAAGCCATTTAAGTTCTCATTATCAGGAGGCTGCCTCTGATTCCAAGGTATGTTCCTCAAAGTCTTCCATAAACAAACTGGCAATAATGTCCATTACTATGGACAGACAGAGCTGTGATGGGAAGGCCACTGTCTTCTGTTGGTACCAGTTTGTTTACGGAAGACTTCAAGGAACGTACTTTGGAATCAGCAGCATTGAAACCTGCATGTTTTTTCAGATATGGAGATGACACTTCCACTGTTAGGCCTCAAGGTAGAGAAAATTTAAATGAATTTTAACATCTGAATTCAATCAACCCAAGCATTCATCTCACAAAGGATGTGGAAGAGGATGGTTGCCTTTTCTTCCTTAAAGTGTTGGTCAGGAGGAAGGCTGATGGTAACATTGGGACATGGAGGAAAGCAGCACAGTGCCTTGGCACAGGTCATCCTAAGGAATGGACATTGTGGCATGCACTTCCAGTTATTTGGTAGTGTTATTAAGGAAGCAACTGAAACTAAATATGCAGGTAACCTTATAAATAGAGATGGAGGTGTGATAATGTAGATTTTCCTGGCGTATCAAACTGATGATTTTCATGGGTTTGCATTTAATTATTTCTTCTTCACTTGTTGGTGTCAAAAATATACTTTCCGACACTGGTGTTCCTCTGTATTAGTATTTGTGATTTTTAAGCTGATTGTTTACACTGTAGCTAAGAGAGGCAAAATAATAGTTAAATAGAGCTGCTACCTTATGCTGAGTTTTTATTGTACCATTTATCAACAAGTGATATTTTTGTTGTGTGTTTCCCAGATTTACCTATTTCTCTATTTACTAGAGGCCATGACATTTTGGACACATTATTTGAGATTTGAATGACACTTTCAAAATGTTTTTGTTTTTCTGTATTTAAGAGGTCCATACAGTATTTCTGATACTTTCTGAACTCTTATTTTAATTTTTTATTGCTCAAGTCATTTAACATAGCATACTTGTACCACCTTAATTTGTCTCTACCCTCAGTGACTGAACTTGATATCCAGTTTTGGATTACAGCATGTGACTGTATTATCTTTTTTATTAATGGGCAGGCTAGGTCGAGAATGTTGTACAGTTCGCTTGAGAATTTGGCAAAACTCTAGTGTGTTGTTTGAATATTATTCCACTCTACATTGCTTAGCATGTTATCCAAATGAGTTATATTTTGGTCTATATTCATCCTAACATATCTATAGCAACTGTGTGTAGGAGCCTTTTTTACGTTCACACCTGGCTCTACTGCATGATGGTCTGACAAAGCACTTATAACAACCGAAGATCTAAGGTCAAAAGATGAATACCAGTGATTATGCCATCTATTACAGACTGGCATGTTTCAATCTCCCTGGTTTCAGCATTCATCAAGTATCTTACATTATATTCAAGCAGAGTATACTGGAATATTCTAGTGTGTAATTTATCTGCTAATACATTTATGTTGAGTCTCCTACAGTTAATAACTTATTCACGTTGACATAAAAACATTCTCTATTACAAGTGTAATCATAATAAGGAAGCAGTTGAACCAACACGGAACAACATTAAAACGAAAAAAAGTGGGAACGCAAATAGTGTCGGCAAAAATTACTTAACAGTTGTTCACCAAAATAAATGTTCCCTAGCAAATAACACCCAAGAGTTACAAGTGGAGCTGGAGTCTACAGAGTGCTCAGTTGTTTGTCCCACGCCGAAATGCACGCGTTTTAGCTCACGCAGGCTGGCGTGAGGAGGGAAGAACTATACTGATGTGAGGTCTGGAATGTGACAAGGAATGAGACTTCAGAACGCAGATGTACTTAGTTTGAAACTTAACATTAATCCATTAATGATTAACGTCGCTCTTGACGGTACGTGATTCACAATATTATCTATTCAGAATAGTAACTGAATATGGCACCTTGCTAGGTCGTAGCAAATGATGTAGTTGAAGGCTATGCTAAACTGTCGTCTCGGCAAATGAGAGCGTATGTAGACAGTGAACCATCACTAGCAAATTCGGCTGTCCAACTGGAGCGAGTGCTAGGGAGTCTGTCCAGACTAGACCTGCCATGTGGCGGCGCTTGGTCTGCAATCACTAATAGTGGCGACACGCAGGTCCAACGTATACTAACGGACCGCGGCCGATTTAAAAGCTACCACCTAGCAAGTGTGGTGTCTGGCGGTGACACCACAATATCCACTCCAAAGAACCACATTCTCATATGTGGAGACTTAAATGTAGGTAAACTGAATCTTGATGCTACATGGGACTCATTACAAAGACTTGCTCAAAGTTTCGATCTAGTTCCAATAGTTACAGTGCTACCAGAATAACAAAATACTCCAAGATAGTTGTTGATCAGGTATTAACAGTGTCAGGCAAAGAAAATTGTGAGGAGGTGGTAGCTGAGCTAGGATTATCGGATCACTCAGATCAAATCATTAATATAAAAGTGGCTCTAGAAGAAACAAAGAAAATGCATATTTACAGATGAATTTTTTTTAACAAAATAGATATGAGTTTGCCAAACAGATAGCAGGACAAACATGGGGCTCAGTATACTCAGAGGTGGATGCAAATGAAAAATTCAAAAATTTCATGACATTGTTTAAATTAAATTTTGAAGAAACATTTCCTAAACTGTTATGTCCATTATCAACAGCAGGAAAAAAACAAGTGGGTCGCAAATGGCACCAGAAAATCTTCTGAAACACTAAAGTACCTGAGCTCCATAAACACAGCCAAACTAATCCTGCTTTCTCACTCTTTTATAAAAGATATAGTGAAACATATAGGAAAATATTTCTTGCAGCAAAGAGAGCTCATAACTCCAAACTGGTGCTCTCTGCTGAAAACAAAAATAAGGCAGTATGGAAGATTGTAAAGCAGGAAACTGGTACCAGGAAAATGAATCAGTCAAACTTGGAAACCAAAGAGGAAGGGACTCTAATAAAAGACCCAATATATTTGGCAAACTATATAAATGATTATTCTAGTAGCATAGGAATAAAATTACAGGAAAATTTTCTAAAAGCCCCTCAGATCAAAAAGCCAAATAATGGTGTATCACACTCAATGGTGTTTTTCCCTACAAGACAGGAAGAAGATTACAAAGCAGTCAGCAAACTGAAAAACAAAAACTCAGCTGGCCTGGATGAAGTCCCCATTTTTATAATTAAGGACTGTATCAAGAGCCTACTTCCACATTTAGTTGACATTATAAATCAATCTTTCAAGCCGGGCTACTTTCCAGACTATTTAAAATATGCTAAATTAATACCTCTCTTCAAAAAAGGTGATGCAAGAAAAATTGAAATAGGCCTATTTCTCTACTGTCATGCTTTGTAAAAATGGCCTGCTGTGATATACGGGGCAAAGACATGGCCAATCACTGTAGCCCAGGAAAGGAAGATGGAAGTGGCAGAAATGAGGATGCTGAGGTGGATGTGTGGGGTAACAAGGAAGGACAGAATTAGAAATGAATTTGTTAGAAGAACTGTGAAAGTGGGACCCATGGGGCAAAAAGATACAAGAGAGCAGACTAAGGTGGTACGGACTCTTACAGAGAAAAGGGGAAGGGTATATCGGAAACAGAGTTGAAGATATAAAGATTGAAGGAGCGAGAAGGAGAGGAAGACTGAAGATGAGGTGAAAGGATAAGATAGTCAGGGACCTAAGGGAGCAGGGATGGAAGAAGGAAGAGACAATGAATAGAGAACTATGGAGGAGAAGGATCCAGAAGAGCAATGCCGACCATACGTGATGTGGGAAAAGGCAACGATAAAGAAGAAGAAGGAGCTTTGCAAAAATTTTAGAAACTATTATGAAAGATAGGCTAATGAATTATTTAAATAAATACAACTTACTGTCTGTTGACAAGTTTGGATTTCAATCAGGGAAAAGCACAGAATCAGCAACAGCACACCTCACAAAACACATTCTAGAAGCATTAGGTAAAGGGAACTACACAACAGGCATATTTCTTTATCTAACTAAAGCGTTTGATACAGTAGACCACAGCATATTGTTAACTAAGTTAGATGAACTGGGAATAAGGGGACTTGTGAAAAAGTGGTTCCAGTCATATCTAAAAAATAGAAGACAGATGACTGAAATCTCACATATTTCAAGTTGCTCAAACTATATTGTAAAGTATACTTCAGACCCAGATTATGTAAATATAGGTGTCCCACAGGGTAATGTCCTAGGCCCAATTCTATTCCTCATTTACATAAATGATTTCCCACAGAGCATCAAGCATGGACAAACAATATTGTTTGCAGATGACTCAAATGTTCTAATCAGTGACAAATCACCAGATGCACTGAAAGAAAAAGCCGAACAAACACTAAACTAACACTAAATTAAAAAAACAAATGCTGTCCACTTCTATGTCTGCAATAAACCACACTATAGCAACTTTAAGTTAAACGATGAATCTATAGAATGTGTAGACTACACAACATTTCTTGGTATGCTTGTTGACAGTCAGTTAAAGTGGGAAGAACATATTAAAATACTTAGTAACAAAACAATTCTGACTGCAGTATGTGATACTACATGTGTCAGATCTGTATATTTTTCTTATATCCACTCTGTTATAACCTATGGAATAATATTTTGGGGGAGTCGACAGTAAAAATATTCAAATAGTTTTCAAATTACAGAAAAGAGCAATTCGTATAATAACCAAGAGTGGCAGTAGGGCTCACTGCCTTGAACATCTCCAAAAGCTGGAAATTCTAACTGTCCCCTGTGAATACATTTTTCAAAGTATTATGTATGTAAAAAAAATATTGACTGCTATGTTAAAAATTCTTTAGTACACAGCTATGAAACTAGAAACCAATACAATCTGCATCTAGAGAGGAAAAATAAAGTTAAAACTCAGCAGAGCTTGTTGTACAATGCCGTTAAATTATGTAATAAATTATCCCAACATATAAAAGATATTGACACAATTGGACAGTTCAAAACAAAACGAAAAAAAAATTTATTAAATAAAAGTTATTACGCAGTGACGGACTATCTGAAATGAAACATGCAGCGTAATTAAAGTAGCCTGCATTGTAATACATGAGGAAATAATTATAATATGAAATCCAGAATTGTAGAGTACTATAAGAAAATTGCATAAGGATGTAAAACTAATGTAAGATACTTTAAAATATGTGTAAATATTAATTTTATATGTATAAATTGTAGGTATATTGTATTGTATATGATTTTGCTGACGAAATCCACACGATGTAAATTGTTACATGGATTAGCAAAGAAAGCAATCAATCAATCAATCATGTCACAAAACTTTGTTTAAAAAAACTTCAAAGTTTCCACTTGTGAGTCTGTATGAATATATAACATAAATATCACCACATGGTATCTTTAAATGTGCTGCAAATAATTTGGCTGTCCCTTCTAATGGATATGTACTTGCATCTGTGGAATTAAAATCAAATGTGCTTTTTACATACACTGACACAATCCCACTTCTGATGGAAGATCTGCAGAACTTATTCACTAGTACCATGTTTAGAGGTTTATAATTTGGCATCAGATAACCACTGTTCACTAATGGCTAGTACATCTGGCATATTTTCATTTATAAACACTACTAATTATTCATATTTATTGCTCAGGACCTGTATATTCTGGTGGATTATTTTAAAATTGTAAATACCTTGTTGTAGATTTCTCTGCTTTTCCAACTTTTTATTTTGTGGGCTTCATCCTCTTTCTGGTTTCCACTAAAAGATCATTTAGATGGGATGGAGGCACTGGCTTCCGTCTGCTATCTGACTTTTTTTAGTTGACAGTGCTGGTTCTTCTACTGTTGGAGTTGGTTCAGCTGTTGCTAATGACGGTTCTGCTGCTTTTACTGTTGATTTTGCTGCTGGTATTAGAGCTGGCTTTGCAGTTGATGGAGCTATTACTGCATTTGCTGTTGTTACTGTAACTGTTCTTGATATTTTTACAACTTTTAGTGGAAATAAATTGTGCAGGAGTTGGTTCTGCTACTTTTGTTGCTGTCATTGATTCTGATGCTTTTACTATTCTTGATGGAAATACTTCCGCAGGTGTTTGCTTTAAAACTAGTGAAGTTAGGGTGCTCATCACAGTTTTCTCTTCTTCACATAGGATTTTCGACCTATTTCTTTTGTTTCTTTAATGGAAGTAGTATTTGCTGAGTGTCTATGCTCAGAGGAATGTGCTGTTGGAGTTGTTGCTAATGAATTCTTGTCATTATGTTTGTTGATGGAAATAAGGAAGAGTTTCTATCTTCAACTTCCAGTCTATAGCTTAACCAGTTTAACAATTTTGTTCCATCCTGCAGGTCTAGAACCTAATACCAGTATAAACTTACATCCATGCACATTTGAGTGTATGCTCATAAAACTAATTAATGTTGGCAGCACACTAGTGCACTGCATAGCAGGTTCATTATTGCTTTGGAACAAAGCTATGACGCCAGTGTACAGTTCAGTCTATCACTCAGGATATTTTGCTAATCAAAGTTAAATTGTTAAAAACAGAAAAGATGTTGTATTTCAATCACACAATATTATATTAGAAACTGAGGGAACACGGGAGACCTGGCAACCCTATTTTCTCCTGAAGTCTTAATATCATTCCTACACATCTTGATGACCACATATTTTTTGGTACAGTGAATTTTATTTGAAATGACTGATGGAACAGCCAAAGGTTGATCAGTGTCACCAACCATAGCTAGTTTTTCCAAGGAGAATTTTGAAGATTGAGCATTGAATAGTGCCCCCCTGGTATGACCTGATTTTTCAGATACAGTGACTATATGTTTTTGATGTGGATCCTTCACAGTGAGGTGCTGCTGGAGTTCACTGACCATATAAACAGTATGCATCCAGACATTAAATTTACAGCAGAAATGGAGGAGTATAAAAGTTGCCTTTCTTACATGTATTGGAATTGTTGAAATGGTTAGTAAATCTGCTGAAGACACTGATGATGAGGAATTGCCTGAAGAAACTGTACCAGTCATCACTCACACCAAGTGTTTGGCAGCATTAGATGTGGCACTGCATTATATTGAGCAGCAAACAGAAGCTACTCCAACTGACACCATGCTTCTTAGAAGATGACAGGACAGTGATGTTATAAAACGAGGTACTATTTCAAAACAAAGGACTATGGATAATTACTTTAAAAATTAACTTACATAAGGGAACACAGGCTGCTGAGTAAGGAGTTGGTGAAGTGACAGTTGGAGAAGTTTTCATCAAAGAAGTGTTCTGTTTCTTCATTTGAACTTCCATCTGCATTAATACAGAAAAGTTTCCTTATCTCTAGCCAGAACTCAGACCCACACGCTGTTCTTGTGTTGTTGCTTGTCTCATGGAATCCTTCCAAATGGCCTTACCATCAAATTACCCACCTCTGGCTGCCACCCTTTATTCCACAATGACCTTCATCTGTTCAGATTCCACCAATCTTTAACTCTCACCAACATAGTTCTGAAAAATGATATCAATCAGGCCCAAAACTCCTTGCAATACCTCCTTTCTATCCACAAAATACTCCTGCAATGCAATTCCAAGTTCCTGGATCCCATATCATACATTGATACTCTTGCCCTACAGGAACTAGAGCAACAGGCACAACACCTCCTCAAAAAACTCTCCGCTGTGTTCACTTCCTACTCCCACCTTGGACTACCACTGTCCATCACCTCTACAACCTCCAAACCTCCCGCACATCCCCTCACAACTGACAAATCCTGTCTCACACACATATTACATTTACCTCACCCTCAAAAACTCCATCCCAAAGTCATGAACTTTTCCTCCAAAAGCCTTATCCCTGCAGATGTATCAGTCCTTTCCAAAGGCCTCATCTTTTTCCCCACTCTCGAATTTAATCATGCAGGACTTGTTAAACACCTTCTTTCCTTCTCCTGATCCCTACAGGTGAAATACTTTCTCACTACAAACCCTACCAATCAGATTCAACCTAAGACCAAAGCTGAAACCTGACCCGCTCAGCCTGCTCCTCCAGCCAAGTGTGATCCACCACCACTGCCCCCATATCACCCCCTTTAACTTTCCAGAATTTCTTAACCTTGAACTTAGCATCACCATCATTCCCCAAATCCCTGAACATGCAAACTAACCTTATATCCACAGAAATAACAGCAATCTACCATCTAAAATCTGATCCTGACCTTATAATCATGCTGACAAACGCTCCACTATTGTTGTTTTGAACCCCAAGGATTACCTGATAGAAGGACTCTGCCAACTGTCAGATTCATCCACTTACAAACCCTGCTGCAGTAACCCCATTCCAGAACTCCAGCAGGATATCCAGTCTCTCCTCAAATCCTTGGGCCTGTCCCAGAACCTCTCCCTGGGGTCCATCTCTCTCCTCACCTCTACTGCCCCCTTCACCTCTACCTTTCACATACTTTGTAAAGTACATTAACTGAATCACCCAGGATGCCCCAAATATGGCCGGTTATTGTGCCCCCACTGAGAGAATCTCTGCTCTTGTAGACCAACGGTTTCAGCCTATTACCTGAACCTGAACCTATATAAAAGATTGCCCACACCGACACTCCACAGTTCCTGTTCCTTTACAACAGGGTGCCTTGCTTGCCACTACTGATGCCACCTCACTTTACAGCAAAATCCTTACTGCCCATGGCCTTAACGCTATTGAACACTACCTTTCCCAATGCCTGATGGAGTCCAAACCTACAAGCTCCTTCCTAGTCACCATGACCAACTATATGCTCAGCCACAATTACTGCTCCGTTGAAGGCATTACCTACAAACAAATTCAGGGTACAGCTATGGGCACCCACTTGGCTCCATCCTATGCCAACCTATTCATGGCCCATCTAGAAGAATCCTTCCTAAACACCCAGAACCCCAGATACCTCACCTGGTTCAGATTCACTGATGACATCTTTGTGATTTGGATCGAGGGAGAGGACACCCTATCTACATTCCTCCAGAAACTCAACACTGTCTCCCCCATTTGCTTCACCTGGTCCTACTCAACCCTACTCAAGCCACATTCCTTGATGTTGACCTTCACCTCAAAGATAACTACATCAGTACTTTCATCCATATAAAAACCTACCAACCACCAGCAATACCTCCACTTCAACAGGTGCCAACCAGTCCACACCAAGAAGTCCCTTCTATACAGCTTAGTCATCTGTTGCTATTGCATCTGCAGTGCTGAGTGGTCTCTCTCAAAATATACTGAGGGTCTCACTGAGGCCCTCACAGACCATACTTACCCTCCCAATCTTGTACAAAACTACAGCTCATGTGCCTTATCTCTCCAGTCACCCACCATCTCCCAAAGTCTCGCTGTCCAGCCACAGAGGAGCATTCTTCCAGTGACTCAGTATCCCAAGACTGGAGAAGCTGAATCACATTCATCATACTCTAAAATGAGGAATGACCTGACCACTATCCTTTCCAATCCTCCCACAATGATCTGATACCCCAGACCTATGCAATATCCTTATCCACCCCTACACAACTCCTGCTCCCAACCCCTTGCCTCATATCTCGATCCCTGTAATAGACCTAGATGCAAGACCTGCCCCATACATCCTCATTCCGTCACCTACTCCAGCCTGGTCACAAGCATCACTATCCCCTCAAAGGCAGGGCAACCTGTGAAACCAGTCATGTGATCTACAAGCCAACCACTGTGCTGCATTCTACATGGGCATGACAACCAACAGGCAGTCTGTCCACATGAATGGTCACCAACAAACAGTGGTCAAGAAACAGCTGGACCACCCTGTTGCTGAGCACCCTGCCCAGTATGACATTCTTCATTTCAAAGACCGCTTCACAGCCTGTGCCATCTGGATCCTTCCCACCAACACCAGCTTTTCTGAATCACACAGGTGGGAACTCACCCTGCAATATATTCTACATTCCCATAACCCTCCTGGCCTCAACCTTTGTTAGTCATTGTTCTTACCCATCTAGCTCCTTCCCTATTCCAATTCCAGCACTACACAAACCTCTACTCCACCAACACAACTTCAGTCTCTTTACTTCTCTCCTTTTCCTCTACCCCCACCATCACCCTCCATCTTACCTCCCAACTACACCTATCTGCTCTCCCCTCTCTCCACCTCATCCTTTTACGCTCTCACAAGCAGCACTTTACCATCCCCCACCCCTACCCTGCTATCCCTCCCCCTCCATACATCAGCATCCTTCTTAGCTCCACCACCTGGTTGCCTCTTCCATCATGCACTGCTGCTTGCAGTCTGGTCTCAGCAACTCAGCATCTCCACTAAATGGTGAGTAGATGTAAGTGTTTATTTATTTTTTAATCATTATTGTGCTCATTAAACACTTATTCGTGGTTTATCTATTGATTTAGTGATATTTCCGTATTATTCAAGTTTTTTGTAATTCAAGGTAGCCTCAGCCCAATTAGCTCAAATTACTGGGACTCTATTGTATTTCTTGTGAGTGTGGCTGCAGTTACATGAATCAGTCCATACAGACTGTTGCTAATTACTCCGTTGAACATCAGTACCACCTAAGTACAGGAAGTTTGAAAAACTGGCAGTAGCTGAGAACAGCCTGTTAAATAAAAACAATATTATGTTTGAACATATGATAATTCTGGCCCATGCTTCGAACTACTGTGGCTCTGTGATTAGAGAAGCATTGGAAATTAGAATCTGTGATAAAAATGTCAATAGATACTGGTTATGCACTTAGTACAGCATTGCAGCCTGCACTTGACAAAGAAAGAGCACAAAGGAAGCCTTCTCATAGTTTACTATCCGATGGGAGTGATAGTGCTGCTAGCAATGTTGGATAGAGTGCACCAACATTATCTATGAATACAGAGGACACCACCTCAGTATGTGGCATTTCTGTGATGTCACCATGACATAATCCATCCAATCAGATGCCATCACTTGGGTATAAAAGTTTGAACACCCCCAATATCATGACAATCAAAGCCCCTGATGATGATGATGATGATGATGATGATGGAAATAATCATCAAAAGCTTGAGATTTTATCCAAGTTAGATGCTCCAAGTTGGCCGAGAACTTTTTATCCAGATATTTGCAGTTTGTGGGCAAAGCTTTTTAGAACTAAGTTACATTGGGGAAACTCTTGCACTTCTGTGTGTCATTATTATTCTCCTATCTTCCAATTTCGCCGGAACCTGACCTGCATACCTTGTTGGAGCAACACTCCTAGAGGAAAGGCTACTGGAGAGACTGATGTGCCTGAAGCTGCAGTGCTGGCAAGAGTAGTCAACGAGATGAATGTAGCTGTACAAGTATACATGTACTGTACTATGCACTCTACAATGCTAAAGAAGGATTTGTCCAAAAGCTAACAACGTTCTCAGTCTCATTTTGTGCCTATTGACAACTCAGAGCTTCAACTATTTAGTGAGTTGTTATCTTCAGTCCTACAATTATTTATATTCCACAAAGGACTTTCCATTGTCATATTTAAATTAATGGTTAAAACAATCAAGATATCACACTGATGCTATAAGTAAGTCACAGCATTTGGATGGGGGTTGCTATTATGTACATAGCCAAGGCATCCAAAACTGAGCAGCTATGGGTGGCCATTTGAGTCAGGTACATGAGTACACTTGACAGAAGCTGTGTTTATGTTCAGCATTACGCATGAGTTACAATTTTTACCATAAGTAAGCATTTGACTCTTGCTCTGAATATGGCACTGCAGCAGAAGATTTAAAAATGTTGTATGTCAACTCCTTTTATAAAGCCTTGGTATTTTCCTTATGAGATTACCCAAGAGATTAGAAATAATTGGCTAGTGGAAATGACATACAATGCACTAAAATCTTATTAAGAATCTTCCAAAATAAAACTTAAAACAATTTACCATATTAAATGCTCTTTCAATCTAGTCAATCCACTGAAATTTTGCATGAGTGCACAAATTCATTTCTTTCCCACATGAGAGACACTATCTCCAATCAGCTTTCACTCCCCCCCCCCCCCCCCCCCCAGACACCCCAGCACTACCACACTCCCTGGAAGCTGGGAGGCCTGTAAGACATTTCCACATGAAAAGTGTTTCAAAATAATGAAATGATTCACAAGGAAAAAGCTGAATGTCACTGTTGATGAGCACAATATTTTGGCTAACAGCTGCAATGCCATCATCTGGTGCACTGATGAAATGAATGCCTCAGAGCTGGTGCAGGGCATATATCTCCTCTCCCCTCCCTCCTGTCTGGTGTTCTTTATGCAGGGAGTATTCATGGACAAGGAAAAAAAACTCCAGGATTATTCCCGAATTTCCTGGTTAAAAATAGATTTTTCCCAGGTGAAAATACACTTTTTCCGTGTTAAGTGGCAGTGTTCTTACCCTCGGAAATGTAAAAATTATTAGCCCATTGAATGGTTGAGGTTTTACACACCAATAAAGAAACTTATTTTCGAAAGGTCTTTGATGTGAAATAAAATGTATGCTGCATATTTTCATATTATGAAAGCACATATTCGAATTCCACCAAAAACAGCACATTAGTTTCTGAAGCACAAAATCAAGATTGCAATGCCCTTCTGTAAGCCAATCATAGCTCATGTCATGTGATTTCACCAGACGATGACAGCACATATTCAGAGCATAGGGCACAAGATGTAGTCAGCCAATAGCAATATCACTGTCAAGCAGTATGAACACACAAATAGGAAAAGTTAATGGTTTAAATTAGCATACATGGTAGTATTGGTACAGGGAGGATTCTGGCACAAAGTACCATTATCCAAGATGCCACGCCCCCCCTCCCAGGTAGGAAATTCCAATTTTGTCAGATTTCCACGAGTCCCATGCACACCTGGACTTGGAAGAAATAGTTAAAGTCTCCACCACGATCCTCACCTGACCACCACGTATCCTTACCAACCCATGTTGGTGGGATAATGTGTACTAACGTGCACAGTGCATGACATCATCCAAGATGGTGGCCGTGACGTCAGTTGATGATGCAAGTGCCACACCCTCCTGGCAGGAAGTTTGAATCTTGGCGGGAAGACAGGTCAATTGGGCTACCTCCACTAATGTAACCCCTCTGCCCTACCCTCCCCCAAAAAATGGTGAGAAGTTCAAATTCCAACAGGATAATGCATCACACCACAGTTATCTCTACTAACTTAAGAAAATCGAGAGAAAATATGTCACTTGGGCTACCCCCACTAACCTAACTCATCCGACTGCCACCTCTTCCCAGGAACTGGAACAAAGTTTGAATTATGATGGTAAAAAAGGTCAATTCACATCTCTCTACTAAGCTACAAAAATGGTGGGAAAGAAAGGACACCTCCACTAACCTAAGTCACCCGACCACCATCTCACCAAGTTTGAATTTTGGTGGGAAGATAGGTCAATTGGGCTACCTCTGCTACCCTAAGAAAATGGCACAGAAGAAAGGACACTTGGACTACCTCCACTAACCTAAGTCACCTGACCCCCACCTCCCCCTAGGGTTTCATGGGAGAAGGACTCAGCCTGCACTGGGCTGGTGGAGAGAGGAAGGAGTGTACTTTATTTATTTTGGAACAATTTATTTAGAGATGGAGTATATTTATTACACTGGTACAAAACACGTGCTGTGACATGCTTGGCCATCACGTCACACAGCCTACAGACATGGGAACCAGTAAAAGACTCTGCAAACATACTTGCATGAGGAATCTTAACAGGTGTCTGTGTGTGGTTTGACAGCTGACGGCCACGTCTCTTTGTAGGGGGTGCTGTTAACCTCCTGTGAGGTCTAGTGGACAGGGGGTGGAAGAGGGTGCTTGCACGCGTCTGTTGGATTAATTTATGAGCAGGTCTGTAGTCTGTGCTATGCGTTATTTGGAGAGTTTATGATTTCGTGTCTGCACATCAGTGTACTGAATTATTGAGGAGCAGTGGACAGTTGTTGTATACCACAATCTGTGACGTCCATAAGCACGTCACACACACACACACACACACAGACACACACACACACACACACACACACACACACACACACACACACACACACACATGTAACAAGCGGTGGAACAGCACGATCTGTAATGTCAGTATGGGCATCATACACACGTCACGAGTGGTAGAACAGCACAATCTGTGACATTGGTATCTGTGCATCAGAGGTGTCCCATTAGAATGATGATAGAGTGAAAGCGATCAAACAGATGAGAGGGACGATAACACGCTTGGTGGTGGTGCTGCGTACTAGGTCAAATGAGCTCTGGACCTCATGGTGAACACACCAGATGGCGGTAGTGGCTCAAATTGTTTAAATAAAGACTGGTGCATGATTTCAACAGTTGATGATTAGCAAGCATGTTTGTAGAATCTTTTACTGGTTCGAATGTCTGTAGGCTGTGTGATGTGACCGCAATCATGTCAGAGCGTGTGTTTTTTATCAGTGTAATCAATATACTCCATCCCTAAATAAATTGTTCCAAAATAAATAAAGTACACTCCTTCCTCTCTCCACCAGCCCAGTGCAGGCTGAGTCCTTCTCTCATGAATCCCTAGGAGGAGGTGGGGGTCGGGTGACTTAGGTCAGTGGAGGTAGTCCAAATGTCCTTTCTTTTGCACCATTTTCTTAGGGTAGCAGAAGTAGCCCAATTGACCTATCTTCCCGCCAAAGTTCAAACTTCCTGCTATGGGGGAGGGGGTTGTGGCACTTGTGTTATCGACTGACATCATGGCTGCCATCTTGGATGATGTCATGCGCTGTGCATGTTAGTACACATTAGTGCCCGTCAGTACACATTAGCCCACCAATATGGGTTGGTAAGGCGATGTGGCGGTTGGTTGAGGATTGTGGTGGAGACTTTAACTACTTCCTTCGAAGTCCAGGTGGATGTGGCACTCGCGAAAATACGACAAAATTGGAATTTCCCATCTGGGAGGTGGTGTGACACTTTCCCACCAAAAGCCGCCATCTTCGATAACAGTACTTGTTGCATCATCAGCTAGTGTCATGGCCGCCATCTCGAATGACGTCATCGCCGCCATTTTGGTTAATGGGACTTTGTGCCAGAATACCCCCTGTACCTATACTCATGACGTAGTTACAAGGAAACTATGCTTCCTCGTATAATATTGTTCTCGAAAATTAATAAGCTACAGGAAGAGCTAAGCTTTTACTTATAATATTGGTCTTTTTCCACATGAGTTACCACACGATTTCCCAGTAAAACTTTAATAATGACAAACATGTCTGGTTTTCTTGGCTTGAAATCCTTCTAAAAGAGGCCGGTCCTCAAAGTGTTAAATTTTAAATGAGTGTCAAATGCTCTGTGGTTTAAGAATTTCATCACACATTCCCACATGTAATGTAATTCATCTTGCATAAAAGGGAATTTACTTGGATATAATGCTTTTCAAACCACCATTCGCAATATTTTCCTGCTACCTGTCAGAAATAGGTTCATTTCATCAGTAGCCAAAGAATTCCAGAACTCAGGCTTTACTGCATGTTTGCACCTACAATCACATACATTCGTGTGTATAAAGCATTAAGATATCTTACATTATGTCATAAAAGAAAACTGGAACAAATAAAAAAAATTCCTGGAATTCTTCAAAATTCTCAGGAATTCCCGGTTTTCTCCTGGATGAAAAAATTCCCGGGTTTTTTCCTGAATTTTTTGGTTGTCCCGAGGTGTACACATCCTCACATGAGATCTATACCAGGTGTTCGTGTGCATTCAGCATCTCCTCCCACCACCAAGACCTTCCATCCGAGTCTTGCATACAAGGATGCATACTGGCAATGTCTCTGATGTCTCTCTGCCTGCTCCTGAAGTCAGTTTGTTGTGGAATTAGACTCAGACTCATTCAGGGGAAGGTAGAGCAACAGAAAAGACAACACAAACATGTGTCCTTGGACACAGACCTTGGACAGAATAACTTGGCACTGGGTGGAAGGGGAGGTGGGGATGCCAGACGCATGACCATGCCTGGGTGCTGACCTCATACATGACTGTAAGCAAGAGAAAGAGGGGAAGAAGATTTAAGCCCGTCACCAGCTCTGATACCTTCATTTCAGCAGTGCACCTAATGGAAGCAATGTGGTCGTTTGCCGAACTGTTGTGCCCATTTGTTACAGATGTTCAGCCATACACCTGTGAACCATTTCTTCATGAATTACGCTGGGAGAAATTAGGAATCGCATTTTACAAAGTTTTTTGGGATGTCAACAGAAAATAAGAACTGGGAGCTATACTAATCTGGCAAATGTTTTAATCCTGTAGATACGCCAAGCTGAGTTGCAGCAATTCCTTTAACTGGATTGCTAATTCACACAAATACTATAGAAAATGTGAGCAATTTTTGTGCCTGGGAAACATCTTGAATCCAGAAGCCCAGCATATGAAGTATAAGTCCAAATGCTCTCCACTGGGTCCAACTGAGATGCTGAATGGAAATGCAAGTGGTAAGTCACAAAAACCTGCAACCATGAACTTATTGACAACCCCACTGTTAAAGTTCCAGATTTTCATCGCCCTAGAAAGGTCTGAGTATGGTCTAATGGATTCCAGACTGGGGAAGGTACTTGCAAATGCAGCATACACAAATGGGGCTTTTGCACTGATAGTACGTGTGACTGGAGATATTCAGACAATGAGCCACATTCTAAATGAGTGTCCTAACAGATGTTTCTCTGGTGCTTTCAAAGTGTCTGCATGAGCATCTGACAAGGAGCTTCCCTGGATTGATTCTTCTGAGTGTTTATATAGCGAAAATAATCGCAAATGTTTTTAATGTATGGTGATTGATACATATAGTCACAATTGTAATAATAACCACAAATATACCACCAGTATCACACTATTAGCATCTTCTGGACCTAGTAGAAGAACACCTGTGACCTGGAGGAGTAGGATTGTAACAGAACTATCAGGAAAAGGTGAACAGCACTCCATATGTTTCAGAATAGGCTAAATACAGGGAATCTCATGGCTTTTTGGAGGTGAGAACTGAAACAATGCCACTGATGACCTACATCAGCCAAAGGTGGCAGACTTTTCAAATCATTATGTCACTGCGAGTGCTGTCACATTGTAGCCAATCTTGTTCAAAAGTATAGGCTTTGCAAGAGAATTAGTAGAATTAAAATCCGTTTATTTTCTTTGGTCAAATCGACCAATGTTCTCACCCACAAAATATGGACTGTGAGAAACTGATAAGTTTAATGCAAGAGTGAGTCTGGCATCCTGAGGATAAAATTATCATAATCGGGATATAGTTCAGAATCTTTGGACTGAAATCACATATTTATTATGCACCACAAGTAAGCAAAAATCTTTATTGGAAATTTCAGTGTAAATTATAACCTCAAAATCGATTTGTTCAGGTGAGAAGAGTGATTTATCTTATGCTTAAAGTTATTGTAGGGGATCTTTTTTGGTTTTATGGTAGCTGTTCATAAGCTTTCTACAAATTATTACTGCTTACTGGCATTTTTATGGCAGTAGGGTGGTGATTCTTTTGCATGAAGTGGTTTGCAAATGTGATGTATGTGTTTCCATTTATAAGTGTTTTTTGTGTTCAGAGTATCTTATTCCAGACTCTATGTTTGTCTTTCACAAGTATGCTGAACGACAACATTGAATGTCAACTGATGTATGTATGCACAACTTGAAATAAATTCAGCAAAACAAAGTGTTTGTAATTTTGCTTTTCGGAGCCACCACTAATCATCTTGAGTAGGCAAAGCCAAAGACTCACATGTGAAACACTTTTGGATATTGAAAGCTAATTTTGAGCACTTTTAGAGATGTGATTAGAGCTCTATTGAAAAATCCAATACTGACAGTGAATATTCAGTTCTGGATCAAGTAAAACTAGAAGTGACACTTTGATATTTGATGATTACGTCTTTCCAATAATTAAACCTATATCACATTCTGAAAAGTACAGTTTCAAAGTTTTTGTGTGATAATGATCAATGCTATTTACAATGCTCTAAATACTAATTTAAAAGCTAATATTTTTACTCTTGCTCTCCAGATACTATGAAATTTTTAATTTATTCTATACCAGCATGAAATTTTGGAGCTATGGTTTGTGCAGGTGCACTGTATTATAGACGATTTTCTTTATTAAATGCTACACTCAATCTGAAATAATACTGCCACCAGAAATCTTGTTACTTCCTTCCTCAAATACACTGGGTGAATGTTTAAAGAGCATTGGAGCTTCCAGTATTAGATTCAGATTATCTGAGTATACTGCCAATACTGCATTAATTTTCACCAGTTTTAGAATAAAGGGGGCTGCTGTGATACCATAAATCTACCTTTTGTTAATTAAGTAATAGTTGCTTACTCACAAACAAACTTTATCCATACATTACATAATAGAAACATCATCTGCTTTCACCATGTAACTTAACCAATACATCTCATAATCTCATGGGCAAAATCTTTATACACCAAAGTTATATATACTACTACTGTAGCATAATTAACCATAGTCAGATATCCTTAATGCAGTGTATCATTAAAACTACATATTTTCATAATACACACTTATAAATATGAAAAACATCAGGAATTGCAAGTTAGATTCAAAGGTAGCGGCCCCTTCTAATGTGAATTGGTGGTGGGAGAAGCAAATGGAACCACAAAGTTAAAGTGTTTTTAACTTTTGTGACATGGCAGTTTTCTCTTCACCTCACATATTTGTAAAACTTGTCTGGTAATTCCAGTAACTGACGACAGAGAGTACACTTCTCATCATATTCTTTTAAAGACAGACATAGGTCATTTATGTGCATTCAGCATCTTTTTCACATCAAACTCTGCATTGCAGCACTCATCTCCCACCACAGGGGCACTGTGATATCCATCCTACCCCCAATGATTCTCATAGCCTACCCCTAATGATTCTCACAGCTATATTCAAATGAAAGCCAACTTTCTTCACATGAGTGCTGCCTAGCCAAATTGGTGCACAATATTCTGCAGTAGAGTATACCAACATGAGGGATGCTCTGTGGAGAATTGATATATTTGTTTCCCATGTTGTACCTGCCAGTTTCCTCATTGGGTTCACTAGTGTTTGTAACTTCTTAGCTTTGCTGGAAATGTGTTTATGGTATGTTTGCATTTTGTCTTAAGTGAGACCAAAGTATTTTGGCTTATCTTGGTATCTGACAATGCCAAGAGAGCCAAACTGTGGTCTGATCTTTGCCGATGTAGATGCTTAGAGGGATGGAAACGACATACTTCTGTTTTAGAAACATTAGACCTAAGTCATCATGTGTCTTCACATTCAGAAAGATCTTCTCCTGAAATCTGATACTGCAAGGTTATCTGTATTCTGGAATTTCTAGCAAGTGAGGTTTGGCAAGTCTGACTTGTATAGATTGAATAACACTGGAGCAAGAACAGAACCTTAGACAAGCCATCATTAAGTACATGCCATCTACTATTCTTTCCACTTTGGTGCACTTTAAACTGCCATTTGGACAATATGTTACTTAACAGTATACCTATAGTCTTTTAAGTTGCTGTTTTAAAAAAATTCAGTATTAGACTCTTTTATCACACTGTGACACAAGCTGCTGACAGGTCAGCGAAACCTACCTCATTATTGAGTTTCTTCTAGTAGCCAGTTTTACTGTGAGTAGTCAAGGAGAGCAGTTGTTCACAGCATCTTCTATGAGGTCTAAATCCATCTTTTTCAGATGGTACAACATCATTAATGTGGTCTTCTATTTGATCTGAGATAATTTTTTCCGAGAGTTTGTAAGTACAGCTAATTAGAGATTGTGGCCAAAACTGTTCTGCTGTTTTTCATTCTTTTCCTTTTTTTTATAGCAATAAGTTTAGCTCTCTTAAATTTTCTGGTCATGTTTCTATGCAAAGAATTTCATTAAAAAGGTAGACTAGCCACAGTCACTTCTGCATTGTATGATCTCTGTGCCCCAAAAATTCAGGGTAGAGCTCAACTCCACTTGCAGCTTTTCTACGGCTAAGGGCTGTCTCCAGTTCAGCGATCATAGATGGAGAAGAGAATTCTGCGTTAGACTGTAGAGATTTCTTGACGTCATTCTTGTTTTACATGTCACATATTTGCTTCATCTGCTGGAATCTTAGAAACTGTCACTATGTGACTGGTGATTGTGTCACATGAAAGTATTGACTTCTTTGTGTTGTGGAAATTTCTACAAATTTCCAAATCGATGTCCAAGCATTTTTATTGGAATGTGTGAAGTCAGTGCCATTTTCTCTCCTTTCTTCAATCCAGGAACTCGTCAAATTCATAGATATTTCTTGGCCTTATTTTTCTTGAATTTTTTATTATATAGCTGGTTGACCTCTTGGGTATGTTGTTTTTGACAATAGATATGACTCCCCTCAGAAAGGTTGAGTATCAGTTCGGTAAAGCAAAATCTCTTCTACTAAATCATTCAACTCTTTTCAGAATTTTCACCAACCTTCTTTTTGAAAGTCCCAATTTGATACAGATGCAGATCACACTGGAAGAATATGTAGGGCATAGGGGGTGAGAATGGAATGGTGACAGGAAGTCACAAAGGACAGTTCTAGTGAAAGTTTCAGTATTGCACCCAAAAGTGTCCACAGTTGACAGGCGGAAGTTGTGTGTGCTCTCTGTACTCCATCTTCTAGACTTGAATGTATCATAAATGAGATTTAAGTTGTTTGTTTCCATCTGTTCTACCAGCATTCTTCCACTTCTTCAGCGTAGCTCCATTCATGACTGTGGCTGTTAAAAGTCACCTACATAATTGCAGGATGTTCTAGTAGTGGGAGTTCTTTGGCCCAAGAGTTGTTTTGTGGTTTGTAGGTATTTGGTACCTCTATGTTTCCAGTCTGACTTATGATATTCATGTTTCCTTCATCCTTTTTCTCTTAGGGAATAACTGAGACATGCTTTAAGTTGTTGACTATTGAAGCTAGTTAATGCTGGGCACAAGTTTATAGGCAGGGGTACAATCTCACTTGCACAAATCATTCTTATCTTCAGTACATGTCTTGTCCTCAACTCGTGGTCTAGTGTCTAGCATTGCTGCCTCTGGATCACAGGGTCCTGGCTTCAATTCTTAGCCAGGTTGGGGATTTTCTCCACCTGGGGACAGGGTGTTTGTGTTGTCCTCATCATCCCATCATCATTCAGGAAGTGCCAAGACTGGAAATGGACAGACCTGGAACTCTTAGGGGTGTTGATGACCATAATGTTGAGCACCCCACAAACCAACATCATCATCACCATCATCATCAGTCTAGTCTCCTGCAGGGTTGTGATATCCATCTTCTACTGACATAAGATTTTCAACAGTACTTTCTTCTTGTTTCTGGAGAGTTGCTCAACATTCAGTTAGCAAATTATGAGCACATTTATAGGTCAGCTCTGAAAAGTGCCATTTGCACAGGAAGACATGCTGGTATTCATTTTCTGTTTGTTGTTAAAATTTTATCTGAGAAGCCTTCTGCAAGAGTCTGCATAAATTAGAATTGTACATTTAGCTGACTAGGGAGCACCCGCAGTGATCAACAAACATGAAGACGCATTTGAAGTCATATATATGAGGTCTCTTCCCATTTGTGATCACTGCACTGTAGACAACCTTTGTTGTTGTTGTTGTGGTGGTCTTCAGTCCTGAGACTGGTTTGATGCAGCTCTCCATGCTACTCTATCCTGTGCAAGCTTCTTCATCTCCCAGTACTTACTGCAACCTTCATCCTTCTGAATCTGCTTAATGTATTCATCTCTTGGTCTCCCTCTACAATATTTACCCTCCAAGCTGCCCTCCAATGCTAAATTTGTGAGCCCTTGATGCCTCAGAACATGTCCTACCAACCGGTCCCTTCTTCTTGTCAAGTTGTGCCACAAACTCCTCTTCTCCCCAATTCTATTCAATACCTCCTCATTAGTTATATGATCTACCCATCTAATCTTCAGCATTCTTCTGTAGCAGCACATTTTGAAAGCTTCTATTTTCTTCTTGTCCAAACTATTTATCGCCCATGTTTCACTTCCATACATGGCTACACTCCATACAAATACTTTCAGAAACGACTTCCTGACACTTAAATCTATACCCGATCTTAACAAATTTCTCTTCTTCAGAAACGCTTTCCTTGCCATTGGCAGTCTACATTTTATATCCTCTCTACTTCGACCATCATCAGTTATTTTGTTCCCTAAATAGCAAAACTCCTTTACTACTTTAAGTGTCTCATTTCCTAATCTAATTCCCTCAGCATCACCAAACTTAATTCGACTACATTCCATTATCCTCGTTTTGCTTTTGTTGATGTTTATCATATATCCTCCTTTCAAGACACTTTCCATGCCGTTGAACTGCTCTTCCAAGTCCTTTGCTGTCTCTGACAGGATTACAGTGTCACTGGCGAACCTCAACGTTTTTATTTCTTCTCCGTGGACTTTAATACCTACTCCGAATTTTTCTTTTGTTTCCTTTACTGCTTGCTCAATATACAGATTGAATAACATCGGGGAGAGGCTACAACCCTGTCTCACTCCCTTCCCAACCGCTGCTTCTCTTTCATACCCCCCGACTATTATAACTGCCATCTGGTTTCTGTACAAATTGTAAACAGCCTTTCGCTCCCTGCATTTTACCCCTGTCACCTTTAGAATTTGAAAGAGAGTATTCCACTCAACATTGTCAAAAGCTTTTTCTAAGTCTACAAATGCTAGAAATGTAGGTTTGCCTTTCCTTAATCTATTTTATAAGATAAGTTGTAGGGTCAGTATTGCCTCATGAGTTCCAACAATACTGCCGTATCCAAACTGATCTTCGCCGAGGTTGACTTCTACCAGTTTTTCCATTCGTCTGTAAAGAATTCACATTAGCATTTTGCAGCTGTGACTTATTAAACTGATAGTTTGGTAATTTTCACATCTGTCAACACCTGCTTTCTTTGGGGTTGGAATTATTATATTCTTCTTGAAGTCTGAGGATATTTTGCCTGTCTCATACATCTTGCTCAGCAGATGGTAGAGTTTTGTCAGGACTGGGTCTCCAAAGGCCGTCAGTAGTTCCAATGGAATGTTGTCTACTCCCGGGGCCTTCTTTCGACTCAGGTCTTTCAGTGCTCTGTCAGACACCCATTAGTCATACAAAATGTAGAATATTTGTGAGTGCAGATTGGTTCTACCCTGAAATTTTGGGGCACAGTGGTCCTACAACATGAAAGTGGCTAATCTGGAGCTTTTAAAGAAATAGCAGAACACTTTTTCACACCATTTATAATTAGCTATACTTACAAAATCTTGGAAGGAATGATGTTAGCTTGAATGGAACATCAAATTAATTTTATGGTACCATCTGAACAAACTAGATTATAGAAATTATTGTAAGCAATATAGTCCTTGTCTAATAAAACAGAATCTGGCCACCAGATGAAAGTCAAGACTGAGGTAGTTTTTGTTCACCTATCAGCAAGTTGCAAACACTGCATAGGTCATGGTTCTAACATTCAAACTACTGTAAACAATATCTTGTAACCAGAATGAGATTTTCACTCTGCAGTGGAGTGGGCGCTGATATGAAACTTCCTGGCAGATTAAAACTGTGTGCCCGACCGAGACTCGAACTCGGGACCTTTGCCTTTCGCGGGCAAGTGCTCTACCAACTGAGCTACCGAAGCACAACTCATGCCCGGTACTCACAGCTTTACTTCTGCCAGTATCTCGTCTCCTACCTTCCACCGGGCGTGAGTCGTGCTTCGGTAGCTCAGTTGGTAGAGCATTTGCCCGCGAAAGGCAAAGGTCCCGAGTTCGAGTCTCGGGCAGGCACACAGTTTTAATCTGCCAGGAAGTTTCATATCAGCGCACACTCCACTGCAGAGTGAAAATCTCATTCTGGAAACATCCCCCAGGCTGTGGCTAAGCCATGTCTCCGCTATATACTTTCTTTCAGGAGTGCTAGTTCTGCAAGTTTCGCAGAAGAGCTTCTGTAAAGTTTGGAAGGTAGGAGACGAGATACTGGCAGAAGTAAAGCTGTGAGTACCGGGCGTGAGTCGTGCTTCGGTAGCTCAGTTGGTAGAGCACTTGCCCGCGAAAGGCAAAGGTCCCGAGTTCGAGTCTCGGTCGGGCACACAGTTTTAATCTGCCAGGAAGTTTAATATCTTGTAAGACTCCAGTAATCTTTTAAAAAACTTGCTGAGCAATCAATGGCTTAAAGTACAGAAGGCAATAAAAGAGCCAATGATGGTTTGCCTCAAGGCTCTTTTAGTGCTCCAGTGTTATTCAATCTGTAAACAGCAAGCCTGCCAGAAATTTTAATATGCAGGTGACATTGCACTTTCATAACGGAGTGAAGATCATCCTGAATGTGAAGAACAGTCAACAAACAGGCTTACTAAACTTTATGAATATTTTAATACAGAAATATGTCTTGTCCACCTCTCTAATCATCTACCATCAGCAAACATAAGCCCATGTTTTGGTCGTTTTGGCATAATCAAATACAAAAATAAATCAAAATACCTAGGTGTTGCATATCAGACAGAATTCTATGTACTATAAACACCTTTGCAACACAGCTAAGAAGGTACAACATGAGTGAACCTTGCAAGTAAACTGGCAGGTAGTACATGGGGAACATACAAATCAATTCTCCGTAGAGCATTCCTTGCATTGTTATACTCTACAGTAGAATATAGCTCACCAACCTGGCTATGCAGCATTCGTGTGAAGAAAGTTGACTGTTCATTTGAAAACAGCTATAAGGACCATTAGAAACACAGTCAGATCTACACCTACATGCTGGCTACCAATAATATACAAACATCTATCCAGCTCACCTTCTTCAAAAGGTGTCTCTCTACAAACTTTGGCAGCAAGTTTCTAAAAATGAATTGATCTTCTTCACGAAGATTTACTCTAGCTCCCTAGGAAACACCTCAAATACAGAAGCATGTAAGAAAGGATCCAAATGCTCTCCACTGTATTCAACTGGGATGCTGAATGGAAACATGAATGGCAAGCCACAAAAACCTGGTACCCTGAACTTATTGACAACCAAACTGTAAAAGTTCCAGGCTCTCATCTTCCTAGGGAGGAGTGGATATAACTCAATGCAGTCCAGACTGGAGAAGATATGTGCAAATATAACGTGGACAAGTGGGGCTTTTGCATTGAAAGTACATGTGACTGTGGTGATATTCAGACAACGAGCTACACTGCAAATGAGTACCCCAACAGGCATCTCCCTGATAGCAGCAAGAGTCTGTATGAAGCTTCACTCCACTGTATTGAGTCTTCCAACATTTGTGTGCACACAGAATTTTTATACAGTGTAAATAGTTGTATGAAGGTATTTTTGGTTAAATATGTAAAAAAGATGTTGTTTCAATTGATGCACATGACAATAATAATACTAAACAGGCAGAGTGCTGGGGCAACAAAATAAAATAGCTGCCATTGTGGCTTTACACATTTAGTAAGCATTTCATTGGCTACTAGCCCAGTACAGAGGATATTCAAGGGGACAATTCAGCTAAGTTCAAGAACACTGGCTTAGAGTTACCAAGTGGAAACATGACCAGGAGAGCTGTTACCTGATCTCATGGTAGTATCATGGGAAACATGCAACAAAAGCAGTTTAGCACAACTGTCTGTGAACTATACATGGTTTTACACATGCATGCACACACACACAAGCACATGCACAGGAAGAGAGAGAGAGAGAGAGAGAGAGAGAGAGAGAGAGAGAGAGAGAGAGATAATTATCAAGTTATAATCTGAAAAATTCCAAGAATTTAATATGGCTGACCTCTTCCACTTGCTTGTCATCACATTTTAGACACAATCTCTTATAAGTTCATAATTTTACTGGGTCAAATGACTGTCGCGCAAATATGAAATCGATCTCACCGAGTGCAATGTGCCCAACAACACCACTGGACACACAAGTGACACCATGTCATATTTTCGGATGACTCTCTGACCCATGTGCAGCAAATAGGAGAACAAATGTTGGCAGATTCCATTAAGTCATTATCACACATGCTCAGTGCTTAGTTTGATGGTACACAACACAGTCACCTCTGGTTCATGCCCTATCTTCGAAAACTCTGTGATGATATCTTACAATAAGATAATGCAAGATTGCACATTCCTCGTGATGTCCTGACTTGCCCAGATACAGAGGGTGTTCAACTGTTGCCCTGACTAACATATTCTCCAGATATCTCACCTATGGAAAATATCTGGTTCATGGGTTGTCGAAAGACTGCAACACTAGTCACCAGCTGCTATGAATGATGAACTGTTGCCACAGAATTGAAGTAGCATGGAGTGATCTACCTGAATCTGTCATCCCAGCTAGATGTTCAGCTGGGTCAGAGCTGTCATTTCTGCTGCCAAAAGAGGCAACTTTGGTTACTACACACAATGTCTATCAAACTATGTACCCATAGTAAGTAAAATTTCATTATTTGTTATTCTTGGTAGTGGTGAAATTGTAATGGTCACAGTGTAGTTGTTTGGAATTGTATGACATGAGACTTTTTTAAGATCAAGGATTAAGCTGCTTGCTGTGAGCCAGTTGGTAAGCATGTTCCCTTAGACCCCACCCCTGAAAAGAAATGACTTCAATATCATATCAGATTAGCTTCAACAGCAGAATTTGATGACCTACATACTAAAAAGCCTTAGAAACACCACAGGAAATGACACCAGGGTACTTTTTCTGGCATAATTCTAATAAAACCAGTATTGGAAGGTCATACTTTGCTTCCTCAGTAGAGAAGCCTTTGCAGAAGTCAAAATGAGGTATTGTTAAATGGTTATTCTCAGAAAGATTTGTTCAATATTGTGTTGTAATTGACTCAAAACTTTCTGAGAAAATAGGAAGGAGAGAAATGGCTCTATAATTACTGGTCTCTTGCTTATCTCTAGTTTTACAACTGGGTACTACTAACACGTACTTCAGTCTTTCAGGGGACACACTTTGATTCTCTCATGGACTACAAATGCAATTCAGGAGGGGTGCTAGCTAGCCAGCACAAGACTTTAGTACTTTGTTTGAAATATCATTGTAACCAGAGGGGTTACTGATTTTTGGTGACCTAATTATTTTTGTAAAGTAAGAACAGTTCTGCCAGATGGTAAATAATTTAGGAGTAAAGGAGACCACTCACTAAATAGCTGAAGCCTTGAGTTGTGAACAGGCAGACACAAAAAAGAATGAAGACCTCCTTTGATGAGGTTGAGTATGCACACACACACACACACAAGCTCTCTCTCTCTCTCTCTCTCTTTCTCTCTCTCTCTCAACCCGTGCACCTGTACACCTACATTGTGACACCTGGACACACAGTGTCTGGATTGCTGCAATCTGTTTTCAGCTGGCAGAATGTGTGTGTGTGTGTGTGTGTGTGTGTGTGTGTGTATGTGTGTGTGTGTGTGTAGAGGGGGGGGGGGGGAACATGTGCACGCATGCGCACCCTAACTTGTCAAAGGAATTCTTCCAAAAGTTAGTTAGCCAAGTTTTTATTCTCTTTTGTGAGTGCCTGTCAACGACTCAATTTTTCTGCATAGGCCATACATAGAGATATACTGAATGAAAGATGTCTGGCTGTAAAGAGTGCAATGTGTGAAGCTTACAGTGACTACTGTAGTAGAATCTTATCATAAAATCCCTTACAAAACCCAAACAATTCTGGTCATATGTAGAGGCTGACGGTGACATCAAATTTAGTGGCCTGACTTTCACAGATGGCACAGGAATTGAAATCGAATTCTGTTTTCAAACTTTCCTCTACCACTGCAAAAGACAAGTAATACAAATAGTGTCTATATATTTGGTCCAGAAAAGCATTTTTTAGTACATTGTTTGTGTATATGACATAGGACAAGGTGTAAAAGTAATTACTGTAATTTATTATTAAACAGCTAAATTCTAACACTGGCCCAGGATCCAATGGGATACTTTCATATTCTGTACATACACTATATGATCAAAACTATCAGGACATCAGGCTGAAAATGACTTACAAGTTTGTGGTACCTTCCATTGGCAATGCTAGAATTCAGTATGGTGTCGGCCCATCCTTAGCCTTGATGACAGCTTCCACTCTGGCAAGCATACGTTCAATCAGGTGCTGGAAGGTTTCTTGGGGAATGGCAGCCCATTCTTCACAGAGTGCTGCACTGAGGAGAGGTACTGATGTTGCTCAGTGAGGCTTGGCATGAAGTTGGTGTTCCAAAGCATCCCAAAGGTGTTCTATAGGATTCAGGTAATGATTCGGTGCAGGCCAGTTCAGTACAGGGGTGTTATTGTCATGTAACCACTCCACCACAGGCAGTGCATTATTAACAGATGCTCAGTCATGTTAGAAGATGCAATCGCCATACCCGAACTTCTGCCATTGGGTCACCAAAACTACATGCTTGTAATAATGGACTAATCATAGAAAAACAGCTGTTTGATACAAGGTTTTTCACAAGAACAAATGAAAAAAATTCTGGAAAACCAGACTATTTCTCCAACAGAAAATACCTGATTGGTGATATATGTCATGCAATTTAAGGCATCTTGAGATTATTATCCTATTCAGCTTTCTTGAAGTAAAAATGTATTTACAATTATGCCTACACGAGTTTATCTTGTTGTCCATCCTTTCTATAACCTTTGCAAGCTTATAATAAAATTTATTTGAAAAGTTTTATGTGCATGTTTACTTATCCTGTAACTACAGCTAATTGTTGCATAACATAGTGCTATTGTGATGGGTTTACTCATATGTTAATTCAACCAACAGGTTTGGTTCTCAAGGTTTCAAGAAAATATAAAATTTTCATATATTATGCACATGTCAGAACCATTTTAATGTAAACATTTAAATTATGGTGAGGAATATGTGATTTTTAACATGCTTCACAAGTTTGATTTTAATTGCTTTAACCAAAGAAAACTAGTTTGAACCTCTTGCACAGCCCACTTTTGTATATTATCCCTTAAATGTCACAAAGTTGCCAGCAGCCATGGCAGACGGCTCTGCTGTGGCTGGTGTTGGCCTCACAGCACTTACCATGTTAAGTAATTACCAGACATTAACTGAATTATTGGGCAAAACATTCCATTAAAGGAAAATTCCTTAGACAGACATTAGAATTTTGGCTGCACTTTTTAAACAAGACTTCTAGATGCATATACTTCATGCTCAAGGTCCCAAAAAGCTGTTAACACATAGACTGAAGTATTGTCAATAAAAGCTACACACCTGATGCCATATGCCTGGTGACAAAACATCCATAACCAAACATGTCGTAACCGACATGTTACATATAGAAAATTAGGCCAAGAAAGTCAGCAAAATAGATTCTTGGGGACTGTTTTAATATAAAAAATAATAACTGGAACTGAATAAACAAGCAAATTTTGCTTTTTGACTTCATTCAGTTATCAACTGGAAAACATTCGTACTGTAGGATTCTGGTGAATACTCATACTTTACCTGTGAAAAATAGCAAAACCATTTGAAATGACTATGTAAATAGTCCAATTAATGTTATAGTTTAGTAGATATTTCAGTTACATTTTGTTAACTATATGCAATAGGATAAATGAGTCAAAAGAAACACACAAACAGTGACATTTTCTTTATTAAGAACACTCGGATTTCCATATCACCCTGAGGTACCGAGTATGATGCGTTACTCATTTTTTTTACATGGGGAATTTCCCCAGCAGTCCTGTAAACCATGATACACAAACATGCACACACAACTGTAGGACAGATAAATTTAATTCTTAGAGCATGTGTGATCAAAGCCAACATGTACACTCAACACTTCACTGTCAGGTTGCACCAAAGCACTAGCAACATTTGACTTTTCAGCCAGGGTAGGTTTACCAAAGACACTTTTTGGACTGAAGTTCTGTTTGTTAGATGTTCGTTGAATTGGCCCTTCTCATTGCTGGCACAGTGTTGACCTTCTTTCTTGAAGCAAGAGTTAACAAGTGACAGCAATTTCTTCCCACAGCTTCAGAATTTGCTCACTATCTCCCAGTATGACGCTTTCTATGTGGGAATGACCAGCAACAAACTGTCCATTCGCATGAATGGACACAGGCAGACAGTGTTTGTTGGTAATGAGGATCACTCTGTGGCTAAACATGCCTTGGTCCATGGCCAGCACATCTTGGCACAGTGTTACACCGTCCGAGTTATCTGGATACTTCCCACCAACACCAACCTATCCAAACTCCGGAGATGGGAACTTGCCCTTCAATATATCCTCTCTTCTTGTTATCCACCAGGCCTCAATCTCCGCTAATTTCAAATTGCTGCCACTCATACCTCACCTGTCATTCAACATCATCTTTGCCTCCACACTTCCGCCTTGACTTACATCTCTGCCCATACTCTTTGCCTTTAAATACACTCCTGGAAATGGAAAAAAGAACACATTGTCACCGGTGTGTCAGACTCACCATACTTGCTCTGGACACTGCGAGAGGGCTGTACAAGCAATGATCACACGCACGGCACAGCGGACACACCAGGAACCGCGGTGTTGGCCGTCGAATGGCGCTAGCTGCGCAGTTGGCCGTCGAATGGCGCTAGCTGCGCAGCATTTGTGTACCGCCGCCGTCAGTGTCAGCCAGTTTGCCGTGGCATACGGAGCTCCATCGCAGTCTTTAACACTGGTAGCATGCCGCGACAGCGTGGACGTGAACCGTATGTGCAATTGACGGACTTTGAACGAGGGCGTATAGTGGGCATGCGGGAGGCCGGGTGGACGTACCACCGAATTGCTCAACACGTGGGGCGTGAGGTCTCCACAGTACATCGATGTTGTTGCCAGTGGTCGGCAGAAGGTGCACGTGCCCGTCGACCTGGGACCGGACCGCAGCGACGCACGAATGCAATCCAAGACCGTAGGATCCTACGCAGTGCCGTAGGGGACCGCACCGCCACTTCCCAGCAAATTAGGGACACTGTTGCTCCTGGGGTATCGGCGAGGACCATTCGCAACCGTCTCCATGAAGCTGGGCTACGGTCTCGCACACCGTTAGGCCGTCTTCCGCTCAAGCCCCAACATCGTGCAGCCCGCCTCCAGTGGTGTCGCGACAGGCGTGAATGGAGGGACGAATGGAGACATGTCGTCTTCAGCGATGAGAGTCGCTTCTGCCTTGGTGCCAATGATGGTCGTATGCGTGTTTGGCGCCGTGCAGGTGAGCGCGACAATCAGGACTGCATACGACCGAGGCACACAGGGCCAACACCCGGCATTATGGTGTGGGGAGCGATCTCCTACACTGGCCGTACACCTCTGGTGATCGTCGAGGGAACACTGAATAGTGCACGGTACATCCAAACCGTCATCGAACCCATCGTTCTACCATTCCTAGATTGGCAAGGGAACTTGCTGTTCCAACAGGACAATGCAAGTCCGCATGTATCCCGTGCCACCCAACGTGCTCTAGAAGGTGTAAGTCAACTACCCTGGCCAGCAATATCTCTGGATCTGTCCCCCATTGAGCATGTTTGGGACTGGATGAAGCGTCGTCTCACGCGGTCTGCACGTCCAGCACGAAAGCTGGTCCAACTGAGGCGTCAGGTGGAAATGGCATGGCAAGCCATTCCACAGGACTACATCCAGCATCTCTACGATCGTCTCCATGGGAGAATAGCAGCCTGCATTGCTGCGAAAGATGGATATACACTGTACTAGTGCCGACATTGTGCATGCTCTGTTGCCTGTGTCTATGTGCCTGTGGTTCTGTCAGTGTGATCATGTGATGTATCTGACCCCAAGAATGTGTCAATAAAGTTTCCCCTTCCTGGGACAATGAATTCACGGTGTTCTTATTTCAATTTCCAGGAGAGAGAGAGAGAGGGAGAGAGAGAGTGTGTGTGTGTGTGTGTGTGTGTGTGTGTGTGTGTGTGCGTGCGTGCGTGCGTGCGTGCGTGCGTGCACGCGCGGACGCGCGCACGCGCGCTCGAGTATATAATCCTTCTTTCCCTCCTAAGGTAAGTCTTTCCGCTCCCGGGATTGGAATGACTCCTTACCCTCTCCCTTAAAACCCACATCCTTTCATCTTTCCTTTTCCTTCCCTCTTTCCTGACGAAGCAGCCGCCGGCTGCTAAAGCTCGAAATTCTGTGTGTGTGTTCGTGTGTTTTATTCATTGTGCCTATCTACCGGCACTTTCCCGCTTGGTAAGTCTTGGAATCCTTGCATAATATTGTACATACATTTTCAATAAAAAAGTTTTGGTTGCCAGCAGCTTTTCAAGAAGTAATGTATCTTATACAAATTCATCCCACCAAATACAGTAATAAATTGTAAAGTGAAAGAGTTAAAATGATTGTTTTGATAGTTTTCTGTAAAATGATTGGAATATGGTGTTGACCCATTCTACAGAACTTTTGGAAGTGCTTCTTAGTGTTTCAGCAGGTTATATGATTAATGTTTTATGTTCTTTTTCAATTATTCGTAATTTAAGTGAACACACTGAAAACAGAAAAAATTCTAATAATTCAATTAAAAATAAATACAAGCTGACACACTAGCAGGACCATGAGACAAAAAATAAAGATTGAATTTCCATGTACAATGTACCATTATACCTGTATAGGAAGTTACTTTTATTTTTAAAATAAATACAAAAGGAAATAGTGTGCAAGAATTAAATAATTATGGGTAAATCACCAGAAAATGTTAAGTAAACAACAGTACATGTTTTAGCCACTTTTGATAACTAATTAGTAATGCATTTCAAACAATGCCCATCATCAGAATATCTGTCCAGAAACATCACAAAATATGTATGATACATAAGCATACTTAGATTCATAGGCAAATAAGTTAACATACCAGAGAAAAAAACTTTACTTCAGAGTATCATGTCAAGTGTTATCTATCGTAACTTTGGAGCTCTCAACTCACAGCATTCTGCCATCACATAAATAGCTGTCATAACATACCACTAATTGACTTGGTTGTAGAAGTGCTGAGTTCATTTGTCATATTTTGACAGATAATTAACAAAAATCAACTGAAAAACCATAAAAACAGTACATCATGCTAAATTATTTTTTATTCCTTTAGGAAAACTAATAATCACAATTGAGAGTGCAAAGATCACATTGGAACAAAAGTACAGTATTAATATAGGTGGTATGGGCAAGAGACAGAGGGAAGGGAAGGGACAAGGGGGGTGTGGTGAGAGGCTTCCAA
The DNA here is from genome assembly GCF_023897955.1 of Schistocerca gregaria. Lineage (NCBI taxonomy): Eukaryota > Metazoa > Arthropoda > Insecta > Orthoptera > Acrididae > Schistocerca > Schistocerca gregaria. The sequence goes on from NC_064924.1 coordinate 331,654,194, forward strand.
ATTAATCTCAGCTTATGTAAATGAGAACCAGCAATCTCTGATAATAATAATCTTAAAATAGGGACTAGAGACTTACTGTAAGTCTATTAGGTATTGCGTATACACATAATAAGTTTAAGGTGAAATTTCTTTACAGTGCATAAACAGGTTATTAAATTATTCCAGCACTTAGATAAGAACACACAATATCTTCAGTATAATGTTATTTGAGCTGGGAGAAGCCATCAGCCTCTGTCAATCAGTAGTAAGTCACATATTTAGCTTTTTTGTTTGTTTTCATAGTTTAATTCTTAAGTTAGAAATGATAGGATGGATAGGGTATTTGTTGGACACAATAGGAGCTGGCTGCAGTTCATGATTGGCCAAAGGTGCTTTTAACGACGGTCAGCTGTCTTCAGGGTGCTGCATTCAGGTGTAATGGTGCATTGCTTGGAACAGCTCAGGTATCATTTGTTTCACCATAGGCTCTGCTGTTGAGGCACCTTCTAGTGTATCTGATGTGGTGGGTCTGCCCTGACCATAGGGTGAGTGTCAGTCGGTAATACATCTGCATCACTTGAGGCAAAGGGTCAACGTTAAGACAGACCATAGGGACGGGGGTGGGATTGCACATAGTAAAGTGAGCATTCATGATCAAGGAAATATGTAAGCAGAACAGGGAATAAAGGGTCGGTGGAAGGAGGGGTAGGGCATGGATGTGTACAAAATAAGAGCAGAAGAGAGGAATATCTTTGTTTGATTGTGGAATTACTCTCCAGAAAATACCCTCTATATGTTTTGATGGCTATCAATGTCAACACTAATAGGTAAATTTGGATATCATCTTATAATTATTGGTACTGGCAGTCATTAGGTGTAGTATGATGGTCTTTGTGATACTAGTCTGCTCTGTGGTTTTGGAATCAGCTCAAGGCATTTTTCCCTCTACACTTGTTTTGATGTATATATATATATAGTACAAACAATGCTTTTTATCCTCATGATTATTACTGAATTGTTGTGTGAATTTGCATATTCAGCAAAGCATGATATTGTTTATAAGTTTGAATTCTTTGCAGTATTAGTCATGTAATATATGTATTGGCTATCTAGGCAAATTCCCAGTTGGAAATAAGTTTGCTATTAATTCAGATAGAACACTGCTGTATAAATTGGGATTGTGCCTCACCTGTAGTCCGTAGTCTTGTCATAATGCTGTGACATAATCTCTTCTGGTTTTGTATTTATTACAACTGAAAACCACCCCCCTGCCCCCTTGCCACCACCATTTAGTCACTATTTATTTTACTTATACCCTTGACCATACCTCCTCATCTTCCCATTGCTATTGCACAATCCTACCCCCTCCACACCCCCTCCCACCAAACAAACATTCTGTGTATGAAATTAGGTCAAATCTGTTGAAGAAATCATCAGCCAAGTCATGAGGACAAAGACACTGAATGGCTTCCATTCTGTGATGCAGTGTACCAGGGATTTATAATATTCCTTGTGAGTATGGTATCAGTTATGTGGGACAGCCTAAGCAAACTACTGCTAACTGCTGTGTTGGTTATCACCTAAAGCATGAAAAAATGAAAATCAGCAGTTTCCAAGAACTGTTTGGTGAGTAAATGCAAGAAAGCCTTTAAGCAGATGAGGATCTGGCCCATATATCTAGCTGTTGGGTCTCTGTAATTACGGAAGCATCTGAAATTAGACAGCATGATCACAACAATATACACACTGGCTATGTAATTGTCAGTTTATTTATTTGCTATTTTCTAATACAAGGACAGACTACATGTTGCACAAGAGGCGTTATATATGAATATAACAAAATATTTTCACACAATTTCAAATTAATTAGTATAATTAAGCAATGCATGGAAGCATGCACGTTGGAAAGAAAAATTACAGAAAAAAACTTCACATAGTGCCCCACCTATTACAAGTGATGGCATTGCAAGATCTGCTGGACAGCTTGCAAAAATGTGACCTATGGATGCAGAGGGTGTTGCTTTAGCATATACTTTCTCCATGATGTAATTTAGGCAACTGAATTGTGCCCACTGGGCATAAGTGTGAACCTCATTAATTTTATGACAGACAGACTTGGCCCCTGACAATAGTCATGGAGGCAGTAATCAAAAGCATGGGATTCTATTCCGATTTGATGTGGACTCTTATGAAAGAACTTTTTATCTACTTGAGTAAGATTATTGTGTAAAAGTGATAGTTTGACATCTTACAGAAGCCTCCACATTGTCCTTGAATTTTACACTCTCATGTCAATATATTAACCCTCTAATTTTATTTGGTGTTAATAAGAAGTGTGAATTTAGGATTATTTGTGAAATTAAATGCCATAATACTTGCATAGGCTGTTTCTCTGCCTGGGATTCAGAATAGAAATTTACATTCTGGTGCAAAATCAGAATTTTATCCATGATGAATGGTGCTGATCTCCATTACTGTTCCTTTATTTAACACCCTGTAGTCCAACATGTTGCTGGCAGGCATCAGACAGAAAACTGGAAACCCCACATATTAAGGAAATGTAATTACTTCTGAAACAGTGATTTACTGCCATATGGAGTTCTGCGCCACAGACAGCCACTGCCAATGGGTCTGAAATGACCACATAAGTGGTCGAAACTAACGGCCACAAATAAATTCAAATTGTGAACGAGAATGATTTAAAGTAAATTATCCAAAATAAATGTAAAGTAAAAGAGTATCTCATTAGCCTCCTCTCTTATAATTAATCATAATGTTTGGACACAAGGATGCATGTACTGGATAACAATAATGTTCATATTAAACAGATATTTAACTTAACAGTTATATGAACAGCTGATAGTGCTCTCTAAAAATTATAAAAGGTTTGTATGAACTATTAGGGGAAACAACAGTTGAGTAAAAAAACCCTTCTAGCTTTCTGTACTCGTAGTTCCTTCTTCTGGGAAGATGAATACACTTGGGAAGACTGGAGTGAGGGGAGTGTCACTCAGACCACAAGTTGAGAGAAACCCACCTGTATTGAACACTGATGCAATTCATTCTGGAGTACCACCTGAATTTTTGGGATCCCTACCAGGTCAGTTTAAGGAAGAAACCATGCAGTTCAGAAGTGGGCTTCTAGATTTCTTACTGGTCGGCTCAATCAACATGCAAGTATTATGGAGATGCTTCATGTACTCAAATGAGAAACCCTTGGACAAACATGTTCTTTACATGCAACACTATTGAGAAAATTCAGGGAAATGTCATACAAGGCGCCCATCGCCACATACTGTATTGTAGCTAGGGCACTAGGCCCTATGTTGGTAATACAGAATAAGTAAAAGAACTATGAGTGAATGTCTAATACATTAAAACATACGGTATCACTCTGAAACTTTGTGATTTATTTCAAATGTTTTGTTACACATTTCACTGTAAATGACAAACTGTGATTACCAGTGACCTACATCTATAACACTCTCACGATCTGGAGATGTGAGTATTGTCTAGACCTATTAATCTATTAACTATACAAACTACTGCTAATTGCTGTGTTGATCATCACCTCCTGCATGAAAAAATGAAAATCAGCAGTTTCCGAGAACTGTTTAGTGAGTAAATACAAGATAGCCTTTAAGCAGATGAGGATCTGGCCCATATTTCTAGCTGCTGGGTCCCTGTAATTACGTAAGCAGCTCAAATTAGACTGTATGATCACAACAATATACACACTGGCTATGTAATTATCAGTTTATTTATTTGCTATTTTCTAATACAAGAACAGAACCCCCACCCCTGGAAATCTATTCTATGGACTTCTCTATAATGTTGTCTGAGGCCTAGGTTAGTTGAAGGGTGATAATTTCGTTAGTTGTGGAACTCGTAAAGTTTGAGTGTGAGATAATTGTTGTGGTGATAAACGGACATATGGCATAGCCTAATATTTACGTTTGCGTTATATTTGAAGGTACCATATTTATCGCACTTCTCGCAATAAAACCTAAAAGAACAAGGTAAAATCGGAAAATATAGTGAATGAATAATCATTCAAAGAATATTTTGATACATATTATGAACAATATTATACATAAACTGCAGAAAATGCAAGGAATATGTATGTAACTTTTTACAAATATTTGGTCCGCTTTTCCGCATTTGTCACAGCTCAAAGGCTCTGAACCTATGGGACTTAACATCTATGGTCATCAGTCATTTGCCACCGCTGCAACTGGGTTATCTGTCACCGCATTATCGATTATTCGCATTCCAACCAGGTTTTTACATTTAATTCCCATAAGTTATGCTCCATTGAATTATCTGGACTTATTTGACGTTCGACATGACAGCTGTGGACAATCTACCTGTAATGGCTTTTTAAACAATAGGTGAGCTAAGTCACTAATGTCAATAGAGCTCATTACACTTCCTGTCACCAGGCGGCACTCACAGAAAGGCACTGCTACACACGTTGTCTCCCTGATGACGTCACGAGTCTCAACCAATCACCACACCCAATTCCTTGGCGTCCCTTAGACGCAAGTAGCACATACTAGATTTCAGTTTGCAAAGACTGCGTGAAAACTCCAAATGAATAGCGTTGGCGCTTAATTCGAATGCTGAAAATTATGCGCTGTACCGAAATTAACACCCCCGTCCCAAAGTTACCCCATTTTCGGCAGCATGCAATGACTATAATATCAATGATTCATTATTCGAACCAGTCAGCTCAGACAAATATCTGCGTGCAACAATATGTAGATATACCGGTATGAAGTAGTACAGTTTGTGGGAATATGATCACATATGCTAACAAGGAGCATCAAAAGCGATTCAGGGATTAGTGCACACAGAGTTGCCGTAGCGAGATTGAATATTGTAATCCCCAAATCCTCGAAAAATATACCCATTCAAAATGGCAGATAAAGATTCACTTGACGCTTTCCTAAGAGACAATCTCCAATCATTCCAAATTAATAATATAAGTGTAGACCAGATGTGGCTTGAATCCAAAGAAATAGTATCGGCACCAATTGAGAGATTTATACCAAATAAATTAACAAACGACGGAGCTGATCCTCCTTGGTATACAAAACGGGTTAGAACACTGTTGCAGAAACAAAGAAGGAAACACACCAAATTTAAACAGACGCAAAATCCCCAAGATTGGCAATCTTTTACAGAAGCTCGAAATTTAGCGCGGACTTCAGTGCGAGATGCCTATAACAGTTTCCACAACGAAACTGTGAGAAAGGCAGTAGGAGTAATCCACTAAATTATAGGCCCATATCGTTAACGTCGATATGCAGCAGGACTTTAGAAAATATATTGTGTTCGAGTATTATGAATGACATCGAAGAAAACGGTCTATTAACACACAGTTAACGTGGGTTTAGAAAACATCGTTTCTGTGAACCACAACTAGCTGTTTATTCACATGAAGTGTTGAGTGCTATTGACAAGGGATTTCAGATCGATTTCTTATCTCTGGATTTCCCGAAGGGTTTTAACACTGTACCACACAAGCGGCTCGTAGTGAAATTGCTTGCTTATGGAATATCGTCTTAGTTATGGGACTGGATTTGTGATTTCCAGCCAGAGAGGTCACAGTTCGTAGTAATTGGCGGATAGTCATCGAGTAAAACAGAAGCGTTTGCCAAGGTAGTATTATAGGCCTTTTGCTCTTCCTAAACTATATAAACGATTTAGGAGACAATCTGAGCAGCCGTCTTCGGTTGTTTGCAGATGACGCTGTCGTTTATCGGCTGATAAAGTCATCAGAAGATCAAAACAAACTGTAAAACGATTTAGAAAAGATATCTGAATGGTGCGAAAAGTGGCAGTTGACCCTAAATAACGAAAAGTGTGAGGTCGTCCACATGAGTGTTGAAAGGAACTCATTAAACTTCGGTTACACGAGAAATCAGTCTAATCTAAAATCCGTAAATTCAACTAAATACCTAGGTATTACAATTACGAGCAACTTAAATTGGAAGGAACACACAGGAAATGTTGTGGGGAAGGCTAACCCCTACTGAGGAGACTGCCTACACTACGCTTGCCCGTCCTCTTATAGAATACTGCTGCGCGATGTGGGATCCTTACCAGATTGGACTAACGGAGTACATCGAAAAAGTTCAAAGAAAGGCAGCACGTTTTGTATTATCGCCAAATATGAGAGAGAGTGTCACAGAAATGATACAGGATTTGGGCTGAAAATCATTAAAAGAAAGGCGTTTCTTGTTGCGACGGTATCTTCTCACGAAATTCCAATCACCTACTTTCTCCTCCGAATGTGAAAATATTTTGTTGACACCGACCTTCATAGGGAGGCACGACCATGATAAAATAAGGGAAATCAGAGCTCGTACGGAAAGATATAAGTGTTGATTCTTTCCGCGCGCTATACGAGATAGGAATTATAGAGAATTGTGAAGGTGGCTCGATGAACCCTCTGCCAGGCACTTGAATGTGATTTGCACAGTATCCATGTAGAGGTAGCTGTAGAAGTAGAACATAGCAAGTGCCATCACCCTGAAAGATAAGTCAAAATATGCGCATACGTGTCTCGGCTTATCGGCAGACACCCAACTGCGACTGGAAAAACGACGGTCAGAGTTTTCGAGGTACTTTCGAAGTACGTTACGTGCATTTAGAGCGCGATATCCTGACTAAATGGTGACTTTCCCGTATTAAAAAACAATGTCATTTATTGGTTAATGGGACAGTACATGAGCTACGTCATTAATGATGTGGGAGATCACAAAATAATTGAATTCCACATAGATATGACGTGCGAATTACATACTATTATCAAGTAGGCTACTCAGACCACGAAAAGAACGAAGGAAACAAGGTTAAATTTTTTTCTGATAGAATGAACATAAGAAACAATAGCATCCGTTAACAAATCAAATCTTATGTGACAAGTTCTGTGGCATTTTTCAAAATTCTATTCCTTAACTTACATCTAAAGGTAGTTCAAGCAGCACACCAACATACCATAGTGAATATGTTCTGCAAGAAGAAGTTAAAATTATGTGGATATGAATATTGACCGATACTGCCCTTATTTTGTTTTTTGTTTTCTTTACTTTTTTAAAAATTAATTCTTTCATTAATGTAACAGTTTGAAGAATGATTTGCTAGTTATTGAGTTTGTATCAACTTTTGCATAACATTGTAATTAATGAGTTTTATTACAATAAAAGATTCTGAAAAAAAAAATGGTTAACATCGCACCTTCTTAATTTTGCGCCTTGTCTTCGACACCCTATTATTGTTTTTATTTATGTTATTTTATTTTTATTGGTTTCATTTATCTATCCATGTCCATACAAGGTTATTACTCGAATGTCTCACATCAAATTAGCAGTAGTAGTAGTAGTAGTAGCAGTAGTAGTAGTAGCATTATTCATCTGTAAATCTCTTTTAACAAGGGTTCGGGACATGTCAAAGTATTTAATGTTTGGACCAATTTAAAATAAGCTAATTCCACTCACGCTCATAAATTAAGGATAATGCTGATACATGGTACAACAACGCTCTGGTGGGCGGTTTGCCGGTTTAAATCACCTCGGAGTATGACCATGCAGTGCATTTGACCTGCGGTCGTCGGACGGTGGCGCTGGCAGCAGTCCACATACGCAGAGGTGTGTTGGTGCATGTCAGAGTGCGCTGAAGCGAGTAAATGGGCAGACGTTTGCAGACGTGCTAATGGTGACTGTGTGTTGAAAATGCCTCAAAGAACACACATTGATGTCGTTATAAGGGGTAGAATGCTAGGGCGACTGGAGGCTGGTCAAACACAGCATGTTGTAGCACAGGCCCTCTATGTGCCACAAAGTGTGATCTCAAGGTTATGGCAACGATTCCAGCAGACAGGAAACGTGTCCAGGCGCTACAGTACGGGGCGTCCACAGTCTACAACACCACACGGAGACCGATATCTCACCATCAGTGTTCGCAGACGGCCAAGGAGTATTGCAGGTAGCGTTGCTAGGGATTTAACCACAGCCACTGGAACTGTTGTCTCCAGACACACAGTCTACAGATGACTGAACATACATGATTTACTCGCTCGGAGACCTGCAAGATGCATTCCACTGACCCCTGGTTACAGGAGAGCCCATAAAGCCTGGTATCAAGAACACAGTACATGGTCATTGGAACAGGTTATGTTCACGGACGAGTCCAGGTAAAGTCTGAAAAGTGATTCTCGCCGGGTTTTCATCTGGCGTGAACCATGAACCACATACCAACCCCTTAATGTCATTGAAAAGGACCTGTATGGAGGTCGTGGTTTCATGGTGTGGGGTGGGATTATGATTGGTGCACATACACCTCTGCATATCTTTGACTGAGGAACTGTAATAGGTCAGGTGTATCAGGACGTCATTTTGCACCAGTATGTCCACCTTTTCAGGGGTGCAGTGGGTCGCACCTTCCTTCTGATGGATGACAACGCACGGCCCCACCGACCTGCCATCGTGGAAGAGTACCTTGAAACAGAAGACATCAGGCGAAAGGAGGGGCCTGCATGCTCTCCAGACCTAAACCCCATCGAGCACAAGTGGGATTCTCTCGGTCGACGTATCGCTGCACGTCTTCAAACCCCTAGGACACTTCAGGAGCTCCGACAGACACTTGTGCAAGAATTGAAGGCTATACCCCAGCAGCTGCTCGACCAACTGATCCAGAGTATGCCAACCCATTGTGCGGCCTGTGTACGTGTGCATGACAATGACACCCCATATTGAAGTCGGGGTACATGCGCAGGAAACACTACCGTTTTGTAGCATCTGTATTGCGTGACGGTTTTCTCAACTTATCACCAATACTGTGGACTCACAGATCTGTGTCGTGTGTGTTCCCTATGCGTTTATGCTATTAGCGCCAGTTTTGTGTAGTGCCACGTTGTGTGGCACCACATTTTGCAATTACCCTTGCTTTATGAGCATGAGTGTCGTTTACACATACATTTACAAACTTTTAGTTAGAGAAGTCATTAGATTTACTCCCGGTACACAATACGCTTTTTACAAATACCTTATTAAATAATGTAATGCCACACTGTTTACTAGTATCTTACTATCAGTCACTGCACACGCTATACACACTTTGTTTCATAACACTTCACTCACTACACACACAAACATGCACACACAGGTAATCTCTGGGCTATTTTCTGAACCACAACTTCCCATTTGCAATACTGAATAACTGAGTCAGCATCCCTCTATAATGAGTGAGATGTTGAGCTCAGAAAGAGGAAGAGGTATTAGGATTGTGCTATGCATAGCTTGAGAGTAAGTTTTACTAGAAAAGGAAAAAAAAGAAGGAAAAAAAAACATAGTGTGAAGGTGCTATGTGCAATTTTGGATGTTTTATAATCATTATTATTATTTATTTTTATAACATTTTTTTACCAAGCACCTACTCTGTTTTATCTAAATAATCCTTCAACGTATAAAATGTATTGCATAGCAAGTACTTTTTAGCTGCCTGTTTAAATAAGTGTATTTTTGCAGTTTCTTTCTTTTATGTACTTTGGTAATTTATTCTACAGTTTTATTCCTTGGTTGAAAATGCTGTTTTGAGTTTTATGTTTTTTTTTTGCACATGTAATTAGGGAATACAAAGGCGTTATATTGATTGTAAAATTACAACTAGATTTCACAATAAGTGTCACACTCTTATTACAAACGCTGAAGAGCCAAAGAAACTGGGACACCATCCTAATATCGTGTAGGGCCCCCGCGAGCATACAGGAGTGCCGCAGCATGACATGGCATGGACTTGACTAAAGTGCTCGAGGGAATTGCCATCGTGAATCATGCAGGGCTGTCCATAAATCCGGTAGAGTACGAAAGGTTGGAGATCTCTTCTGAACAACACTTTACAAGGCATCCCAAATATACTCAATAATGTTCATGGCTGGGGAGTTTGGCGGTCATCGGAAGTGTTTAAACTCAGAAGAGTGTTCCAGGAGCCACTCTGTAGCAATTCTGGGCGTGTGGGGTTTCGCGTTGTCCTGCTTAAATTGCCCAAGTCCGTCGGAATACACAATGGACCTGAGTGGATGCAGGTAATCAGACAGGATGCTTACGTACACAAAATTACCAAATAAGCAGCAACTAGTCGCAAAATCATGTTTCCTTTATTTACTTTTGCAAATCGATTTCAATTGATTAACAGCCATCATCGGTGCTTTCAACGTATATGTTCCCTGAGCAGTAACACTGTCTTAAGCAGAGGTCAAACACAAAGTCTTGACTTTATGTTTTTAATTGGTAATTTTATGGTTTACGGTCGCTGCACAACTTGGGAACCATATGGAGCCCACTATTCAGAAGTTGCTTACGTACACCTGTCAGAGTCGTATCTAGACATATCACTCTAACTGCACACTACCCACACCATTACAAAGCCTCCCCCAGGTTGAACACTCCCCTGCTGACATGCAGAATCCATGATTCATGAGGTTGCCTCCATACCCGTACACATCCATTCGCTCGATACAATTTGAAACGACAGTCGTCCGACCGGGCAACATGTTTCCAGTCATCAACAGTCCAATGTCGGTGTTGACGGGCCCAAGAAAGGCGTAAAGCTTTGTGTTGTGCAGTCATCAAGAGTAGACGAGTGGTCTTTCGGCTCTGAAAGCCCATGTCGAAGATGTCTCATTGAATGGTTCGCATGCTGTCACTTAAGACATTTGTCGTAGCATTGTACCAACTGTCCAATACACTCGTAATAGAAAGCAGCCGTCTGCGCTTTTCGTCGATTCTCTATGCATATCTGCAGTTCGTTGTCTGTGTCAAAACTTTACTTGACTTTATAGCCAGCGGTTCATGTCAGCTGAGATGAAAATCAGAGGGAGCTAAGTCTGGGCTGCAATGAGGGCAATCAAACACTTCCCAACGAAAACGCTGCAGCGGTGTCATTGCCCCTGCAGAGTGCGGCCGAGAACTGTCATAAAGAAGGAAATGCAGGACAGTTGTGTTGTGTGAGCTGCATCAAATCAGGCGAAATCTCTCATGGGCACTCACACTTGGCGGGAGACACAGTTTTCTAGCATCTTTACGTGCCCACTGTGTGCTCAGAACTGAAAAGGCAGACGTGACACGATCAACGGCTGTACTAGAGACACTTTCCAACACATCAATCCAAACCTTTATCGCGATCGATCGGACCTTACTTTCGGAATACGCCTTGTATATGTGCGTGCGGTATGTTGAGGGGTTACAATCTATTTAAATTCTCATATTCTGATACTTAATTCTGATATCAGTTCTTATATTTTACTCATATGTTTATGCTTAGGAAGATTTGGTGCATTCTCATGGATGACGCCGATCGTAGACAAATTTAAAACACAGATATTCCAAACACAATGAGTTTCGCGTGAAGCCAGGTTTTCCACAGTGATATTTCTTCGTATGAATCTCACTCAAGAAAGAAACGTTGATAATATTGGCGAAGTTTTCGCTGTTGTTGTTGTTGTTGTTGTTGTTGTTGTTGTTGTCTTCAGCCCTGAGACTGGTTTGATGCAGCTCTCCATGCTTCTCTATCCTGTGCAAGCTTCTTCATCTCCCAGTACCTACTGCAACCTACATCCTTCTGAATCTGCTTAGTGTATTCATCTCTTGGTCTCCCTCTACGATTTTTACCCTCCACGCTGCCCTCTAATACTAAATTGGTGATCCCTTGATGCCTCAGAACATGTCCTACCAACCGATCCCTTCTTCTGGTCAAATTGTGACACAAACTTCTCTTCTCCCCAATCCTATTCAATGCTTCCTCATTAGTTATGTGATCTACCCATCTAATCTTCAGAATTCTTCTGTAGCACCACATTTCGAAAGCTTCTATTCTCTTCTTGTCCAAATTTGTCAATAATTTCGCGGCAAACCACGCATAACGGATCATTTGTTCGAAAATTGGCACTTGTAGCTGATTATGAATTAAGATACACTACAGGAATTTCACAAAAAAATCAAATAATTTTCTCATTTCTTTTCTTTAATTAATTCATCTGACATACAATTACGTAGTAGAAGAAGATGGACAACGTTTTATCAATATACATGGGAAGCAATCGTGTAGAAATATTCTACACACATGTGTGTGCAAATGAAAAATAAAAATAATCATTGTGGCCTGAACGCGGAGCACAGTGTTAACAAGCTGCGACGCTAACCATTGCACCCCCACTTTGTCAAACGAGATGGCATGGTAAGAGAGATGTGCACTACCTGAAAATACCTCAAAAACTTTGACCGTCGTTTTTCAGAAACGGTCGAGTATCTACGGATAAGCAGAGATAAGTGTTCCAGTATTTCGACCCCTCTTCCTCAGTGTGAAGTTTCTGGGAAATCGGGTGATGGCATTTGCGGTGTTCTCTTCGTCAGTCATAGGTATGGCAGGTGGCAGCTTGTGTTCATTGACAGGTTACTGGGAAACAGCTTAATGCAATAAGTAAGCACACTGCTTACAAATCACTTCTGTGTCCCTTCTTACAGCACTGCTCTCAAGTGTGTGAGACCCTTATCAAACAAGACTGACAGGGATGATTCAACTTAATGGTATAGAGGGTGAGTCGAAAAGATTGACACAAATTCAGTTGGCTACATTACCTGTACTACAAACAGCACTTGAATTTGAAAGAGGATGTTGTAGAGTTCTGAACACTACCGTTAGAGTGTCGACAAAGTGTATCATGCAAGCACGTGGAGAGGATTCGAGTGAGCTTTGAACATAGCCTGTTCCTAAAATAAATGAAGATTCAGGAGATTACATGTTCCAGCAGGACAGAGTTCCACCCCATTGGCAATTGAAAGCTCAATGTTTCCTCTACCTCAAAGATGGAAAGGTCACATGGGGAATGAGGACTTGGCATTTTATTTCTGCAAACGAGGTCTTCTAAAGTCACGGTGTGCTTTTTTTTCTTGTGAGGGTTCGTGAAAGATGCAGCTGATGTACCACCTCTTACCACAGATTTGAATGACCTAAGAACAGAAGACGCAAGACATTCAGCATCAAATGTGGTATGAATTCAGCTACAGTCTAGATGTTATCCGTGCTGCCAAAGGGGGGAACATTGAACATTTATTAATTTCCATGTACGAGGGTTGTTTGAAAAAAGTTCTCAGAGTCACGACGAAAGGTCAACACTAGCGCTATGAGTTGTTCACGAGATATTCATTGGACTGGTGCCAGTAAACACGTGCCACGTCAATGCTCTTGGAAAAGAGCTGTGGTGGTGATGTGGCTCTGTTGTTGTTCCTGCATAGTGATTTGCGAAGATGGAAAAAAACCAAGATTCGAGCTCTGATTATGTACTTCGTAAACAAAACTATGAAAGCAAAGGACATTCATGCTGATTTCGAGAATATACTGGGGCACTCTTCTCCCTCATATTCAACTGCTGCCAAGAGGACAAATGAATTTAAAGTTGGTCGGGAGAGTTTACATGACGATCCGCGCAGTGGTCGGCCACGATGTGTCACTACTCCAGAAATCATTGCAAAAGTGCACAAATGGTCATAGAGGATTGCCGACTGAAAGTGCGTGAAATTTCTCACGCTTGCCTGATGACATCTGAAATGGTGTATCACATTTTAACTGAAGAATTAGAAATGAAAAAAATATCTGCAAGATGGGTGCTGCGACTCTTGACGCTGGATCAAAAACGCATGAGAATGGACATATTGGAACAACGTTTGGTCCGTTTTAGGAGACACGAACAAGATTTTTTGCGCCAGTTTGTGACCACAGATGAAACTTGGGTGCACTACTATACCGCAGAGACAAAACAACAGAAAAAAGCAGTGGAAACATGCTGATTCTCCGCCACCAAAGAAAGCAAAGACAATTCCTTCGGCGGGAAAGGTCGTGGCATCAGTGTTCTGGGATGCGAAGGGAATTCTGTTTGTAGATTACCTCCCCACTGGGCAAACAGTTACTGGAGAATACTACGCTAACCTCCTGGACAAACTGCAACAAAGCATACGCGAAAAAAAGGCCAGGTTTAGCAAGAAAAAAAGTCACTTTCATCAAGACAATGCGCGCCCGCACACATGTGCCGTTAGCTATGGCCAAATTACACGAAGTAAGGTATGAATTGTTGCTACAACGGCCTTATCCACCTGTTATGTCTCCGTCAGACTTCCATCTCTTCCCAAAACTGAAAATTTTTCTAGGTGGACGAAGATTAACTTCAAACGAAGAATTTACAGCCGGAGTTGTCAACTGTTTTGCAGGCCTGGAGGAAACTCATTTTCGAGATGGGATCACGTTGGACCAAATGCATTAATCTACAAGGAGACTACATTGAAAAACAAAACAAATATCATTGATGTAAGTACTTTTTTCCTATTCCGTTCCGAGAACTTTTCAAACCACCCTTGTATGTTTAATCAATTGTAATTTGTTGTTGTTGCTGTCTTCAGTCCTGAGACTGGTTTGATGCAGCTCTCCATGCTACTCTATCCTGTGCAAGCTGCGTCATCTCCCAGTACCTACTGCAACCTACATCCTTCTGAATCTGCTTAGTGTACTCATCTCTCGGTCTCCCTCTACGATTTTTACCCTCCACGCTGCCCTCCAATGCTAATTTTGTGATCCCTTGATGCCTCAAAACATGTCCTACCAACCGATCCCTTCTTCTAGTCAAGTTGTGCCACAAACTTCTCTTCTCCCCAATCCTATTCAATACCTCCTCATTAGTTACGTGATCTATCCACCTTATCTTCAGTATTCTTCTGTAGCACCACTTTTCGAAAGCTTCTATTCTCTTCTTGTCCAAACTAGTTATCGTCCATGTGTCACTTCCATACATGGCTACACTCCAAACAAATACTTTCAGAAACGACTTCCTGATACATAAATCTATATTCGATGTTAACAAATTTCTCTTCTTCAGAAACGCTTTCCTTGCCATTGCCAGTCTACATTTTATATCCTCTCTACTTCGACCATCATCAGTTATTTTACTTCCTAAATAGCAAAACTCCTTTACTACTTTAAGTGTCTCATTTCCTAATCTAATGTCCTCAGCATCACCCGATTTAATTTGACTACATTCCATTATCCTCGTTTTGCTTTTGTTAATGTTCATCTTATATCCTCCTTTCAAGACACTGTCCATTCCGTTCAACTGCTCTTCCAAGTCCTTTGCCGTCTCTGACAGAATTACAATGTCATCGGCGAACCTCAAAGTTTTTACTTCGTCTCCATGAATTTTAATACCTACTCCAAATTTTTCTTTTGTTTCCTTTACTGCTTGCTCAATATACAGATTGAATAACATCGGGGAGAGGCTACAACCCTGTCTCACTCCTTTCCCAACCACTGCTTCCCTTTCATGCCCCTCGACTCTTATTACTGCCATCTGGTTTCTGTACAAATTATAAATAGCCTTTCGCTCCCTGTATTTTACCCCTGCCACCTTTACAATTTGAAAAAGAGTATTCCAGTCAACATTGTCAAAAGCTTTCTCTAAGTCTACAAATTCTAGAAACGTAGGTTTGCCTTTTCTTAATCTTTCTTCTAAGATAAGTCGTAAGGTCAGTATTGCCTCACGTGTTCCAACATTTCGACGGAATCCAAACTGATCCTCCCCGAGGTCTGCAACTACCAGTTTTTCCATTCGTCTGTAAAGAATTCGCGTTAGTATTTTGCAGCCGTGGCTTATTAAACTGATAGTTCGGTAATTTTCACATCTGTCAGCACCTGCTTTCTTTGGGATTGGAATTATTATATTCTTCTTGAAGTCTGAGGGTATTTCGCCTGTCTCATACATCTTGCTCACCAGCTGGTAGAGTTTTGTCATGACTGGCTCTCCCAAGGCCGTCAGTAGTTCTAATGGAATGTTGTCTACTCCGGGGGCCTTGTTTCGACTCAGGTCTTTCAGTGCTCTGTCAAATTCTTCACGCAGTATCGTATCTCCCATTTCGTCTTCATCTACATCCTCTTCTATTTCCATAATATTGTCCTCAAGTACATCGCCCTTGTATAAACCTTCTATATACTCCTTCCACCTTTCTGCCTTCCCTTCTTTGCTTAGAACTGGGCTGCCATCTGAGCTCTTGATATTCATACACGTGGTTCTCTTCTCTCCAAAGGTCTCTTTAATTTTCCTGTAGGCAGTATCTATCTTACCCCTAGTGAGATAAGCTTCTACATCCTTACATTTGTCCCTGTTTAGCCATTTTGCACTTCCTGTCGATATCATTTTTGAGACATTTGTATTCCTTTTTGCCTGCTTCATTTACTGCATTTTTATATTTTCTCCTTTCATCAATTAAATTCAATATTTCTTCTGTTACCCAAGGATTTCTAGCAGCCCTCGTCTTTGTACCTACTTTATCCTCTGCTGCCTTCACTACTACATCCCTCAGAGCTACCCATTCTTCTTCTACTGTATTTCTTTCCCCTATTCCTGTCAATTGTTCCCTTATGCTCTCTCTGAAACTCTGTACAACCTCTGGTTCTTTCAGTTTATCCAGGTCCCATCTCCTTAATTTCTCACATTTTTGCAGTTTCTTCAGTTTTAATCTACAGGTCATAACCAATAGATTGTGGTCAGAGTCCACATCTGCCCCTGGAAATGTCTTACAACTTAAAACCCGGTTCCTAAATCTCTGTCTTACCATTATATAATCTATCTGATACCTTTTAGTATCTCCAGGGTTCTTCCACGTATACAACCTTCTTTCATGATTCTTAAACCAAGTGTTAGCTATGATTAAGTTGTGCTCTGTGCAAAATTCTACTAGGCGGCTTCCTCTTTCATTTCTTAGCCCCAATCCATATTCACCTACTATGTTTCCTTCTCTCCCTTTTCCTACACTCGAATTCCGGTCACCCATTACTATTAAATTTTCGTCTCCCTTCACTATCTGAATAATTTCTTTTATTTCATCGTACATTTCTTCAATTTCTTCATCATCTGCAGAGCTAGTTGGCATATAAACTTGTACTACTGTAGTAGGTGTGGGCTTCGTATCTATCTTGGCCACAATAATGCGTTCACTATGCTGTTTGTAGTAGCTTACCCGCATTCCTATTTTCCTATTCATTATTAAACCTACTCCTGCATTACCCCTATTTGATTTTGTGTTTATAACCCTGTAGTCACCTGACCAGAAGTCTTGTTCCTCCTGCCACCGAACTTCACTAATTCCCACTATATCTAACTTTAACCTATCCATTTCCCTTTTTAAATTTTCTAACCTACCTGCCCGATTAAGGGATCTGACATTCCACGCTCCGATCCGTAGAACGCCAGTTTTCTTTCTCCTGATAACGACATCCTCCTGAGTAGTCCCCGCCCGGAGATCCGAATGGGGGACTATTTTACCTCCGGAATATTTTACCCAAGAGGATGCCATCATCATTTAATCATACGGTAAAGCTGCAAATTTTATAATTCAGGAAATGTAGCCAACCGAAACTGTGTCCGTCTTTTCGAATCACGCTTTATATAGGGGGTCGCAAATGGTCACAGCTTTATTTGACTCGTGGGAAAGCGTCACGGAAATGTTGAAAAACCCGAACCGATAGACCCTTGAAGATAAACACAAATTATCCTGCGAAAGGTTATTTACAAAACATCAAGAACCAGTATTAAGTGAAGGATCAGATCCCCATGAATCACTCCTTTAGGGGCCGTGAAGACAAAATTTAGACCAATTACAGCACTATAGAGGTTATTTAAGTGGTTTGTTATATTACTAATTCTGATTTATGTTGAGGACCAGCTACAAGTCACCTATTGATCATCTAAATATATTACTTGAAAGCAAATAACTGTACGTAATGCCTTACAACCCTTAAGGAGCAATGACGTCCATATATGCATATGTAGAAAAAAATCTTTCATTATCGGTACCTGTAGTTTATGAAATGGTGACTACAATACTACAATAGAAACCTCTGACCACTTATCTAAAGACTTATAACTTTTGCCAGAAAGCAAAGCTCAATGTTAAAGTTCGCTGTAAAACCTTGTTCTGAACATCTTCATGCATTCCATCGAAGCTTATTCATTTGCTGTATGGAAACCGATCATTACAACTAACTAAATTGAATTGACACCGTTTACAGCAGTGTGTGGAATTTATTGTATTATTTTGCTCGTGCAGTAAACTGTTGATAGAATTTTAGTCACGGTAGACCGTGAAGATATGCTATTCTGATCGCTGAACAATCTATTAAAATGTTTTTTGTGTAACTAATTGGCAAAAACGTCAAAGTCAGCCGCGAATAAACGGACATAAAAACGGCGGTAAATGAAACAACACTGCTGTACTGTCCTTCTAACCCAGTTTACATACCCGTGGTATGGAATGCACTTCACTCAGTAACCGACTTTCTATCGTGTTCGCTATTCACTTTCCCATGTTCTCTCTCCTGTTTCTGGTCGTAATTTCCACGCAATAGCTCCGTGCACGTCTAAGTCAAGCTACTGAATTCCTTCGTTGTCTGCCTTACTGTACCGCACGTACGTACAATAGTTTTAAGATAGTTACTGAAATACCGGCATAACTAGTCCGGCCAAATGCTCCTTGAGCGTCTCGGCATAACTTTAGCATCGACCAGACAAACCAATTTAACTGTGTCTAGTATATGGTCACAATATGGGCGATACCACAAGCATTTTCAAACGCGAAAATATAGAACTAAAGCAGTACGCAAGACACGTCCGCAAATAGACTGGCAACGTCTGTCAGAATTAATAAAAGCACTCAAGGCATTAATACCAATAGTAAACCATAAGTATTCTGCTAAAAAAACTATTCTGTGTATTATTTACAACTGTGGCACTTGATAGTAAATTTCTATAATGTTGTTTACTAAAAAGAATATATTTATTAGTGACACGTGATTTATCACAGGTTTAATTGCACTCACGTTTGAACGAAATTACTAATTGTAATTTTCCTTAGTAAGAATATGTACGCAGAGTCCTGTCACTTCTTATCACTGTTGCTGAACATTTTCCTCTTATGAATGCATTTATGCAACATGCTTCTTTCTCTTCTTACAAAAGTTAAATATAAAGCTCTACAGATATATGAGCACCATTGTCGACGTACGCGGAAGGTCTGACCTTTTCTTTACGACAGACAGCTGGCCGACCTTTAGCGACACTTGACTCTTCTGTGCACAAAAGAGGGGGTATTTATTATTACAGTGCCTTGTTTGCGTTGCTACTGGCACTGACTGAGCGGTCCTGCTGCAAGGGAAGACCAACGACGGTTAAAAGTTTTGATAAGATTTGGGTCCACAGCTTGTATTTTATTGTATTACATTGAATGTAGTTCATCCGTGTGTAGCTGTTAAAATGATTGTTGCAGTAGCAATTTCGACATTTTGTCATTTTCAAGCTTGAGAAATTCTAAACAGAATTTACAAAAAGTATATTTTTAACAGCCATTCTGTGCTTAAAAGTTTCTCTATACCAGTAATCGTATGTTTCACTAAGTCGTGCCTGAGCCAACAAAGTATTTAGTGCATTAGAATACCATAAATGAATGACAAATAATAACAGAGTTTGGAGATAAAACATAAAAAAGGTTTCTTTTCCTTCAGTACATTGCTGGGTGTGTTTCCTGTCTTTATTCACAAATTACTTATGGCCTCACATTTTGCGCCATGTCCTCATTGGAGAAGAAAGTATCTGTTGTACATATGTATGTAATGAGGATAACAGGCAGATGTTCTTTAGGCAGTTGGTCACACTCAGGTTTATTGTTAACAACCAACTGAATTTCGAAAACATCAATAGGATTTATAAAATATAAAACTAGAAGGACAGATCCATCATTCAGCATTTTATACGCCACATTAAAGGTACCGTAACTTAAGATAAATTAACAAACAGTTTTGTAAATGGCCAGCATATTTCCATGTTTTCAAGTGAGACGGTATATTATAATCTACACTGAAGAGCCAAAGAAAGTGGTACACCTGTATAATATCGTATAAGGCTCCTGCGAGCACGTATGAGTGCCGCAATACGACGTGGTATGGACTCGACTAATGTATGAAGTAGTTATGGAGGGAAATGACACCATGAATCATGCAGGGTTGTCCATAAATCCGTAAGAGTACGAAGAGGTAGAGATCTCTTCTGAACAGCACGTTGCAAGGCATCCCGCATATGCTCAATAATGTTCATGTCGGGAGTCTGGTAGCCAGCAGAAGTGTTTACACTCAGAAGAGTGTTCCTGAAGCCACTCTGTAGCAATTCTGGACGTGCGGGGTGTTGTATTGTCCTGCTGGAATTGCCCAATTCCGCCGGAATACGCAATGGACATGAATGGATGTAGGTGATCCGGCTGAATGCTTACGAACGTGTGTTCTGTCAGAGTCGTATCTAGAGGTATCAGGGGTCCCATATCACTCCAACTGCACACGCCCCACACCATTAAAAAGCTCCACCAGCTTGAAGAGTCCCCTGCCGACATGCAGGGTCCATGGATTCATGAGGTTGTCTCCAAACCCGTGCACATCCATCCGCTCGATACAATTTCAAACGACACTCGTCCCACCAGATAACGTGCTTCCAGTCATTAACAGTCCATATCGGTGTTGACGAGCCCAGGCGAGGCGTAAAGCTTTGTGTTGTCCAGTCATTAAGGGTACATGAGTGGGCCTTCAGCCCCGAAGGTCCATATCGAAGATCTTTCGTTGAATGGTTCGCATGCTGACACTTGTTAATGTCCCAGCATTGAAATCGGAAGTAATATGGACAAGGGTTGCACTTCTGTCACGTCTACATCTACATCTACATACATACTGCGCAATCCACCATACGGTGCGTGGCGGAGGGTACCTCGTACCACAACTAGCATCTTCTCTCCCTGTTCCACTCCCAAACAGAACGAGGGAAAAATTATTGCATATATGCCTCTGTACAAGCCCTAATCTCTCTTATATTTGTGGTCTTTCCGCGAAATATAAGTTGGCGGCAGTAAAATTGTACTGCAGTCAGCCTCAAATGCTGGTTCTCTAAATTTCCTCAGTAGCGATTCATAAAAATAACGCCTCCTTTCCTCCAGAGACTCCCACCCGAGTTCCTGAAGCATTTCCGTAACACTCGCGTGATTATCAAACCTACCAGTAACAAATCTAGCAGCCCGCCTCTGAATTGCTTCTATGTCCTCCCTCAATCCGACCTGATAGGTATCCCTAACGCTCGAGCAGTACTCAAGAATAGGTCGTATCAGTGTTTTATAAGCGGTCTCCTTTACAGATGAACCACATCTTCCCAAAATTCTACCAATGAACCGAAGACGACTATCCGCCTTCCCCCACAACTACCGTTGCATGCATGTCCCACTTCATATCGCTCGGCAATGTTGCGCCCAAATATTTAATCGACGTGACTGTATCAAGCGCTACACTACTAATAGAGTATTCAAACACTACAGGATTCTTTTTCCTATTCATCTGCATTAATTTACATTTATCTGTATTTAGAGTTAGCTGCCATTCTTTACACCAATCACAAATCCTGTCCAAGTCATCTTGTATCCTGCTACAGTCACTCAACGACGACACCTTCACGTACACCACAGCATCATCAGCAAACAGCCGCACATTGCTATCCACCCTATCCAAAAGATCATTTATGTAGATAGAAAACAACAGCGGACCTACCATACTTCCCTGGGGCACTCCAGATGATACCCGCACCTCCGATGAACACTCACCATCGAGGACAATGTACGGGGTTCTATTACTGAAGAAGTCTTCGAGCCACTCACATATTTGGGAACCAATCCCATATGCTCGTACCTTAGTTAGGATTCTGCATTGGGGCATCGAGTTAAGCGCTTTCCGGAAGTCAAAGAATATGGCATCCGTCTGATACCGTTTTTCCATGGTTCGCAAGATATAATGTGAAAAAAGGGCCAGTTGCGTTTCACAGGAGCGATGCTTCCTAAAGTCATGCAGATGCGGACAGCAACTTCTCTGTCTCAAGGAAATTCATTATATTCGAACTGAAAATATGTTCGAGAATCCTGCAACAAACCGATGTTAACGATATTGGTCTGTAATTTTGAGAATCCGTCCTTCTACCCTTCTTATATACAGGCGTCACCTGCTCTTTTCTCCAGTCGCTCGGGACTTTACGTTGGGCAAGAGATTCGCGATAAATTCAAGCTAAGTAAGGAGCCAATGCAGTAGAGTACTCTCTGTAAAATCGTTGAAAGATTCTCTACAGTCGTCGTTGGTCCCGTTCTTGCAGGATCTTTTTCCGGCCGCAGCGATGTCGGAGATCTGATGTTTTACTGGATTCCTGATTTTCACGGTACACTCGTGAAACGATCGTACGGCAAAATCCCCACTTCATCGTTACCTGGGAGATGCTGTGTCCCATCGCTTGTGCGCCGACGATGGCACCGCGTTCACACTCGATAACCTGCCATTGTAGCAGCAGTAACTGGTCCAAGAACTGCGCCAGACACCTGCTTATATGGGCGTTGCCAAGCGCAGCGCCGTGTTCTGCCTATTTACAATCTCTGTATTTGAATCCGAATGCCTAAAAAAAATGTGTGTGAAATCTTATGGGACGTAACTGCTAAGGTCATCAGTCTAAGCATACACATTACTTAACCTAAATTATCCTAAGGACAAGCACACACATCCATGCCCGAGGGAGGACTTGAACGGGACCAGCCGAATGCCTATGCCAGTTTCTTTGGCGCTTCAGTGTATATTGCTAAACCGCTATTCCGGATGCCAAATCAGTTGCAGGTTGCCTATCTAAAGGCTTTCAGAGGCAATAAAAATTTTATTTTCAATATTTCGCGTAATTATTGACCAAATTTAAGATACTATCATAAACTACTGATGAAGAGGTATAATCTTACAATAAAAGTTTAACAGAATATGACAAGTACAACGTAAACTGTGTTTCACTTGAGACAGAGCGAAATACGCCGCCCCAATGCCCGGGTTACATACATCCAGTATTTGAGAATGAGAGCACTTAGCGACTTACAACAAACTTTACACATCATTTCAAATCTTTGTGAAATATTCTCTTGTTACACCCCGCCCTCAATCTGATGAAAAGAAAAAAGTATCGCCTATTACATTTTGGCTATGCATGCAGCCAAACTTCAGCATCACGCACGACGTTTTAATTCATTACCTGTTTATTACCAACGCTTTTCGCAACACACTTTGCAGACAGTATCCACATATACCACTGAATGTACTTGCAAAATGATGTGACAGTACGATACACAGTTCAGGAGATATGTCGTCATAAACACTTTGATGCTTGGAAGACTAGCTTTTACTTAAAAAGGAGCGCAAAATACAAAGACTATATTCATCCTGTTTTTGTAATGAGAGCACTAAGCGGCTTCCAACAACCTTTAAACATAATTTCAAACCTTTTCTCAACTTTTTCTCTGTTGCGTCCTTAACGTGAAGCTAAACAAACAGAAAACAGTTTCTTGAATCACGTCCAGAAATCTGAAAGTATGGGCGCGTGACTTTGTCACTAGGGGTTTACGCGCGTTAAGGGGACTGTCTGTGAATACCAGAGTAAACCTCGAAAAAACTGTCAGTTTTCTAAACAGTGTAGCTGAAAGAATAAGATTTGTAAGCCCATAAAATGCTTACCATAGTTTTAAACATCTTTTGGGAACATTTTTACGTATGAACCACAGCTTTAGCTCTCACATTGTTTTTAATTGTATTTTTTGTTGGAAGTGAAATAAACCACGCTGATTATTTATGTACATCGTACGTACACATTACTCAAAATACAAACAAAGTAGAACGTTTATTTTTTCTGTAAGTTCCTTACTCTATTGTATTTAAAGCAGACTATTGAAAACATGAAGCTGTCAAACTGTGGTACAAAAATGTTTTAAATATGGTTTTAAAAAATTTTGGAAATGAATTAAGGGGGTTTTCTTCAAAAAAGCATTTTATTTTCAAAGTTAAGTCACATGAGTAATCTACTTTTTAGTTAAGCAGGTTTTAAGACAGTATACAAAATTTCAGCTCTCTATCTTCTAATGGTTTTTAGCCGGAGTGTACGAGAACAAGTAATACTTTAACTTTCTAGGAAATACAAATTAAAATTAAAGTTAAAACTTGTGTTTTCTATTAAACGTGCCTGACGCTAATGCATCCCAGGTCCATATTCATCTTGTTTCCTGTGTTGTTCTTCCTTCCTTATCTTTTTCACACTTCTTATTCTTGCTTCTTTGGTGGCTTCCAACAATGATTAGAGCTCTATGCACTCCACCAGGCACTTCCGTCAGTTCCTTAACATTAAGCCTTGACACTGCACTGCCATTGAAACATAGAACAGCATCTAGCTATTTTCAAAGTATTTCATACTACTACTAGAACAGTTTGTGGTATCCGTTCCCACATATAATTGTTGAAACTTTCATTTGGAATTTGAGTCCTAACATGTAAACATTTCTCTAATAATCTTTTGTCTATAAATAGGTTTTATAACTTCCATTTTAGCAAATGGCAAAGAATGTTTATGTGGTTGTAGGTCTCACCTTGAGTAACAGCCCTCTGGTAGCCACACCATGAATCACTGACAGGTGGTCAGAGTGCATGACATGGGTTGTAATCTGTGGAGGATTTATGAAAGAAGATAGCCCATACTGAGTTTTTCATTCCCTCAAGGTCATTTTTATTTTGTCTGATGGCGTGTCCAAAATAATACTGCAACCTGTTTATTTCTTCGCGTGTGGACACGTCCACTAATGTACTTATGATCAGCTAATTTCTTTCCTGTCAAATTCCTATTCAAGTTCATCCATCTTCTCTGGACATGTGCACCACATTCCATCTTTTTCAATTTTTGTGTCAGCATAAGGTTTAGATTCACAAACTTCTGGTACCCTTTGGAGACTCCACCTCCTAGGTGAGACGTGTACACCACACATTATTTATCCACTGGCTTGTGAAATATCTTTACAACACATTGAGATTCCATTCATACACTATAACCACTAAAATTGTTCAATCATTTATGATTTTCAATTCCACTAGTACAGCCATGACAGTACTTGGTAATACACTCCACATCAATGACTTTACCATTGTCCAAGGAGGTAGCTGTGACTACACCATTTAGAGAACTATGGTCTCTTCATTGTCAGGATGCATCCAGGGTTGGAGACATTCAGGAAAGTGTAGACATGAATGCCAGCAATACATGAACAGCACTTTCCATACTTTCATTTGCTACTTCTTCTAAATTCTGTAGAAAAATTTTATTGTACCTGCCAAACCTTGCAAGGGGAAGTAAGTCCATAAGAGCACAGAAAATTTGTGCACTTCTGTACCCTTTGCCTATACAACTCATAGCATAAGCAAGTTCAATATTTGTGTTATACACTCTCTGGTTAGTTACGCCACTAGTATAACCACATTCGCATAAATCACAAAAATTACAAACAATTTTAATTTTGATACGCAACCTCTTCTAGCACGTTATCTCCTCAACTTTCTTTACACTGCAAAGTTTTGTTTATTGGTTCAGGTTGAGCAAAGAGTTCTACATTAAAACAACCTGAATCAATAGTTCAGGTTTCTACAATATCGGCATTAATACTGTCAAGCCTGTTGTCCAGATATTTCAGTTTTAGCTTCGAAGCACTTGGAGTAGTTGAAGCTGATTCAAGTGTTATATCAAGCTGTACTTCAGTATTAGCAGAGTCCATCCGTTTCGCGAACCGATTTCCATAAAATTTACGTTGTTTAACTCCGAACTTGTTAATTCTTCCCATTGCTTTCACGTGGAATAAGAAACTCACGCACACAAATACTTCGCTGTAAACGAAATAGTTTAAAATCCCTATATAAGCGAAAGATACGCAACTGTTAAGCTTTCGCAGGTTAGCCAACGTAAGGAACTAAAAAGTCATAAAAACGAAACAAATGAGAGCAAAATTTTATTTTGACGCAGCTGACCGTGTGCCATTGGGCGTCTTGGTGCGTGCAGCCGCTTTTAAATTCCTCTAATTTTGGTACTTTCTGTGTTCGATTTTTCTGGAAGTAAACTTTTTCCCGTTCAGAAAACTATAGAGAATTTTTCCAGACTAAAATTAAAAAAATCCATTTTTTGACAGTATTTCAAGTCCCCTTAACGATTTTGGCTACAGCAACATGCAGTACAGCTGCACTTCAAGCCTTTACCTGCTATTCGATTATACGTTCAAAAAGACTTTTCGTTTTGGTGACTTTATGGAATAGCAAATATATTCAGCTAAAGTCCTTGATTTCCTGTTGCTGAAGTTACGGTATTCGATTTAAAAACAAACAGAGACACAGAATGGAGATAAGAGTTACACGTTTAGTCGACAACGACGCCTTGAGAGCGGAATGTCACTGGTTATAGCCAAGAAAGGAAATTGGCCTGTCCTTTTGATGCGTATCGTTCCACAGTCCTCTTTAAATCTTTTTCTTGTGCCTTAGTCCCTCATTGACAAAGTGTCGGCGTGGTTATTTACGGATTTGGCAGGGTTGATTTAAAGGATGACCGGATGACATTCCTGTCGCCATTCCGTTACCCAGCGGGACGGAATATGTGCACTCCAACTGTCTGCGTGTAATGCTATTCTTGTGAAAGCAAGCGTGAGTCTTCTAAATGTTTGCAAATTGTGTAACTATGGCACGACTGGGAAATCAACCCAGTATTCACGTATTGATATATGTCTAAAAACAACATCCAGGCTGGCCGGCACACCGCCCCTCGTCGTTAATCCACCAGGTGGATTCAAAAATGTTCAAATGTGTGTGAAATCCAGTCCCTAAGCTGACACACTACTTCACTTAAATTATCCTAAGGACAAACACACACACACACCCATGCCCGAGGGAGGACTCGAACTTCCGCCGGGACCAGCCGCACAGTCCATGACTGCAGCGCCGCTCGGCTAATCCCAGGTGGATTCGATCCGGGGCCAGTTCACCTACCCGTCCCGGAAGCGGTGCTCTAATACGCACCAATATCCGGACGCTTCCGTAATTCACTTTAAACTATTTTCGAGAGCCGAAACCACGGTTGCCGAAACGAGATCTGAACTTCGCACTTCTCTACCTCATACGGCATACGGATCTTCTTTAGGGATTGCCCCTCGCCCATGGTTGTTGCGGTGTTTAAACATGTTTGCCATTCCTCTTATATCTTCTCTGGCTGTGTGGTTTCCTTCAAATTTCTTGTTGTCATCATGTAGCCCTACTCAGGTCGGTTGTCTGCTCTTTGCCAGCAATTCCGGCAATGTGTTGTGTCGTCTTCATTGCTCACCGGTGGGTGTGTCAGAGAGAGCAGCTACTGGATAGACGACATCACGACCTCGATGAATCGCTGAAGCATCTCGTCGCGATGTGTGATCCCTCCGAGAGCCACAGTGTGTTGAGTGCACCAAATAGCACGCTATCGGGCGCAGCAGCCGCTGTTTGACGACTCGATGGGGCATCAGTTCCGCTGTGTTGGCATATTCAGTTAACCTGCGAGTTCTCACCTTAGGCTGCGTTCACAGTGGCACAGACAACGATCGCCAGACGCCGTTACCAGAGGTCTCCCGATAATATCGGCCGACGGCTTGGATGCAGTGCGTCCGATCACCTCCGTCACTTTTTTGCAGGGGTCACGGAGGTTAGAATCTATTATATGTATTAAGTAGGTTAGATTTTAACCCTGTAGTGTGGGATCGATACCAAAATGCCTCTGTGCTTGGAGACAAGTGCCACATTGTGACTTCCGTTCTTAAAAAGGCGTCAAATGCATGTAAATAAGCCATATCTCTCTCGAAAAACGTGACAAGTACTGAACACTCCGTACTCAGTTTACCAGCCAAATTTCATGAACATATGAGAAGAGGGGAGAAACGTTCTGCTACATACTCGAGATGATTCATGATGACCTCGAAAAGCATAAAAAGCATAATTCAAAACGCACTGTTTTGCCGCATTTATTTGAAGTTGTGCAGGCTTACGCCTATTAACCATCAATGATTATCCTTCAGTGTACATGAGAAATACAAGCATAAAGCTTAGGAGGAGACACTCTGACCATTGAAAAATGAAAACAGGTAAACCACATTTGAAACTTTACAAAACAGAATAACCACCCTACTGGCATGGAAACACCAGTAAATAGTAATAATTATTTGTACACAGATAAAGCCCAATTACTACACCAAAAAAGATCCACTACGGTAACCATAAAATATGCCACCATTCTCACTTTAACAAACTGATTATTTTTTTGAGATCATAATATACAACTAATATTCCCGATAAAGGTTTTGCCTACTTGTGGTTTCTAATAACCTGCGATTTCAATCCACACATACCGAACTATATACCGATTACTGTACACGACGTACGTAAAGTCCGGGTACACATTAAATTATTTATTGCACAAGAACCAAACATTGTACAGATGTCATACTATATCATTTTGAAGATAAATCCTGAAAGCTTTTTTTTTTTCATATACACCGCCACAGTGTAGTTTGGTCATTTGCCGATAGTCAGCGCTAGTCGCAAACATGGCGAGTTCAGGTGCGGAGCGAGCTTTTAGTGTGTTGGAGTTCCGACAAAAACAAGTGTGCTACAGCTGTTCAACGGATGCTTAGAACCAAGTATGATGAGAAGCCACCAACAAGGATGACCATTTACCACTGGCACAACAAATTCGTTACGACGGGTTGCTTGTGCCCGACAAAGAGAAGCGGACGTCCCAGTGTGAATGACATGAATGTGGAACCACGTGGGAAGCATTCATCTCACGCTAGGTGAGGAGAGCCCTACGTCATAGTGACGTAGGCACCCGTCATCGCGAGTTTCACGAAGTGTCCTATCGACTCTAATAATAATGGCGTGTGACGAGGGCCTCCCGTCGGCTAGACCGCTCGCCTGGTGCAAGTCTTTCAATGTGACCCAATTTCGGCGACTTGCGCGTTGATGGGGATGAAATGATGATTAGGACAACACCCAGTCCCTGAGAGGAGAAAATCTCCGACCCAGCCGGGAATCGAACCCAGGTCCATAGGATTGACAGTCTGTCGCGCTGACCACTTTTTTTCTTTTCTTTTTTTTGTTTCTTTTTTTAATAATTTGTATTGAACAAACTAAAAGTACATATATATTCACTATGCAAGAGTTCTTCAAGGTACCATACCATTTAAACATATACAAATGACTGTTAGTTAAGCAAAAAAATTAATTAATTAATTAAAAAGAAAAACATTAAATACAACAAAATATAACATATTCTGTCTTCTTGCTTTTTTTTTAAAATTAGTTTTTTTTTGTTTTGTTCGATGCATGGGAACGTGGATAAGGGTGTTGCATCATATGACAGGTAGGCATAGTACACCCCAACTTTAAGAGCGGTCAAAGAAGACGCTGTGGAGATAACCGGCAAAAGTTTGTCGGTAAGATGGGTTTCGTGTGAGGGTGCTATGCGCGGTCACAACTTTGTACCAGAAGTCAAGGACTGTATGCGGACCACTTTGAAAGAGGTAGTCTAAAGTCTGTCCTCGAAACCAGATGAGGGTGCGGTGCTTAGCAAGAGGGTAGTTAAATGTCTGGGGCAACAACAGGAAATCCGGGGGTTACCGTCGTTGGCGGGGCACGGAGGTAAAAGCCCACGATTCGTTGGATGAGGAGCCATACGTTTTGTTTCAGGGGCACGTAAGACGGTGCTCGTCGGTGTCTTCGAGCTGACAGTCAGGGCAGAGTGGGGAGGTGGCCAGTCCTATGCGATAAAGTCGACTATTAGTCGGGAATTTTCCATAGACTAAAACGTACCAGAGTGCAGACACAGACGACGGTAAAAAGGGTGCATGCACACGCCCCCAAACCGTGCGCCTGTTAATGTCAGGATGCTGTAGCACCATGGGGTCGCAAGGGTTGGACAGCATAAACAAACGATAATAATCTTTTGTATGGGGAGGACGGATGACTGGAAGATCGGCCCGAACGTAGCTGAATTCTATGAAACAATTGGCGACATGGTACAATAATGGAGAAATAGGTGCCACATTGATCGGTGGATCGAGAGAAGCTGGTCGGAGGATATCTAAGAGACTGCGTGTTAAGGACGGAACCGTCCCCTGCCAGTGCCGCAACAGAGTGTGGACAAAGAGTGCAGAAGATCGTGCCCGCACGTTGACGAGTCCGAGGCCACCTTTTGCAGGAGGCAATGTTAGAGTGTTGTAGCGGACTTTGAAAAGTGCCCCTGCTGACACGAAATATCCAAAGGCTGATTGGATGCGGCGGTCAAGGAGTAACGGCATTGGGAGGATCTGGGCGACGTGCACCAGTTTAAGGGCTACATACATGTTGACGTAGGACACACGTTGGAGTTGGTTTAAGTTACGGTGCACTTGACCGCGGACATGGTGCCGAATCGACTGCAAAAGCCGCCGGTATGCCAGGGCCACTGTGCGGTGTGTGGAGCTCGTAAATTCAATACCCAAGTAACGAAGGGTGGTACTGACTGGGAGTGGGTTCGGCACCATAGCCGGGAGGCCGCGCCCAATGTGCATAGTCAATTTACGGACATTAAGAATGCTACCAGAAAGACGTCCATACTGGTGGATCCATTGGATGGCGTCATTGAGTTCCGTGGAGGAGCAGGTGAGAAAGAGGAGATCGTCCACATAAGCCCTACAGTGAAAGGTGTAGTCTAGAGGTAAGTCCAGTGATGAGGGGCTCAAGTGCAATGGCATATAGTAAAGTAGACATAGGGCATCCTTGACGTACAGAGCGGCGTATAGGAATCGGTCTTACAAGACACCCATTGACTTGTATTATCGAGACCGCGGGAAGTAGTAACCGGCGAATGGCATCAACAAAAAGTAATGGGAACCCCATAGCTATCGCCACCATGAGGAGGAATGGGTGTCGAACACGATCAAAGGCACTCGTGATATCGACGGATACCTGTGCTGCACGAACCGACGCCAGTGCAATGAGGTCACGGCATTGCCCTAGGGCTGTTTGTAAGGTGGCCCCACAACCACTTGAGGTCTGCTCAAGTGATAGGACCGTAGGTAAGACGGTGCGTATGCGCGCTGCTACGAGGCGTGCATAGATTTTATAGTCTGCATTCAGTAGTGTAAGGGGGCGATATGCAGAGACGTGAGACCCTCCCTTCTGTTTAGGCACAGGTAGAATAAGGCCAGTGACGAATTCAGGTGGAATTGGGAAGGACGGAGTAAAGAGTTCCTGAATCATTTCCGTCCAGCGAGGAATCATTAACGTGGTGAACGCCCGGTAAAACTCCACTGGGAGACCATCTGGTCCGGGTGATTTATTCTTAGCCCCTTTGTTGATCGCATCTGCCACCTCTTCTGCGGTGATTCCAGACATCATGGACGTTGACTCCGCTACAGTGAGGGTCCGATCAGGGGAAATACGGAGATCATCAGGAATGGGCGTCGCCATCGGTTCATCATCATAAAATTGGCGATAATGTTCAGCAAAGGCAGACACCACCGCCGCCTGTATTGTGTGGTGAACACCATCGGAGGTCGAGATGTTGGAGACGAAAAGTCGACGTCGACGACTATGGTCGGATGCAGCATGGATTGTGAATGGGGTTTCGTCGTGGAGGAGGTCTTGTCGTCGGGAACGCACCACGACACCATGCAGTCGTGCACGTTGAAGAGAGAGGAGACGAGCTTTAGTACGTTGTCGTTCCCTATGGGTGTCAGGTGATGGAGGGAGCGCATCGAGCTCACGAAGGACGGCGTAGTGAAAATTTGTGGTGTCTCGATGCCATACTGCTGCTTCCTTGCCACATTCTATGAAGGCCTTTCTGATCGCAGGTTTGGCACATTTGAGCCACCAATGGAACGTGGATATGTACTGCGGAAGGCGTCTTTCGCAAGACGCCCATGTAGTGGCAATACATTGTCGGCAGTGTGCATCATTAAGGAGGGAGGTACTAAGCTTCCAGTAACCTCTGCTGCGCCACACTGACTGAGGCGGCAGAGCCAGGGAGCAAATGACGGCGCAGTGGTCCGAAAATGCAAGGGGCCACCGTTCAGCTTGGGCGACGTCATTGCCAAGGTGGGCAGAGACATAAAACCGGTCCAGTCTGCTCGCAGAATGTGCGGTATAATGGGTAAAACCGGGGGTATTGCCATGAATTTCTCCCAAACGTCCACTAGATGAAAATCTTCGATTAAGGTGAGAAGCGCCGGGCATGGCGAATAACCAGGCATTTGGTCCTGCGGATGAAGGACACAGTTGAAATCGCCTCCCATGATAAGGCGATCATTGCGTCCAGAAAACAGGGGCGCCACGTCATGTCCGAAGAAAGTGGACCGCTGCCGACGGTTCGAGGAGCCAGACGGAGCGTAGATATTGATGACGCGCGTGTCTAAGATGGTAACAGCCATGCCTCTTCCACAGGGAAGGATTGTCGTGTCCTTGAGTGGGATTCCTTCCCTTATGTAGAAAGCCACTCCACGCCCTGATTGATCACATGTGGACGTGTATGAGTCGTAGCCGTAGACTGGTGGTAGTGTGGCAACGCGTACTTCCTGAAGAAGGGCGACGTCGACGTCAGAGGCCCGAAGCATGTCACATAGGAGTTGCAGCTTGGGTGCAGTGCCAATCATGTTGATGTTCAGTGTGGCAAACCGGTACGTTTGTTTCAGCGGTGGTGGACGCGCATCTACCATCACCAAGGGAAGGAAGAGGAGGGCACCGACAGGAAGTCCCGTGCCATCAGCTGCAGTGCCTTGCTTTTGATGTTAACAGGCAGCCTTGTCCGGCCGAGGCAACTTATCCGGAGGAGGGGGCGTATCTTCCTCAATCTCGTCGGCCCATGCTCCTGTGCCCTGGGTCCGTCCAATGTCCATGGGAATTGCGTCGTGATGAGAGAGATCTGGAGTTGTCGGCGGGGAGACAGGCGTCCCAACCGGCGCACCGATCGTTACATTGTGCGTGGCGACCTCCATAGTGGTCCCGTTCTGCGAAACGTCTTGTTCATCGTGAAAGTTGTCCGCCGACCTCTGCGTGGATATGTCGGTTGGTTGGGTGTCGTCTTCGTCGTCGCGGGTGGCGACGCTTTGAGAGCCCGTGGGTGAACGGCGACGGCGTTTGCGCCTACATGGCGAGCGTTGTTTGCGCACGTGTTCCTCAGTGTCGGACGACAGCAAGGAAGAGCGTCGACCTGGTTCGAAGGCGACGGACTGGACGAAATGTAGACGTGGCAAGAGCCGCTGCGTAAGTGACCGGTAGGGTGGTCATCGTGGGTGTGACGGACGCTTCCGACAACAGGAGCTGCGCGACACATCGTTGAATGCATTCAGAGCGTAGGTGACCTTTCCCGCAACCGGAACAGGTTCGAGGTTGACCGTCGTACATTATAATGGCACGGCAGCCTCCGATACGTAGATAGGAAGGCACGTGTTTCTGCAACTCGATGCGGACCTGTCTAACGCCGTTTTAAACGGGATAGGTCTGAAATTGTACCCATCGTTCGGCAACATGTTCCAGAACGTTGCCACAGGGACGGAGCGCGTCGATGACGACGTCTGCAGGTAGTTCGAACGGCAGTTCGAAGATCCTTATCGTCCATGTGCCGAGACCTGCGTGATCGACGGTAACGGGTCAGACGTTGCCGTCAGAATGACAGAAGCGCAGTCCACGTTTTGCCTCTGGAAGCACCTTGTCGCACGCCGCATCGTTGATCATTTTGACGTAGACGGTACTGCTAACTATCGACAAGTGAATACCAATTAGATCCGTTGGTGGTATTTTAACTTCATCGCGAATAAATCGTTCTACCTCTAGGGCCTTGGGTCGAGCGAAGTCGGAACAAAAGTTGAAACGTAATGTCTTCTTCCGATAATTGTGAGCCATGGTGGTCTATAAGGGAAAACGGCACTTACAGCGGCCGAAGTAAACACAAACACACTGTGCGCGCCTCGCCCGCAGCGCTCTGGCGCGTGACCGCCTCGCAGCACTGCCGGCGGCAGACTGCCACTCAGCTACCACTTGACTGTTGTAGGCATTCTGTATATATCGACTGTTGTGTGCGTCTTGCCGCGGTCCGGTCCATGGCCAGGGCCTGTCATTCCGACCGGTCAGGAGTAACCTACAGCCCAAAGAACTTAGTGCAAACTCGACGATATTTCGACGGCACATGCTGTATCGAATTGAAAGAGCTTTCTGTCGACTTTCGTGACCGTTCTGTTCACAACACGCGAGGCAAATATGACGTTCAAAATAGTAACATTCAACTCAAGTAGAGTGAACTGGAGGTTACACTTTTTCGTAATGCACGGTACATTAACCTCAAAGTTACGTCGTTTATAAATATGTAAAGTTCTGCATTCATGTGGACTGGGGCCGGCCGCTGTGGCCGAGCGTTTCAGGGCGCTTTTTTTGTGGACTGGGCTGTCGATCAGGGAGAAATTAAAGTGTTAGCAAGAATGAATTCCGAAACCCACTGAAAAAGTTGCACTATTCTTCCTAATATGCCTTCATTAACTCCGAAAGTGAGACGATTTACTCATATGTAACGGGAGAGGAGGGGAGGGGGGGAGGGGGGGAGCTGAAGCTAGTCAGCGCTGAACCCAATAACGTATACAATCAACAGTGCGCATTAAGATATCTCATCAAAATAAGCTTACTTTTAGAAACTCTGAAAGCTAGTTTCAGGAATGGGTCTATAATTAGAAAAGACGGGCAGCCATTCCAGCAGACGAATTAAACAAGCAGCTCATTTATCTTATGTCCAGTGAAAAAATGTTATTTCAAAACATCGAGGATGTGTCAAAATCGCGTTGGTACTGGTCAAATTTGTTGTAAAATTACAAAAAAACGTCATATTGGTGGTTAAAGTTGACTTCAATTGAAAACATTTTTGTTCGGCAAAGATTGTCCTAAAAGAGCTACCTCGTAAATTGTCTTTCGTACTTTATAGATGCCTGAGACTTACGTAACCTTTTAATTCTTTTGCAAATGTGTCAGTCATTTCTATACTTTTTTTCTGAGCGCTAGTTTGTTTAATCAGAATGAATATTTATTTGCATTTGCGTGTACCATGCTTAATTTGTAAATTCTTGCCAGTGACAATTCACGGCGGAGACAGAGAGAGGGAGAGAGAGACAGAGAGAGAGAGAGAGAGAGAGAGAGAGAGAGAGAGAGAACGTGCTGCACAGTGTCACTACATTCCCCATAACTCATCTGTTATAACTACTATACCACGAAAAACTAGCGAAAGCTTCCCTTTCTTATTGTAACTCATTTCATGCAGGCTTTAACCGCCGATACCTCGTTATGTGACGTTTAATTGTAACAAATCGTACAATGAATTACGTGTTTTTACAATTCTTCAATGTGACATTACTCGGAAACGGTGTACTTTCATAACATGCAAGTTACAATTCGAAATTACGGAATCGAATATGGCGTTTCCCAAGTTTCCCAGTATCGAATGTTAATAGAAGTAGATAGCAGTTCCTGCGGTCTTCTGTAAGTGCAGGTGACGTCAAAGTGACGTCACGTTTGCACAAAGTCTTGTGAATTGTAGGTTACCCTCAGTCGGGCTTTGAACGGGCGCCATTTAGTATCGTTGCACCCCCACCATTGCCCGTGCGTCCGGGTGCAGACGTCGGTCCGCGCAGGCTCGCCCCAGTTTAGCATTTGGGCTCGTGCGTCGTCGATAGCGGGCATGACGCGCTGATGTGGCTTTCCACGCACGTGACACATGCCTCCGGGAAGGAGCAGTGTACAACCACATGCTCTAGCCCCCAGCAGCGAAAGCACTAAGCAATTCCTCATTTTTGTTGTAGTAGCTCCACAGTGACTGTCGTGCATGCACGTTCGTCACCTGCGAGAGTTTTCTGTGCTACAAGTTGTCCACAGCAATAACAAGGAGAAATCGTGACTCTTTCAACGAGTGCAACCTCACGACGCGCGAGACTGTGTGCACCATAAAGTCAAGGTCCTGCAATTCTTTAAGGAAGTCAGGATTTGCCGAACGTTGAAATTCCTTGAAGACTGCCTTAATCAGCCGTTCCGGTACGGTGGCGAGCGTGTACGTAGGCAACGACAAGGCCGACACCTCACCCGTCACCCGCTGAAAATCCACACAGTTGGAAAGCTGTATTCCCTTGGCGTATAGCCGGGCCCCCTCCGCAGAATAATCTGCTGTCGTTCACTGCTTCAAACAAGCAAGGAAGCGACGGTAATCATCTTTCACTTCAAGTACAATTGGCAGTGGTTTCAGCTCAGTTCGCCTGCTTGTATAGGATGGGCGAGAAGTCCCCCTACTCCCTGGTATCGAATGCTAATTGATTTGATTTATTGTAGCACGAGTACTTACCAACGTACAAAGTGTCCAATATATCGGTATGTTCCCCATCATGCTGTAAACACATTTCCACATGCCTCCATGTAATTCTTGACATATTTTTTAGCATGTCCAGTGTTAATAGTGCAAAATGCATCCTCAACGTCTTTGCACAGTTTTTCGTTTGTAGCACAACGACGTGCAAATACATGCACTTAATGACTTCCAATAACGAGTTGTTATGTTTGGTGAAGTCAGGACTTCTTAGTGGTCATTTCAGGGTTGCTGGTGTTGCTGATGAACCATGCATACCTAGCCACCATCCTGGGAAGTGTTCATTTAGGAATTCGCACACTGCAAGAGCGTAGTGAAGAGCCGCTCCATCTTGCTGCAACGATATGCGTTCTGTGAGGGCCCTTTCCTCAAGCCGAGGTATTAACTACGTTTGTAACATGTGTAAATAATTTGGGCCATTCACGCTCCCATCAAAAAGTATGGTCCAAGCAAATGTGATGTCATTGCTGCCTATATCATTACGCGAGAAAGGTTCTCTTCCAACTTGACAGTGTAATGAGGATTCTCTTTAGTGCAAACGCCAATGTATAAGTCACGTGAGCTGCGATAAATATCACAGTCGTCTGAAAACATAATCTTGGCTCAGTTGACTGCACTTGAAAACAACAAAGCACGGCATGTTAAAACACGCTCATTCTGGCCTGTATCCGATAACACGTTTACGAACGTTGGTAGAAAAGGTCTGGCCTTAGCATCTTTTTTCATGTGATCTCGGATTGCTGTCCTCAGTATACCGAGTTCCGAAGCACGTTTATGTGTCGACTTCGTAGGAGATTGTTCAATTGAAGCAGAGATTCCAGCACACTTTACTTCTCGTGTCTCCTTCTTCCACTCCGCGGTCTACCAAAAGCAAAAGCACGTCTTTCCTAGTCCAGAAGTGTTGCCTTCCGCTGTGCAGCCTTAGTAAACATTTCCCAGAATGCTTTCATAATCTGTCTCGTTGTCAAGCGTATCTCCTCTGAAATGCTAGAGTTGCGATACGGGACAGAAGAAGCGTCCTCTGCATCGCTATTCCTTCCTGAAGAATCGTCGCCGTCCATGTCCATGGTGAAGGGGCGTGTCGTCTTGGTTGGGGGCCAGATGCACACACTGGCGAAGCAAGCCTAGTTGGTAAGCGATCTGCTACACCCTTCGGTTGGCTCAGCGCCCCTTTAAACAGCGGGAGCATACGCTCAGTACCTGAAAGAGGGGGAGCACATTCCGAAAAAGACACAGGCCGCCCGTTGTGGCACGTTTTCACCTCGCCCCGCCGCATCCGCGGCCGAAATCACGTCCGCAGTTATACTCCATCACAACTCAGGTGTCCTTCCGCGCCTTTCTAATGCAATCCGCGAGCCTGTATACATTGGGTTCTGTAAATATTCCCTCACCACTGCACAATCCTGCGCGGTTTCGACAAAAACCACAAAACCCTTGCGGATGGTAGTGGGATCATTTGGTTGACCTAAAGTGTTCTATACAAGGAACTGTCTACTGTAGCAGGATTTAATATGTCAAAAATCCGCCTCAGTTGCGAAACGTTACCGGTCTTTATCCAGTTTTCAGCTAAACTGACTTGTTGTCAGTTCCAACGTAGCGTCCGCGGCTAACCGACCGCTTTCCACGAAGTGGGGCCTAGTCTGTGCCTCTCAGCTAAGTACGTAGCTTGACATGGTACCACGGTACTTCAGCTTTTTATGTTTGACAGTGCCTTATTCTGACATGTATTAGTTTATTTTACACATCTGAAGAAGGCTAGATAACTCTAGCTGAAACCTGGGTAAAGAACAGTAACATTTCGCAAATGAGGCGGATTTTTGACATATTAATTTATCACAGTTGCTGACAGGGCTGCAACATGTTAAAAATTCGTAGCAAGCCACTTGATCTTATGAGTGTACAAAAAAATCCGGGGATCATCACCTGTGATCACACGACTGAACCTTGGCAATCCTTTCAAGAAGATCAAGACACAGATTCTTCGATTGTTCTTCTCCTCATCTGCGGCGTTTTTCGGCACCATATTGGCACAAACCTTTCGCACGTGCAAATCCTCTGGCGAGATTTGATGTACGGTGAAAGCGTTTAAATTTTGACAGTTCACCCGTTATCCTTATTGTTAAACGTCGATCTGATGTCACAAGAGCACGTACAAGTTAGACTTTTTGTCGGTTTTTGAAGTAGAAGGTCTCCCTGAGTGAGGTTCATTTTCAACGTGTTCTCGCCCTTCCAAAAATGATTTGTGCCAGCGAAAAACTTGTGCCCTTCATAAGAAATTAACCCCATAGACCTGTTTCAACTTTTCAAAGGTTACACTCGAGGACTCTCATTTCAACACAAAACTTGGTTGCATAACGTTCTTCTAAATTCCGCTGTCCCATTTTCTTAACACACAATAAACACAACTTCACTGATGGCGCTCTCAAAAAACACTTGATGGATGTACTGAGCTGAAACTCGGACTGAGCATCTGCAAGGTATGAACATACCAGTCTACACAAGTAGAACAACACAGCGTTGTCAGATCGCTCGCAGTGCCGTCAGTCTCATTACTTTTCTCACACTCCTCGTACAGCGCATCTAGATAAGTGAGGAGAAACTGTCCTGTCTGTGATGAGATCATTAGAGAAGGGGTACAAGCTCGGCTGAGGCAAGGGTAGGAAAAGAAATCTTGAGTTTTCTTTTCGAAGTAATCATCTAAGAATTCATCTTAAGATGACACATTTATAATAGGGTCACATGGCGATGAAACTCTTGACCTGTTCGTCGATCACCTGAATAGCATGCATGCGAACATCCGTTTCCCTGTTGAAACAGTGGAAGAAGGCAAGTTCCCAATTTTAGGTGTTTCCCTTGAACAAAAATCGGATGCAAGATTCGGCCATTCTGTATACTGCAAACCAAAGCACGCCGATTCATATTCCAGCACACAGACTGGAAATTTGTGGTAAGTTTCTATGGGACCAAACTGCTGAGGTCATCGGTCCCTAGGCTTACACACTACTTAATCTAACTTAAACTAACTTGCGCTAAGGTCAACACACACACACACACACACACACACACACACACACACACATGCCCGAGGGAAGACTCGAACCTCCGACGGGGGAGCCGCACTAACCGTGGCACACAGAACTTATAGCACGCTGTCCAGAAGAGAGCCGTTTGAAATACTTACATTAAAACTCAGAGCTGCAACTGTTCCTGGCAAGGACCATCTGGATTCAAAGATTTTTCTGAAGTACGTCAAAAGAGTAGGGTTCTGTGAAGAAGAGGCATGACCTACTTTCATACCACCTAAGAAGATAAAGAAGATATTGCGCAGGGTTAAGGACAGTTTGGCTCTCAGAGTCCCTGGAATTTAAAAGATTCCTTATAAATGCAATTACATCCGATAGTCTGTCTGCACCATTGCTGACCTCTGTGCAGAACACCGAAGGCAAATAAAAAATCGAGTTTGAGAATCCAGCAGTTGCCGAATACAGTTTCATAAATTAACACGGAATGATGTTTAATGAAACTAAAATGTTGACCCACGCTCCTACATACTGGATTCTGTTATTAAATCAGTAGAAATTAGAACATGCGAGACCAGACCAATTTCCACTGGGGATAGCGGCTATGACCTTAGTAGTGCTTGGAAACGAGCTCTCGACATTGCGAAGAAATGGTTCAAATGGCTCTGAGCACTATGAAACTTAACATCTGAGGTCATCGGTCCCCTAGCACTTAGAACCACTTAAATCTAACTAACCTAAGGACATCACACACATCCATACTCGAGGCAGGATTCGAACCTGCGACCATAGCAATCGAGCGGTTCCGGACTGAAGCGTCTAGAACCGCTCGGCCACAGCGGCCTGCGACATTGTTAAGACACTGAGAAATGCACTGTATTATTTACATTTCTACGAGAGTGCTGGAACCACCAGAGCACCTGCAGACATGGGCATAATCGCCTACAGCATGATATAATTATGATGTAAGCCCATCAATCACAATCTGTTATGCGTTAGAAACGTTTACTACAACAGCAGCGGGGAATGTTAGTTGTTCCTAAAGAAGATCTACATCTACATCATTATTCTGCGAGCCTGTGAGAAGTGCATGATAGAGGGTGCGTCCCAAATTACCTCCTATTGGCGCTTTCTCCTGTTCCATCCACGTATGGAGCGCAAGAAAAATGATTGTTTAAATTCCTCTGTGAGTGCTGTAATTAATTTAATCTTTTCCTGATGATTCCCAGGGGAAGATAAGGAGTACATTTCGAGAGTATTCATTTAAATCCGGTTCTTGAAACTGCATCATCTGGGAAAAGTCTGAGGTTTTATTAATATTGACCGCAAGACGATTAACATACAACATGAACAGTAAGAGACCCAACACTTCCCTGGGATACATCCGGAGTTACTTCTACATCTGTCGATGACTCTTCTGTGTCCTCCCTACCAAGAAACCCTCAATCCAATCGAACATTTCGTCTGATACCTCATATGATTGTACTTTTGATAATAACCGTACGTTTGGTACTGAATCAAATGCTTTCCGGAAATCTGGAAATACTGCATCCACCTGACTGCCTTGATCCATAGCATTTGGGATGTCCTGTGGGAAATACTCGTTGTCTATGATTTCGAAATCCGTGGTGGTTGGTATGGAGGAGGTCGTTCTGTACGAGGTACCTCATTATGTTTGGGCTCAGAATATGTTCTAAGATTCTACCCCAAATGGATGTAAAGGAGATTGGACAGTAGCTTTGTGGATCACTTCTACTAGGCTTCTTGTAGACAGGTGCGACCTATGCTTTATTCCAAATACTGGCTACAGTTATTTGTTCGGGGGATCTACGA
The DNA here is from genome assembly GCF_023897955.1 of Schistocerca gregaria. Taxonomy (NCBI): domain Eukaryota; kingdom Metazoa; phylum Arthropoda; class Insecta; order Orthoptera; family Acrididae; genus Schistocerca; species Schistocerca gregaria. Next base: position 331,695,417 of record NC_064924.1, read on the forward strand.
TAGATTATAATCGACAGAGAGGCTACCTCAGCTGCGAACTGGGTATAGAATCTGAAAGGGATTCCATTAGGCCCTGGGACTTTGTTCAATTTTAACGATTTCAGCTGTTTCTCAACACCATCGACACTAATACATATTACACTCATATTTTTGGTGGTATGAGAACTAAGTTGAGGCAATAGCTCGTGGGTTTTACTTTGTAAAGAATGTTTGAAACCAACATTAAACATTTGTGCTTTTGCTTTGCTGCTTTCAACTGCAGTTCCAGTCTCAGTCTCATCCATGGGTGACTGGACACTAACTTTGGTGCCACCAACAGCCTTTTCATATGATCAGATTTTTTTTTGGGGGGGGGGGGGGGGATTGTGAAGAATCATTTAACACTATTCTGCTATGGTAACCACTGAAGGCTTCACGCATTGCTATATTGACTGCAATCGCGTTTCATTCAGCATGTGGGGGGGGGGGGGGGGGCGGCGGGTAAAAATAGCGTGGTAATTCACCGTCTTTTTACGAGAGCCTGGCAACTATTTTTGTGGTCAGCCAGAAAGCGATGGAGAACACACTGACCATTGTTGCAAGTCTGCAAGTCCACATTCTTGTCCAGACCACTGGATGAAGTTTTACTGTTCTCTGTTTGCTTAGCGGGATCAGGACTATGCTTATAAATGAAGATTTAGAGTTCTAATTGATATATATATATATATATATATATATATATATATATATATATATATATTTAGTTAAGTTTCTCCCACGCAACATGATGTATTCATTATGTTCATACTGACAAATCTCTCTCTCTCCGAAACAGCACATTAAGCAGTTCGGTTAAGTTCCTACCAAACTGTCTTCCGCACTCGCTACTGATACTCAAAATAAATGCTCGCTACAAAAGTCGAAAATAAGTGTCACCACTTGCCACGCGGGTTTGTAAATGTCACGGACGGCGCACTAACAGTTACTTTTGCGAAGTCTAAGCGATCCATGCTGGTGTACAGTCCTCGCGAGTTCACTATTTATTGTTACTGAGAATACGCGTATTGTCACAGTCTGTCTCTGACGTCATCCGAGGCAGCGCGCACTCCGGCGTTTGACAGACACCGATCTTGAGTGGCTGGGTGCGAAGTGAAACCTAGTCCTGCCTCCCTGGCTGTATTTAAATATGTGGCACAGTGGACGGCCAAGGGAATACCTGCTGTCATCTGCCTTATCCACACGGCAGCAGTCTCTAAACGGCCGCTTTCTCGAACACATAATATTTAATAAAAAAGTTATTAATTAATTTAGAATTTTTTTTAATTTTTGCATTCATTTAGGTAAGTTGGTTGAAATCACAGAAAAAGTTTCAGCTCGCTTGCTTAAAAACTTTGCCTCCTATAATTTTTAGGTCGGAACTGACAGTAGATCATTACCTCTGAACTATAACTTTAAGAGACTTTGTATTGGTTGTTTTTAGAATTATGGTCCTAAAACTTGTTGTAGCTTTATAATTTAACAGGTTTTATCATGTGCTGTAACCAAAATTTTCTAGCATTAAAATTACAGATACTTAATCTACTACAAACAAGGACATTTTAGTTCCAATTTTAGTTTTCATTAGATTACTCGAAAACTATTAGAGGTAGCTTAATGGGGTCACATAGTTATTAGTTTTAGGTTGAACTGGAGCGTCATGTAAATTTTTACATGTCTAAGTCTAATATTTAGCACCTTGAATTTTTCTTAAAAACGCGAATTCTGATTACAATTTTTATTTTATCACGTTGAGACTTGCACCAGTTAATTTTGGCATACATCTGCACATTATAACCAATTTCTGCCTTTCTAGCTTCACTATTTAGCACCACTTATTTTTTTCTGAAAAGTATGTATTTTGGAAAACTATTGATCGAATCACTCTAAGACTTGACATTTAAAACATGCATTGAAGTATATGCTGACATAGTTGAAAAAGTAATTTTAACTGTTAATTTTATTCTTAATTATGGTGCAATACTTGTGCGCTACGCGCAGACGCTTTATGTTGACGTGGCGCTACTAGCAATGAACTGGGTGCGAAATACAAAACACGAATTCTTTGCAGAAGAGTGGAAAAACTGGTAGAAGCCGACCTCAGGGAACATCAGTTTGGATTCCAGAGATTAACATCAACAGATGCAAAATGAGGATAATGGAATGTAGCCGAATTGAATCAGATTACGCCGAGGGAATTAGATTAGGAAATGAAACACTTAAAGTAGTAGATGAATTTTTCTATTTCGGCAGCAAAATAGTTGATGATGGTTGAAGTAGAGAGTATATAAAATGCAGACTGGCAATGGCAAGAAAAGCGTTTCTGAAGTAGAGAAATTTGTTCACATCGAGTATAGATCTTAGTGTCAGGAAGTCTTTTCTGAAAATATTTGTATGGAGTCTAGCAATGTATGGAAGTGAAACACGGGCGACAAACAGTTTAGACTAGAATAGAATCTTTTGAAATGTGGTGCTACAGAAGAATGCTCAAGAATAGGTGGGTAGATCACGTAATTAATGAGGAGGTACTGGGATTGGTTGGTGCGACGTGTTCTGAGGCATCAAGGAATCACCAATTTAGTATCGAAGGGAAGCGTGGAGAGTAAAAATCGTAGAGGAAGGCCAAGAGATGAATACATTAAACAGATTAAAAAGAATGTAGGTTGCAGTAGTTACTCGGAGATGAAGAGGCTTGCACAGGATAGAGTTGCATGGAGAGCTGCATCAAACCAGTCTTCGGACAAAGAAAACAACAAGAACATCGCTTCCTAGGAATCGTGAAAAAAAATTAAATTGACTACAGCATGCGCAGAGGCATTTAAACAATCATTTTTCTCGCACTCCTTACATGGATGTAACGGGAAAAAGCCCTAATAGCTGGTACAGTGTAAGGATTTTGTTTTATTTTTCCTACTGAGAAGTAAGTTGTGTTGGATCTGATACTAAGTTTATCAGAGACCTTTTTGTTGGGTACTGGTCGATGTCTTTCTTAGTGTAGGACGCTCTTTGCTAAATGCATTGGGTTGAAACAGTCATGATTCCCGTAGATTTAAGCAACTCATTACCGTGAGTTTTTTTCCTACTTTTTGTTGTAATTAGTATAGACATTTTTGGAGTTCAATGACTGTATATCCGTCTCATTTATGCCCCAGAAGATTACGCCACAGTTAATTCTAAAATGGACATATGCAAAATTTGTTCTAGTGCGTGAGCTTCTACACACTGAAGTTAGTATTCGAAGAGCATAACATGCTGAAGCATTTCACTTTCCGAGTTCTGTGACATGCTAGCCCACGTTAGCTCTGAGACAACACGCATTTCTAGAAATTTTGTATGAGCTCGTCTCTCACTTTTAGAGAGTTCCTGTTGGTTTGTTTGCCTTTGCCGTAACATGTAAGGTTAATTTTTGTTGTTTTCTATCCAACTGCATACACTAAACGCATCAGTCAAGTGGTGGCCTGACATGTCTCATAATCGTTACCACTGATTGAGTTGAGGAGTCCGCTTTGAGCAGGGGATGCACTGACCACCAGGTAGGCGACAAAGCGCGAGTAGTCAAGATTGCACAAACTGCGCCGCAGACCCTGTGCAGTCCCGTACTCTGGCTATATACGTTTCGCCCCTCTGAGCAGTGCAGACTAAATTTCAAAAGTCGGCCTCTCTGCTCAAAGACCAGCTTGGTGGAATGTAGTTTCCGCTGGTACTGCTTTACTTACAAAAGTGGACGGAGCCAGGCCGATCGACAGATATTCATCTGTTTTTTCGTGGGAAGTTCGTGTGATTACGGGGCACTACCACGCGTGGAGTGAGAATTTCTTTTCTCTCACAAAGCAGGAAGGCGACCGGTTGGCTGATTTAGAAAAGATATCCGACAAGAGGGAGTTTGGAACTCGTTTTCACAGAATTTTGTATGCGGGAAAGCAGCTCACTGGATAACTTATAAAAAAACATTTACTAGGTGGAGCACAGGATCACTTAAAAAATTAAAAAATTGGGCAACGTTTAACAGATCCTTCTCATTGGTAACGTATCTTTCACGCGGGTTTTGTGCAGGGCAAAGAGGAAATAACGATTTTGGAAATGTGGAGAAACGGACACTCCGAGTAGACACGCAAAAGAGGCCACTGAGTACGGAGATGTGGCAGAAGGCAGACTTGATGTTTGGAGGGTCAGTCCATCACAAAAGTGGATGATGAGTAATGGTTGACAGCAGGCTCCGCTGCGCGCAGGGCTCAACTCCCCGACTCGTCAACTATTGTGAGAATAACTTGCAGCACAGGCTACCTGGGAAGGAGACCAATTGGGCGACTTTCGATCTGTTGCATTTAAACTTGATTTGGTTTCGTGACCGAAGAAGTTCAAAGAAGGGCAGCAAGTTTTGTATTATCGCGAAATAGGGGAGAGAGTGTCGCTGAAATGATACTGGATTTAGGGTGGACATCATTAAACCAAAGGCCTTTTTCGTTGCAGCGGAATCTTCTCACGAAATTCCGATCATCGACTTTCTCTTCCGAATGCGAAACAATTTTCTTGACACCGACCTACGTAGGGAGAAACGCACACCATGATAAAAAAGGGAAATTACAGCCCGTACGGAAGTACATGTGTTCGTTCTTTCCCTGCGCTATACGATATTGGAATAACAGAGAATTGTGAAGGTGTTTCGATGAACTCTCTGCCAGGCAAATGTGCAAATTAACCATGTAAATGTAGATGTAGATATAACACCTGGTCAGGCATTCGAGGGTTCATTCATGAACGAGCAGGCTTTGTCATTTGCATGTGAATTTCATACGACTTTCTGGCATTATCGGAGTAATCACACCTCACCCATCCACAGTTATGCCTTTTTGAGACTGATCTCTTGAGATGACTGTCTTTCCCACCTCACTTGTTCCTTGCGGGTTTTGCCAAATCAACCTAGCTCCTCCACCAAGCATGCGCTAGTCACAGTCAAGGAGCTGAAGGGCTTGAAAAACTGTTCCGCGCTGAAGAACTCAGCGATCGCTCGCTCGCAGGCAACGCAATAACGACGATATTCTGCGCAATACGTAAGCTATATGACTGTCGCGCTTACCTGCGGATCCACAGAAAATACTCTGGTGTCCTCGACGCTCTCGCTAAAACTGCTGGCCACATAATTTGTTTTAAAATGATACATTGCTGTGGCTCCTTGGATTTCATTAACCACTGTTTATAAACTGTGCAAAGGACACTTAAAACACGTAATCACAGCCACCTCTACTGTGCAAATGACGTTCTGACGCGTCCTACTTCATCAAAACACAGCAAAAGTTCGATATTTTTATGAAAAATTAATTGAGCAGTGACCTGCTTGGCCAAATAACCCGAAATACAAAACCACAAGCCAGAGATGAAGTTGATATGTGATCGGAGGCTTTCCCGGTGTATGTGTTGTTTCCATGGCTCCCGGGTGTCCAGCCGGATGCGATCGTTGAAGTCCCACGATATTTCGGCGAATAACCTTTCCGCCATCATCAGGTGGTTCTGATGGAATGATTCCATCAGATCAAAAACGAAAAATTTCATGCAATAATTGTATATATTTATGTTGGACACAGTTTTAATAAGTTCTGGGTTTTAATTTCGTGATAAACGCAAAACTTTTCTTGTAACTTTCATTCTTTACAAGCACAAAACAAAGTTAGATAGAGTCACAGCTACACTGACACCGGCTCACATATCGACCACAACTCCCTAATGGCATCTGCCAGTTACCTGTTTATAAAGATCTAAAAATTCGAATTATTATGACATTGTTATTTAGATTACTTACAGTTGTTTTTGATACATTACACTAATTTTAATTTATTCACTATATCGTGGGATAGTCAGCCTTTTGTTTTTCTTTAACAATTCTACAGCTACATCTATACTCTGTAAACCACGCTAGAGGTGCATGGTAGAGGGTACGTCTCATTTACATTTATGAACATTTAGAGCAAGTTGGCAATCCCTGCACCACTTTAAAATCTTATCGAGATCCGAATGAATATTTATGCAGCTTCTTTCAGAAAGTATTTGGTTATAGGTAACTGCATCATCTGCAAAAATACTTATTTTACTATTAGTATTGTGTGCAAGGTAATTAATAACCAACCTGAACAGCAAGGGTCCCAACACACTTCCCTGGGGCACACCCAAAGTTACTTCTACATCTGACGATGACTCTCCAGCCAAGATACCATACTCTGTCCTCCATACCAAAAAGTCCTAAATCCAGTCACAAATTTCACTTGATAACCCATATGATCGTAATTTTGACTGTAAGAAAAGCTGCAGTAATGAGTCAAATGCTTTTCGAAAATCAAGAAATACTGCATCTACCTGACTTGATCCAAAGCTTTCAGTACGTCATGTGAGAAAAGTGCGAGATGCGTTTCACATGATAGATGTTATCGAAATCCTTGCTGGTTAACGTTGAGAAGATCATTCCGTTCAAGATATCGCATTACGTTTGAGCTCAGGATATGTTCTAAGATTCTACGACAAATATATGTCATGGATATTGGACGGTAGTTTTGTGTACACTTCTACTACTCTTCTTGTAGACGAGTGTGACCTGTGCTTTTTTCCAAGAACTAGACAAGGTTTTTTGTTCGAGCTGACACCATCTTTTCAGAATTACGAAGATTAATTGGAGCAATTCTCTTGGGTTTTCCTTCTTAATGGAACATTTGAGCACTATGGGACTTAACATCTGAGTTCATCAGTCCCCTAGAACTCAGAACTAGTTAAACGTAACTAACCTAAGGACATCGCACACATCCATGCCCGAGGCAGAGTTCGAACCTGCGACCGTAGCACTCGTGCGGTTCCGGACTGAAGCGCCAAGAATCGTTCGGCCACCGCAGCCGGAATTCTGAAAGAAATCGAAAAGTTATGTTCCATTTTTCACGTAATCACGAATCTTCACGGAGCTATCGCTACTTTTTTGCAGCTCACAAATGACCAGTCGGAAGAACACAAAACTGATTCATACATAAAATAATCACATTATACACAGTTAAAGGAGCTGCTTCATCTAAAATAAATGGTAAGTTCTAGCAGTTAACCAAGCGGAAGATCGTCGTAACACTAATATGAAATGATCGTATGACATATCGTCTGGGAGACGCCATATGGGGTTGTTCGGTCGCTTGGTGCAAGTCTTCGTATTTGACGCCTTGTTGGTGACTTGCGAGTCTTTATGATGAGAATGGGATGGAATTATTAGGACAACATAAACGCCCAGTCCTCACGTGTAAAAAAATCTCCAACCAGGAACCGCCATCTCACGCAGCGACGCTAAACACTAGACCACAAGCTACGGACGGCGTAACGTTAGAAACAACGTACTTTCTCCAGGCTTGGCCGACCAAGCCACTTGGCAAATGTCGTCAGGCGTATGTGGCACACTTTTACCCATGCATATCCTCTGCGTTTTGTCAACAGCGACCGGAGCGTCTTCCGCGCGGCAGGTTGTTCCGACACCAAGGCACAGCCGCCTGTTCCGACCAGTCACGTTCCAAACGTCGTTCCTGTAAACAATTAACTTAACCGTTGGCAAAACAGAAACACGGTCGACGCATTTTCATCTGCAAGTCATCTGTAGGTTTGGCAGACGACGATTCCGCACGCACCAGAAAGTAATCCTGTATAATTTACTAGTAGGACTGTTTTAAACTCAAAATAAAGTTATACACTTTGTAAATCTTCTTCTTCAGCCTTTACATATCAACTTATGGACATAGGTCTCTTATAAAGATGTCCATGTCGAACTTCGCTGGGATCCCCTTTTTGCCTGCATGTCGTTGAATGTCGTCTCTTCATCTCGTCAGAGGAAGTCCGACATTTCTCTTTCGGTCCCTCTGACACCACTACATCAGAGTTTCCGTCCATTTGAAGTTGTTCCTGGCCACGCGTGCTGCCCAACGCCATTTCTGTCCCACTATCCGCCCGACAACTTCATAGAACTCTGTTCCTCTCCTTATCGCTTCGTTACAAATTCTACTCCCAGACTCAATCTAGGTGTTGCTTTCTCTAACGTCCTGTTTGTTGTACGTGTCATTGTTTCGAATCTGTATGTTGTTACTGACAGGCTACACCTATTATAAACCTTATAATGATTTTGGTTTGCTGAGAATGTAACCAAGTTTCCCGAAAACTATCCAGGTGAGGCCAGTTCGCTAGGTGAACTGTGCTGTGATTATCTTTTCAAAGTTGGATTTTATGTCTTAGATAAAAGTATTCATTTTTAGTAGGGAGATAGTGTTACGAGCGCAGCGCAATTTTGAATTCAAATTGATATGCAAAAATTAACCCCCCCCCCCCCCCCATGAACCATGGACCTTGCCGTTGGTGGGGAGGCAGCAGCCTTTTCAGTATTTGCAGGGGCAACAGTCTGGATGATTGACTGATCTGGCCTTGTAACACTAACCAAAACGGCCTTGCTGTGCTGGTAATGCGAACGGCTGAAAGCAAGGGGAAACTACAGTAGTAATTTTTCCCGAGGGCATGCAGCTTTACTGTATGATTAAATGATGATGGCGTCCTCTTGGGTAAAATATTCCGGAGGTAAAATAGTCCCCCATTCGGATCTCCGGGCGGGGACTACTCAAGAGGACGTCGTTATCAGGAGAAAGAAAACTGGCGTTCTACGGATCGGAGCGTGGAATGTCAGATCCCTTAATCGGGCAGGTAGGTTAGAAAATTTAAAAAGGGAAATAGATAGGTAAAAGTTAGATATAGTGGGAATTAGCGAAATTCGGTGGCAGGAGGAACAAGACTTTTGGTCAGGTGAATACAGGGTTATAAATACAAAATCAAATAGGGGTAATGGAGAAGTAGGTTTAATAATGAATAAAAAAATAGGAGTTCGGGTAGGCTACTACAAACAACAGAGTGAACGCATTATTGTGGCCAAGATAGACGCGAAGTCCACGCCTACGTCAGTAGTACAAGTTTATATGCCAACTAGCACTGCAGATGACGAAGAAATTGAAGAAATGCATGATGAGATAAAATAAATTATTCAGATAGTGAAGGGAGACGAAAATTTAATAGTCATGGGTGACTGGAATTCGATAGTAGGAAAAGGGAGAGAAGGAAACATAGTATGTGAATATGGATTGGGGCAAAGAAATGAAAGAGGAAGCCGTCTGGTAGAATTTTGCACAGAGCATAACTTAATCTTGGTTCAAGAATCATAAAAGAAGGTTGTATACATGGAAGAGTCCTGGAGATACTAAAAGGTATCAGATTATATAATGGTAAGACAGATTTAGGAATCAGGTTTTAAATTGTAAGACATTTCCAGGGGCAGATGTGGACCCTGACCACAATCTACTGGTTATGAACTGTAGATTAAAACTGAAGAAACTACAAAAATGTGCTAAATTAAGGAGATGGGACCTGGATAGACTGAAAGAACCAGAGATTGTAGAGTTTTCAGGGAGACCAGAAGGGAACAATTGACAGGAATGGGGGAAATAAATACAGTAGAAGAAGAATGGGTAGCTTTGAGGGATGAAGTAGTGAAGGCAGCAGACGATCAAGTAGGTAAAAACACGAGAGCTAATAGAAATCCTTGGGTAACAGATGAAATATTGAATTTAATTCATAAAAGGATAAAATATAAGAACGCAGTAAACGAAGCAGGCAAAAAGAAATACAAACGTCTCAAAAATGAGATTGACAGGAAGGGCAAAATGGCTAAGCAGCTATGGCTAGAGGACAAATGTAAGGATGTAGAGGCTTATCTCACTATGGGTAAAATAGATACTGCCTACAGAAAAATTAAAGAGACCTTTGGAGAGAAGAGAACCACTTGTATGAACATCAAGAGCTCAGATGGAAACCCAGTTCTAAGCAAAGAAGGGAAGGCGGAAAGGTGGAAGGAGTATATAGAGGCTTTATACATGGGCGATGTACTTGAGGACATATTATGGAAATGGAAGAGGATGTAGATGAAGACGAAATGGGAGATAAGATACTGCGTGAAGAGTTTGACCGGGCACTGAAAGACCTGAGTCTAAACAAGGTCCCGGGAGTAGACAACATTCCATTAGAACTACTGACGGCCATGGGAGAGCCAGTCATGACAAAACTCTACTATCTGGTGAGTAAGATGTATGAGACAGGCGAAATAACCTCAGACTTCAAGGAGAATATAATAATTCCAATCCCAAAGAAAGCAGGTATTGACAGATGTGAAAATTACCGAACTATCAGTTTAATAAGCCACAGCTGCAAAATACTAACGCGAATTCATTACAGACGAATGGAAAAACTGGTAGAAGTAGACCTCGGGGAAGATCATTTTGGATTCCGTAGAAATGTTGGAACACATGAGGCAATACTAACCTTACGACTTATCTTAGAAGAAAGATTAAGAAAAGGCAAACCTACGTTTCTAGCATTTGTAGACAGGTTACGACAATGTTGACTGGAATACTCTGTTTCAAATTCTGAAGGTGGCAGGGGTAAAATACAGGGAGCGAAAGGCTATTTACAATTTGTACAGAAACCAGATGGCAGGGCAGTTATAAGAGTCGAGGGACATGAAAGGGAAGCAGTGGTTGGGAAGGGAGTGAGACAGCGTTGTAGCCTCTCCCCGATGTTATTCAATCTGTATGTTGAACAAGCAGTAAAGGAAGCAAAAGAAAAATTCTGAGTAAGTATTAAAATTCATGGAGAAGAAATAAAAACTTTGAGGTTCGCCGATGACATTGTAATTCTGTCAGAGACAGCAAAGGAATTGGAAGAGCAGTTGAACGGAATGGACAGTGTCTTGAAAGGAGGATATAAGATGAACATCAACAAAAGCAAAACGAGGATAATGGAATGCAGTCAAATTAAATCGGGTGATGCCGAGGGAATTCGATTAGGAAATGAGACACTTAAAGTAGTAAAGGAGTTTTGTTATTTGGGGAGCAAAATAACTGATGATGGTCCAAGTAGAGAGGATATAAAATGTAGACTGGCAATGGCAAGGAAAGCGTTTCTCAAGAAGAGAAATTTGTTAACATCGAGTATAGATTTAAATGCCAGGAAGTCGTTTCTGAAAGTATAGGTATGGAGTGTAGCCTTGTATGGAAGTGAAACATGGACGATAACTAGTTTGGACAAGAAGAGAATAGAAGCTTTCGAAATGTGGTGCTACAGAAGAATGCTGAAGATTAGATGGTTAGATCACATAAATAATGAGGAGGTATTGAATAGAATTGGGAAGAAGAGGTGTTTGTGTCACAACTTGAGAAAAAGAAGGGACCGGTTGGTAGGACATATTTTGAGGCATCAAGGGATCACAAATTTAGCATTGGAGGGCAGCGTGGAGGGTAAAAATCGTAGAGGGAGACCAAGAGATGAATACACTAAACAGATTCAGAAGGATGTAGGTTGCAGTAAGTACTGGGAGATGAAGAAGCTTGCACAGGATAGAGTAGCATGTAGAGCTGCATCAAACCAGTCTCAGGACTGAAGACCACAACAACAACAATCTGCAAATTAATTAAATTTTATCAATTAATCACCCCCACCCCCGACAACCCCCGCCTCCCGACAACTCCCACCCACACATGACATAGCAAAGTTTTCTCGGCCTGCAGTTGGCCCCCCTCCCCCCCCCCCCCCCCATCACCCATCCTACCCTATTGGCGGGTATTTCGAATTTTGGTGGGAATTTCTTTGTCCCAGGGCTTTGCTGACATCCCATCCCACCCCCCACACAGGAAATGGCGTGAACTTAAAAATGGCGGTACACTTTCTGGCACTCAAACCCTGGTCGTCCTGGACAAATTCGTCAGGCAATAGACCGCGCCGGTCGAACTGTCAACTCAACTGGCACTGCTAAGAGTAGCCTACGACTTCCACATGGCTGACAACGTGTTATACGCAATGCTGGTGACTTCTCTGAAGGTCAGTAAAACTTTGAAACACTTATCTATTTTGTACGAGCTTTAAATAAATAGTTTCCACTATTAAAGTTCCAACCCTCGTATGTACAGGGTTTTTCAGGACAAATATATTATACTAGAACTGACATGTGATTACATTGTCACGCAGTTTGGGTGAATAGATCCTGAGAAATCAGTACCCAGAATAACCACCTCTGGACGTAATAACGGCCTTGATACGCCTGGGCATTGAGTCAAACAGAACTTGGATGGCGTGTGCAGGTACAGCTGCCCATACAGCTTCACCACGATACCACAGTTCATCAAGAGTAGTGACTGGCGTATTGTGACGAGCCACTTGCTCGGCCACCATTGACCAGACGTTTTCAATTTGTGAGAGATCTGGTGAATGTGCTGGCATGGCATCACTCTAACATTTTCTGTATCGAGAAAGGCCCGTACAGGACCTGCAACATGTGGTCGTGCATTATCCTGCTGAAATGTAGAGTTTCAGACGGATAGAATTAAGGGTAGAAATCTGAAATGTAACGTCCACTGTTCAAAGTGCCGTCAATGCGAACAAGAGGTCACCGAGACGTGTAACCAATGGTACCCCATACCATCACGCCGGGTGATACGCCAGTATGGCGATTGCGAATACACGCTTCCAATGTGTGTTCACCGCGATGTCGCCAAACACGGATGCGACCATCATGATGCTATAAGCAGAACCTGGTTTCATTCGGAAAAATGACGTTTTGCCATTCGTGCACCCAGGTTCGCCGTCGAGTACACCATCGCAGGCGCTCCTGTCTGTGATGCAGCGTCAAGGGTAACCGCAGCCATGATCTCCGAGCTGATAGTCCATGATGCTGCAAACGTCGTCGAACTGTTCGTGCAGATGGTTGTTGTCTTGCAAACGTCCCCATCTGTTGACTCAGGGATCGAGACGTGGCTGCACGATCCGTTGCAGCCATACGCCGAAGATGCCTGTCATCTCGACTGCTAGTGATACGAGGCTGTTGGGATCCAGCACGGCGTTCTGTATTACCCTCCTGAATCCACAGATTCCATATTCTGCTAACAGTCATTGGACCTCGACCACCCCGAGCAGTAATGTCGCGATACGATAAACCGCAATCGCGATAGGATGCAAGTCGGAAACGTGATGGTACGCATTTCCCCTCCTTACACGAGGCATCACTACAATGTTTCACCAGGCAACGCAGGTCAAATGCTGTTTGTGTATGAGAAATCGGTTGGAAACTTTCCTCATGTCAGCACGTAGTAGGTGTGGCCACCAGCGCCAACCTTGTGTGAATGCTCTGAAAAGCTAATCATTTGCATATCACAGCATCTTCTTACTGTCGGTTAAATTTCGCGTCTGTAGCACGTTATCTTCGTGGTGTAGCAATTTTAGTGGCCAGTAGTGTATATATATATCTGTGCAGGTCACACATGGCATATATACAGGGTGGTCCATTGATCATGACCGGGCCAAATATCACACGAAATAAGCGTCAAAAGAAAGAACTACAAAGAACAAAACTTGTCTAGCTTGAAGGAGGAAACCAGATGGCGCTATGGTCGGTTCGCTAGATGGCTGCCATAGGTCAAACGGATATCAACTGCGGTTTTTTAAATGGGAACCCCCATTTTTTATTACATATTTGTCTAGTACGTAAAGAAATATGAATGTTTTAGTTCGACCACTTTATTCGCTTTGAGACAGATGGCGCTGTAATAGTCACAAACATATGGCTCGCAATTTTAGACGAACAGTTGCTAACAGGTAGGTTTTTCAAATTGAAATACAGAACGTAGGTACGTTTGAACATTTTACTGCGGTTGTTACAATGTGATACATGTACCTTTGTGAACTTATCATTTCTAAGAACGCATGCTGCTACAGCGTAAATACCTCATTAATGCAATAAATGCTCAAAATGATGTCCGTCAACCTCAGTGCATTTGGCAATACGTGGAATGACATTCCTCTCAACAGCGAGTAGTTCGCCTTCCGTAATGTTCGACAATGCGCTAACGCATGTTGTCGGGCGTTGTCGGTGGATCACGATAGTAAATATCCTTCAACTTTCCTCACAGAAAGAAATCCGGGGACGTCAGATCCGGTGAATGTGCGGGCCATGGTATGGTGCTTCGACGACCAATCCAACTGTTATGAAATATACTATTCAATACCGCTTCAACCGCACGCGAGCTATGTGCCGGACATCCATCATGTTGGAAGTACATCGCCATTCTGTCATGAAGTGGAACATCTTGTAGTAACATCGGTAGAGCATTACGGAGGAAATCAGCATACTTTGCACCATTTAGATTGCCATCGATAAAATGGGGGCCAATTATCCTTCCTCCCATAATGCCCCACCATACATTAACCCACCAAGGTCGCTATGTTCCTCTTGTCGCAGCCATCGTGAATTTTCCGTTGCTCAATAGTGCATATTATGCCGGTTTACGTTATCGCTGTTGGTGAATGACGCTTCGTCGCTAAATAGAACGCGTGCAAAAAATCTCTCATCGTCCTGTAATTTCTCTTGTGCCCAGTGGCAGAACTGTACACGACGTTCAAAGTCGTCGCCACGCAATTCCTGGTGCATAGAAATATGGTACAGATGCAGTCGATGTTGATGTAGCATTCTCAGCACCGACGTTTTTGAGATTCCCGATTATCGTGCAATTCGTCTGCTACTAATGTGCGGTTTAGCCGCGACAGCAGCTAAAACACCTACTTGGGCATCATTTGTTGCAGGTAGCGGTTGACGTTTCACATGTGGCTGAACACTTCCCGTTTCCTTAAATAACGTAACTATCGGGCGAACGGTCCGGACTCTTGGATGATGTCGTCCAGGATACCGAGCAGCATACACAGCACACGCCCGTTAGGCATTTTGATCACAATAGCCATACATCAACACGATATCGACCTTTTCCGCAATTGGTAAACGGTCCATTTGAACACGGGTAATGTATCACGAAGCAAAAATACCGTCCGTACTGGCGGAATGTTACGTGATACTACGTATTTATACGTTTGTGACTATTACAGCACCATCTATCACAAAGCGAAAAAAGTGGTCAACTAAAACATTCATATTTCTTTACGTACTACACGAATATGTAATAAAAAATGGGGGTTCCTATTTTTTAAAAAAGCAGTTGACCTATAGCAGCGCCATCTAGCGGGCCAACCATAGCGCCATTTAGTTTCCCCCTTCAAGCTAGACGAGTTTCGTTCTTTGTAGTTTTTTCGTTTGATGCTTATTTCGAGAGAAATTTGGCCCGGTCGCTATCAGTGGACCATATATATATATATATCGAGACGGGATCACGCCTGGACATCTGCGGGTATGCGGACGTCTCAGAAAATGGTGTAGCATTCACTCTAGCTTCCGTGAACCTTCTGTAAGTTGACGTGACAGATTCAGTTTCTCATCGTCCAGTTGGGTTTTGTACGAAGTGTGAATGTACAATGGATTTAAAAACAACTTGATACTGTGAGCCCAAGGGAATATATCAAAATACTCTTTAAATCGCATCGATTCCGTTTTGCTCCGAATCGAAAACAGACTTGATTTTTTATCAATATACACCGTACGAAGCATGTTATTTGTCTTAGGTAATTGTAAAAAATGAGCTGATATCTCCACAAAGAATTCCTGAAAGAAGTTTTAAGAGATCCTGTCGAAATGTTGTATATCTTAGCCTCGTCTGAGCTGAAGCTATGTTTGAGACAAGAAATTTTTTTGATTAAGTTCTGAGTTGAAATATGTCTAACCAGCAGATAAAGTTACAAAAACTTCTGACGTGTTATGTTTTAGTTTATTTATTAATGTGTAGTGTATATACGATAAACTGGTTCACTATTGATACATATCCCATAACCTTTGATGGGTAAATTAACAAAGGAACAGAAAACTGCATTGTAGCAGCATACGCTAGGTAAGGGATGTTGCTGGGTGACAGGACTCAGTAGTGCTTGCTAACTTCACGCGTCATACGGATTGTTTGCAAAGTAAGAATGGAGCGGAAGTAACAATGTTTTATTAAAGCGCATTATAAACACGTCCACGTTAAAATGTACTGATTGTCATGGTGTGAACAAACGTAATGATATAATAGTCCCTTTTTATGTAGCAATACCCATTGTCATTGCACATACGTGACGTTTGTCTCAAGGGCGACGATTGCTGACAATCACCTATCGGCGACAGGAGCCAAGTTCTCCGAACCGGACACCGACAATGCAATCTATATTTCATTGTTGAAGGCTATTGTTTGTTGGACATCTGTTGCACTTGTACTGAAGTATGGTGGTGTTTTAAGTGTTAATGTTTACGTACTTTTCAGTGAATTAAATTTGGTCGTAATTGAAGCACTATCGTAGTGAAGAGGCAAGCTTCTATTCAAAAGTTTTTTGCCCAAAACTCAACTATCTATAACCTTGTTTGAGACACTCTTGAAGTCGGTAGTGTCACAAAAGGACAAGGTGTAAATGGGCTTGACGGTGTCAATTCTGAAATCAGCTGTGATGACAGAATTGGTTCTTGTCACTTCCTCACTTCGAATTCAATTACTGTGGTTCCAGTGAATAGCGTGCCTCATCAAGTAAGGTAAAATACGTATGATATTGGAAACTATTGTCAAAACAATTTCGTTCAGTCTCGCAAACGATAAAATAAATTTTTTGCTACAAAATATTTCGAAACCTGAGCCTGGGTACAAATTTCCCTCCATTACTCGTTCAAATCATACTAGATCTTTTGAAACGAAGTGGCTAAAAGAATTTACGTGATTAGCTGATTCAGTGAAATATTTGGATGTTTTTGCAAGTGCTGCGTGTTTCTTTCCCATACCGAAAATGTAGGGAAAGGATATCACCAAGTAGCAACGGCCTTTGTAACTCAGGTTTTTACCAATTTAAAAAAAGCCAGGCAAATGTTTAGCAAATATAAGAACTTATGTTATAAAAATATGTTTTGATTGCTGAAAACACAAAATTTATGGTTAAGAACAAAGCTGAAACTGTTATCAATCAAGCAAATGCCAAAAGAATAAAGGATATTGAGAATTAACAGAAAACTGCTAATCCCCATAATACAAACAACCGAATTCTGCGGGAGGCAGCAAATAGCTCTAAGAGGTCTTCGTGACTCTGGACGAATAAACCTTGAAGAACCGGATGAAAATGATGGGAATTTTCGATCGTTGTTAAGATACAGAGCGAACAGTGGAGATAATATTCTTAAAGACCAATTAACGGTCAGTGTTGGGAACATGATGTATACGAGTTCTTTAATTCAGAACGAACTTAAGATATTTGGTCACATAATACAATTAAAAATTGTAGAAAACGTCAGAAAGTATTTGTTTTATTCTGTTTTAGCAGATGAAGCCACTGACATCTGTCAAATCGAACAATTTTCTCTGTGTACGTCTCGTAGACGTGCAAACTTCAAAATCAGGGAAGATTTTCTGATATTCGTCCCAGTTTATGACGTCACTGGAGTAAGTTTGGCTAACACAATACTGAATATCTTGTCAACATTAGGGCTTGACCTAAACAATGGGTGTTATTTAAGAAGTCAAGGGATTCTTTCATTTGTCAGCCAAAAGAACAGAAATATTGAAATCAATGATTTCTGAATGTTGTCTAGAACAAAAGAAAAAGAAACTTATTTCACTGTGCGAAACCCGATGGGTAGAAAGGCACAACTCAGTACTTTTATTTAAAGACATTTTGGAGCCCATCTTTCTCTTCCTTTGCAAAACAGAAGAGGATTTAAGAGGCACAGCAACTAAGGCTCACACTTTAAATACTGCTATTAGACAATTTGCATTTCTTGTTAATCTTTTTGTTTTGAGCTGGATGCTATCAATCGCCCATAACTTATCTGAGCAGCTTCAAAACAAAATATTTATCTTCCACAGGCCTTAACTAATGTTACGAATACCTTACACCTTCTGTCAAAAGAGAAGGAAATGCAGACGACTCATTTAAAGCCTTGTATAATGGAGTCAAGACATTCGCTGCCAAACGTGACATTTAGGAAAATATTACAATAATTTGTCGCCTTCAATAAGCACGTAGCAACGTCCGTTACGCCACAGAAGAACACTATTGACGAGCTGTTTATGTAACATACAAGGACGATCTTTGAAACTCATTTAAAGAACGCTTTGAATCTCGCAAGGAAACAGTTGCATCCTTACAAAACACCCTTCCACAGTTGTGTATCACAACAGATTTCGGTTCATTGGACGCTGCTTTTAATTTCTGCGAAGATCTGTCACATAAAGAGATTGTGAAAAATGAGTTTATGTTGTGCAAAGAAAAGTGAAGTCAGGAAACTCCTTCACATCTTCCAAAAACAGTTATTAGTTCTCTTGATAAATGTTACAAGACTTTTTTCCCACAATTTATACCCTTCTGAAATTACTTGCAGTTCTTCCCGTTTCTGTTGCAACTGTAGAGCGAACTCTCTCCAGCCTGAGAAAACCGAAGACTTACCTAAGGAACCATATATCTGAAAGTAGGCTTAACGGGTTTGCTTTACTTTCTATCCATAGAGACATTGTAGTTAGTGACGGTGAGAGTCTTGATAAGTTTGCTAGTGTACCAAGAAACCTGTACTTTGTTTTGTAAACATTGTCCTATATAATAAGTGAAGTTCCTTTTTAATTATCTGTATTATTTTTATTGTCAGTTCGATAAACTGATTAATGAAACAAATATTGTTGCAGTATCATTTGTCAAACAGTGAATTTAATAAACATTCTTGTAACGGCTCTCCAAAACAATACCTACTCAAAATATTGTTTTGAATTATAGTTGGCAAAACAAATGCGTTTATACACAAAACGAAACAAATAAGGGTGTTGGCAATTTATATACACATGATGGAACAAGCCAAAATTTGCCTCGCTGCGGTGGTTCTCCATCGACACACTTTGTTTCCTCGACGCTGTTACAAGATGCCGGCCAGCGCCACAATGTACGGTACATTATTAAATTCGACATTGTCGCGGTAGTCAACATCTTTTAATTATAAAAGCGGAGAGAAAACAAAGCGAGCCGCTGGACAACTATCGGAGAGAGGCAAAAAATAACAGATATTCCCGCCTTTTGGTTTTTAAAAAAAAAAGATTTGATGTCAACAATAAGAAATCTTAATCTTGATAAAGTAAAAGGGGTTTCAGCGCAGATTATCCTCTGAATATGAGCAGAAAACTGATAAAAATATCATGGGGTGTCTACTTAAAATTACTTAACTTATCTTTACATTAATCTAGACCCCCTCCCCCTCAAAAAAATATATGCTGTATTCGCCACTGAGATACCATATAGTATTCTTGAGGAACAATTTGGCTCTGCTATTCCAATAAAGAGATACTTTCAACTTAAGACGCTACTGCAGTAACACTGGTCGAAAATATTTTTTTACAATTTTTTCCCAGTAGCACTGGATTATTTTTTTTATAAATCTACGCTAAAAACTAATGTGGAGATACTTTCTTTACGGCAACGAAATTCCACAGCTTTTACAATATTTCTGATGGACTGTGCATACTTAGAATCTAATTTCAACAGCCCTAATAGCTAAGGTTTTGACAATAACAATTCTGGTACACTGTTAGCTATATAATAGATACATATAAAAATATTTTCCTTTTCTTTGTTTATGCTTTTTTTAAAATTCTGTTAACACTTTTTTCTTTCACATACATGGAGTGCTCTTTCTTATATTTTTCCCCACACATGGTCTACATTATTCGGGCAGGTAAGTTAGAAAATTTAAAAAGGTAAATGGATACGTAAAAGTTAGATTTAGTGGTGATTAGCGAAATTCGGTGGCAGGAGGAACAAGACTTTTGGTCAGGTGAATACAGGGTTATAAATACTAAATCAAATAGGGGTAATGGAGGAGTAGGTTTAATAATGAATAAAAAAATAGGAGTTCGGGTAGGCTACTACAAACAACAGAGTGAACGCATTATTGTGGCCAAGATAGACACGAAGTCCACGCCTACGTCAGTAGCACAAGTTTATATGCCAACTAGCTCTGTAGATGACGAAGAAATTGAAGAAATGCATGATGAGATAAAATAAATTATTCAGATAGTGAAGGGAACGAAAATTTAATAGTCATGGGTGACTGGAATTCGATAGTAGGAAAAGGGAGAGAAGGAAACATAGTATGTGAATATGGATTGGGGCAAAGAAATGAAAGAGGAAGCCGCCTGGTAGAATTTTGCACAGAGCATAACTTAATCTTGGTTCAAGAATCATAAAAGAAGGTTGTATACATGGAAGAATCCTGGAGATACTAAAAGGTATCAGATTATATAATGGTAAGAGATTTAGGAATCAGGTTTGAAATTGTAAGACATTTCCAGGGGCAGATGTGGACTGACCACAATCTATTGGTTATGAACTGTAGATTAAAACTGAAGAAACTGCAAAAAATTGTGAATTTAAAGAGACGGGACCTGGATAATCTGACTAAACCAGAGGTTGCACAGAGTTCCAGGAAGAGCATAAGGGAACAATTCACAAGAATGGGGGAAAGAAATACAGTAGAAGAAGAATGGCTAGTTTTAAGGGATGAAGTAGTGAAGGCAGCAGAGGATCAAGTAGGTAAAAAGACGAGGGCTAGTACAAATCCGTGGGTGACAGAAGAAATATTGAATTTAATTGATGAAAGGAAGTGCCAAAAGCAGAGATGGCTAGAGGACAAATGTGAGGATGGAGAGGCTTATCTCACTAGGGCCAAGATAGATACTACCTACAGAAAAATTAAAGAGACCTTTGGAGAGAAGAGAACCACTTGTATGAACATCAAGAGCTCAGATGGAAACCCATTTCTAAGCAAAGAAGGGAAGGCGGAAAGGTGGAAGGAGTATATAGAGGGTTTATACATGGGCGATGTACTTGAGGACAATATTATGGAAATGGAAGAGGATGTAGATGAAGACGAAATGGGAGATAAGATACTGCGTGAAGAGTTTGACCGGGCACTGAAAGACCTGAGTCTAAACAAGGTCCCGGGAGTAGACAACATTCCATTAGAACTACTGACGGCCATGGGAGAGCCAGTCATGACAAAACTCTACTATCTGGTGAGTAAGATGTATGAGACAGGCGAAATAACCTCAGACTTCATGGAGAATATAATAATTCCAATCCCAAAGAAAGCAGGTATTGACAGATGTGAAAATTACCGAACTATCAGTTTAATAAGCCACAGCTGCAAAATACTAACGCGAATTCATTACAGACGAATGGAAAAACTGGTAGAAGTAGACCTCGGGGAAGATCATTTTGGATTCCGTAGAAATGTTGGAACACATGAGGCAATACTAACCTTACGACTTATCTTAGAAGAAAGATTAAGAAAAGGCAAACCTACGTTTCTAGCATTTGTAGACAGGTTACGACAATGTTGACTGGAATACTCTGTTTCAAATTCTGAAGGTGGCAGGGGTAAAATACAGGGAGCGAAAGGCTATTTACAATTTGTACAGAAACCAGATGGCAGGGCAGTTATAAGAGTCGAGGGACATGAAAGGGAAGCAGTGGTTGGGAAGGGAGTGAGACAGCGTTGTAGCCTCTCCCCGATGTTATTCAATCTGTATGTTGAACAAGCAGTAAAGGAAGCAAAAGAAAAATTCTGAGTAAGTATTAAAATTCATGGAGAAGAAATAAAAACTTTGAGGTTCGCCGATGACATTGTAATTCTGTCAGAGACAGCAAAGGAATTGGAAGAGCAGTTGAACGGAATGGACAGTGTCTTGAAAGGAGGATATAAGATGAACATCAACAAAAGCAAAACGAGGATAATGGAATGCAGTCAAATTAAATCGGGTGATGCTGAGAGAGTCCTGCTATTTGGGGAGCAAATTAAATGATGATGGTCGAAGTAGAGAGGATATAAAATGTAGACTGGCAATGGCAAGGAAAGCGTTTCTGAAGAAGAGAAATTTGTTAACATTGAATATAGATTTATGTATTAGGAAGTTGTTTCTGAAAGTATTTGTTTGGAGTGTAGCCAGTTATGGAAGTGAAACATGGACGATAACTAGTTTGGACAAGAAGAGAATAGAAGCTTTCGAAATGTGGTGCTACAGAAGAATGCTGAATATTAGATGGGTAGACCACATAACTAATGAGACCAAGAGATGAATACACTAAGCAGATTCAGAAGTATGTAGGTTGCAGTAGGTACTGGGAGATGAAGAAGCTTGCACAGGAGAGAGTAGCATGGAGAGCTGCATCAAACCAGTCTGAGGACTGAAGACCACAACAACAACGCATACATCTTGCTCACCAGTTGGTAGAGTTTTGTCAGGACTGGCTCTCCCAAGGCTGTCAGTAGTTCTAATGGAATGTTGTCTACTCCCGGGGCCTTGTTTCGACTCAGGTCTTTCAGTGCTCTGTCATACTCCTCCCGCAGTATCTTATCTCCCATTTCATCTTCATCTGCATCCTCTTCCATTTCCGTAATATTGTCCTCAAGTACATCGCCCTTGTATAGACCCTCTATATACTCCTTCCACCTTTCTGCTTTCCCTCCTTTGCTTTGAACTGGGTTTCCATCTGAGCTCTTGATTCGTGTAAGTGGTTCTCTTTTCTCCAAAGATCTTTCTAATTTTCCTGTAGCCAGTATCGATCTTACCCCTAGTGAGACATGTTAGGTGTTTTCTTGTTGTTGTTGTTGTAAAGGTGGCATACCATCGTGGGGTCACCTTCAGAGCGGGTCACAGAAGCGAGGAGGCATTCAAAGTCAGCATAGACTACAAACGGGCATTATTCCTGGTGGTGAGCATTTTTAAACTTCACGGATTTGTTTTCCTCAATAGGAATAACACGTACCGAGTCCATGGAAGCTTTTTAGACTTGTCGTTATTCTGTTGACAGAACAGGAGTCAGGACATGTCTTTCATCCAAACTTAGTTATAATTATAACCTTCAAAAAAGAGCAGTATGTTTACATGCAACTCACGCTCATCGGCAAATTTTGAGAAATGGAGGGGACCCTTGACAATATTCTTGTCTTGCTCATCTGACTTGCTTTTCTTCTCCAGGCCATAAACATGAACCTATATTCCGGTATTCCTGATATTGGTGGGGAACTCGATACCATCAAAGTTGTAACACCTACGAATATTATCACCCACATGGTATGTACTGGGACGCTCAGGATGATGTCTGTAATTGTAATTTCTCTCGCAAGCCAGGATTCTCCATGTAAAACAAGTCTGATCGGTTTTATTTTTGACATTAACGCATGCTTGTTATTATGGTGGTTATTATTTGTATACCAGTAGGGAGCTTAATATAGATAGACCCCCATGTACCTGATCATAGACGTGTGTGGATGTCCAGGTGTAGTATTCGGCTAGTGCTTTAGCTGACCCTCTGACTTCCATCTCGGAAAACCAGGCCACTATAGCACTCATGGTGGATTTACGAAACTACTCGGCGATTGACGTGTTCCACGTCATTACGCCATCCCCCCACCCCCAAAGATAATGAAAAGAGTAGTCTCTTCAACGCCCGAATCAAGTATGGGGAGGGGGGGGGGGGGGTGGCGATAGTTTTATGCAGAGCACCGAACTGCATTTAATGGCGGGATACCACGGATCATTGACTGCTGCCCCGTTTCAACGACAGGAAAGCAAACCCTTAGAAAACCAACAGGGTTACGGTACTCCCTGCTGGATTCTCAATCCTCGTGAATGAGATTCACTCCTCAAAGGCATCTGCAATCACTGACCTAATGTCCTTCACTAAATGTACAGGAGAGGGAACTGCCACTAGCCAAGGATCTTTTCTATTACTATTAATAATATTGTGTGTCCACCCCGTTGATGATGTTGCTGGGGAGGGGCAGATCGGAAAGTGCCGAGGCACACATAACTTGCATTTACGCCGATTCTGACGGGGCTGATTTGATGATGATAATGGTGATGACGGAGGAGGATGTTGCGGTGCTACTGGGTCAGAGCAGTGGGACCACCCGGGCTGCGGCGATAGTTTTCGATGCTGTTACTGCTGTTGCAGACCTAAACCCGGCAACTTGAGGGGTGGTAGATCGTTGCGGTGCCGGTGCCGGTGTGGCGCCCGCGTCCTCCCCTTATAGGGGAGGCGTGCCTTACCGGGCGCTGCTTTGGAGAGAAACTTGTAGCCTCCACAACCCATGTGTTGCGACTGCAGAGACGCGACCACTATGAGAATAACAGGTGAAAAAAATAATGATTAAGTACATTGTTTAGTGTGAGTATTTACCTTTTTCGCCTTGGCTCCAAGGCATGAACACTTCATCGGGCAACTCCACCACTCCGTCAAAACAATCATCTAACAAAACAATCATCATCTAACAGGGCAGAGACCACGATGCCTCTCCGCCTCTATTTCAGCGACCCTTTGCCTGACCCATTCAGGCACGTCATTATCCTCGATCCTCGTCAGAATCGGTATTGGCAACTGGTCTATCACGCCTACAACAATATATATAGTGGGCAGAAAATGTCTGAAACGCTTGTAGGGATGTTGCAGGGCAGGCTGTACTGAGATATGAATGTTACAAAAGAAATTCGATACGTTGCGCCGTTTCAGAGTTATTTAGCATTGAAGTTAGCCAATCAGATCGTCGCGCGAGTAAATCCAAGTTTCAGCTAACGAGACAAAGCACTCGTTGGGCAACACCGCCCCTGGCAGGACGTTTGAATGTGAGCGCGCGACGCCCCGATTGGCTAAATTCTATGCTAAATAACTCGGAAACGGTATATTACAGAAAAAACTTCCTATACTACTACTATTATTAGAGGCATGTACAAAGGAATCTTTATCAACTTACAGGTATGCTGCTCGGGCATCTTATTATTTGCTGGAGGCTGTTCATGCGCCTGCAAATGAAAAGCCCCCAGCTGCCTGTCCAACAAATCTAACTCCTCCTCTAGAGCTCTTCCTGTAACAGGACGTAAGATAATTTCATTTATTTTGAATGTCGAGCTACTTAGAAAGATCACACATGGATATTTTTTCTCTACTTACGTGAGTGTTGCTGCTGTTATTCACATCTGGAGATTGTAACACATAGCGTTGTTGCTGCTGCAATGGATACCTTTTTCAGCCTCCTGCTTTGCCTCCACCTCAGTTAGCATTTGCATCAACTGAGCTAGAGAGGGAGAAAAAAAAACAAGTATGAACTAAGAAAATTTTTGAACTACTACTATACATTAACAAATTACAATGAAAACTATACTCACGAGGCAATCCTGTCTGTGAACCCGCCACAGAAGGTTAGACTTCGAGAGTCTGCCATTGGCCAGCCCCCTACCGTCTCTCCTCACCATTCAACATAAAACCGTGGAGTTTTACTATAACAAGGAAACGGAAACGGAATTAATCAGGTAAATTTAACACAAATATAAAAATTTTCACTTAAAAGTACAAATTATTTATTCTCTTGGTATCCTACCTCCAGAACTCTAGGCCTCTTGCCACTATACTCAGAATCGTTGCTGCTAGCTCTCTTCATGTTGGAGACAAAAACATACGCACACACACAGAGATGAGACTATACACAACAAGGCGGATGGCAGTGGACTGAGGACAATGGAGTTGAGTTGCACGTTTATACACACATGAAAAAAAGTTTTGCATCACCTCGGTTCCGCGAACCTGTACAGAAATTGTAATAGAGATCAACATAAACATAGTTTCCACCATTTTTATTGCTAATTAAAACCACATATTGCCTGTTATACCACCATACAGCGAGACCTTCAGAGGTGGTGGTCCAGATTTCTGTACATACCGGTACCCCTAATACCCAGTAGCACGTCCTCTTGCATTGATGCATGCCTATATTCGTCGTGGCATACTATCCACAAGTCCAGCAAGGAACTGTTGGTCCAGATGGTCCCACTCCTCAACGGCGATTCGGCGTAGATCCCTCAGAGTTGTTGGTGGTCACGTCTTCCGTAAACAGCCCTTTTTAGTCTATGCCAGGCATGTTCGATAGGATTCGTGTCTGGAGAAGATTCTGGCCACTCTAGCCAAGCGATGTCGTTATCCCGAAAGAAGTCATTCACAAGATGTGCACGATGGGGGCGCGAATTGTCGTCCATGAAGACGAAAGCCTCGCCAATATGCTGCCGATATGGTTGCACTATCGGTTGGAGGATGACATTCATGTATCGTACAGCCATTGTTGCGCCTTCCATGACCAGCAGTGGCATACGTCGGACCCACATAATGCCATCCCAAACAGCAAGGAACCTCTACCTTGCTGCAGTCGCTGGACACTGTGTCTAAGGACGTATGCGACACTCATCGGTGAAGGGAACGTGATGCCAATCCTGAATGGTCCATTCGCCATGTTGTTGGGCCCATCTGTACTGCGCTGCATAGTATCATGGTTGCAAAGATGGACCTCGCCATGGACGTTGGAAGTGAAGTTGCGCATCATGCAGCCTATTGCGCACAGTTTGAGACGTAACACGACGTCCTGCGGCTACACGAAAAGCATTATTCAACATGATGGCATTGATGTCAGTGTTCCTCCGAGCCATAATCCGTAGGTAGCGATCATCCACTGCAGTAGTAGCCCTTGGGCGGCCTGAGCGAGGCATGTAATCGACAGTTCATGTCTCTCTGTATCTCCTCCATGTCCGAATAACATCGCTTTGGTTCACTCCGAGGCTTCTGGGCACTTCCCTTGTCGAGAGCCCTTCCTGGCACAGAATAACAATGCGGACGCGATCGATCGGCGGTATTGGCCGTCTACGCATGGTTGAACTACAGACAACATAAGCCGTGTACCTCCTTCCTGGAGGAATGACTGGAACTGATCGGCTGTTGGACCCCCTCCGTCTAACTGGCGCTGCTCATGCATGGTTGTTTACATCTTTGGGTGCGTTTAGTGACATCTCTCAACAGTCAAAGGAACTGTCTGTGTGATACAATATCCACAGTCAACGTCTATCTTCAGGAGTTCTGGGCACTGGGGTGATGCAAAACTTTTTTTATGTGTGTATGTATTAAAATCTTCGCAGGAATTACTACTTCCGTACGTGAAGGACTGCAGGTGAATTAACCGATTTCATTTGTTCCACGGAAAGTCACAAATAGTTAGCAGTAACGTAAAATTCTTCATATTACAATGTGTGCAAATGTAACTTTCACATAATGTGTCACTGAGAAGTAATATAGCTCGATCAAACTTGGGCCATTCATACAAAGAACTGCTACAGAATAGCACAGAAGGTAACTGAAAGAAATACGCCATGAGACGAACAGGAACGACAATTATATTCAAAGAGAACAATCACACTGAAGTCGTCGCAATTCATGACAGTCCTCTGTACATTACAAAAGGTGGGACATGGTTCATAAAAGGATGTGCAACCACCATGTATGACAGTGGATTCCCTGCAGGGTGCTCTCATGCTGGCCACACAATTGGAAAGGAGTTCTTGTGGTGGGGCGTCCCCTTCCTCCACCAGTGTGGTTAACAACTGTTGGATAGCCGATGATGCACGTGAATGTGCTGCAGTACGTCTCCCCAACGTGTTCTTCACGTGTTCCTCGGATTTAAGTCGATGGAACAGGCAGACCAGTTCATTCGCTGAATATCATCTCGTTCCAAGAGATAATCCACCTGCGCCGTTCGATGCGGTCGCACATTGTCATCCATAAAACTGAAGTCTGGGTCGAATGCACCCCTGAAAAGAGGCAGTTGAGGAAGGAGTACACTGTCACAATAACTTTGACCAGTGAGAATTATTGTTGTTGTTGTGGTCTTCAGTCCTGAGACTGGTTTGATGCAGCTCTCCATGCTACTCTATCCTGTGCAAGCTTCTTCATCTCCCAGTACCTACTGCAACCTACATCCTTCTGAATCTGCTTAGTGTATTCATCTCTTGGTCTCCCTCTACGATTTTTACCCTCCACACTGCCCTCCAATACTAAACTGGTGATCCCTTGATGCCTCAGAACATGCCCTACCAACCGATCCCTTCTTCTAGTCAAGTTGTGCCACAAACTTCTCTTCTCCCCAGTCCTATTCAATACTTCCTCATTAGTTATATGATCTACCCATCTAATCTTCAGCATTCTTCTGTAGCACCACATTTCGAAAGCTTCTATTCTCTTCTTGTCCAAACTATTTATCGTCCATGTTTCACTTCCATATAAATACTTTTAGAAACGGCTTCCTGACACTTAAACCTATACTCGATGTTAACAAATTTCTCTTATTCAGGTCGCTTTCCTTGCCATTGCCAGTCTACATTTTATTTCCTTTCTACTTCGACCATCATCAGTTATTTTGCTCCCCAAATAGAAAAACTCATTTACCACTTTAAGTGTCTCATTTCCTAATCTAATTCTCTCAGCAACACCCGACTTAATTCCACTACATTCCATTATCCTCGCTTTGCTTTTATTGATGTTCATCTTATATCCTCCTTTCAAGACACTATCCATTTCGTTCAACTGCTCTTCCAAGTCCTTTGCTGTCTCTGACAGAATTACAATGTCATCGGCAAACCTCAAAGTTTTCATTTCTTCTCCATGGATTTTAATACACCGTCGTTAAAGATTTGTAGTCAGTCCGCCCATACGACATTGTCTCTCCCCCCATTGTAACACATGGACCACCAAAACAATCGCGTTCAACAATGATGGGTGTACCATGATATGGTGAGAGGTGGGAGGTAATGTACCCAGGAAAATTGTCGAACATGAACATTTTGGTGGCCCAGGTGCTATGGCATGGGAAAGCATTTGTTGCATGGATGTACCGACTTCCAGATCTTTGATCACGGTACACTCATCGGTCATCGTTATTGTGACACTGTATTCCTACCCCATGTGCGTATTTTCAGAAGTGCATTCGGTCCCGACTTCATTTATATGGATGACAATGTACAATTGCATCTAACAGCACAGGAGGTGGATCTCTTGGAACAAATGGACTGACCTGTTCGTTCTCCAGATTTAAATCCCATCGAGCAGATGTGGGATGCGTCCAACCAACCAGCAGCTGTGAACCGCATTCGTGGAGGAATGAAACGCCCGGTCACGAGAACCTCATGGCCACTACGGGAGCACAATACAAAGAATGCATTGTCATTTGTGGTGATCATATACCCTTTTAATTACGATATCCCGCCTTTTTTAATGTCCAGGGGAACATCACGAATGGCCGGCCGCGGTGGTCGTGCGGTTCTAGGCGCTGCAGTCCGGAACCGTGGGACTGCTACGGTCGCAGGTTCGAATCCTGCCTCGGGCATGGATGTGTGTGATGTCCTTAGATTAAATAGGTTTAAGTAGTTCTAAGTTCTTGGGGACTGATGACGTAAGATGTTAAGTGCTCAGAGCTATTTTTGAACATCACGAGTCACGGTGACTTCAGGTATTTATTGCCTCCGAATAAAATTTCCATTTCTGTTCGTCTCATTGTGCATTTCAGTTAACAACTGTACCCTACTGTAGCAGTTATTTCTATGTATAGTTCAAGTTTCATCGAGCTCTCTAACTTTGCAGTGACGTTCGTCCTTGTGTTTTCACACTAGTGTATTTTGTGAACCAGATTATCGCATGTATGGTTTACAGAATCTGCAGCATATAAATCGAGATATTCAGATGATAAAATTAACATTTCACTGGTATTTCAAGAATACTTTGCATAGTCTTTTTCCGTTTTTGCGTATTTTACATTCAATACAATTGTGGAATTACTCAGTAAACCGTTGGGTTTGCTCACTCTGTAAGCTGCGCTTTTTTTCTTGTTTATATTATTATTGAACAGACAACACCCTCGTGGAAGGAAAGAAGACTAAAACGAAAAGGTATGTAAATTGCTACCGAACAATGGACATTTCCTCAAACTCCGGTGCAGTAAGAACATTTGCTTTTGCGCCTGTATCGTCTTTGCCGCTACCGATTTGGAAAGTATCGTGGACGATCTGTAACGACAATCTTGTCAACTGATTTAGGCATGACGTCAGAAATTTCCCCTTAGTCTGAAGGCTATTTTTCTATCGAACATAACAGAAAAAGTCTCGTTCTGTATGCTACTCAAATTCTCGAAAGAAAGAATAATAACGCGCCAAGTTATGTAGTCTGTGATCCACGAGAAACTATAGTAAAACATCGATAATAAATCAAAACAAAAGCTATGTGTTAGGCATGATGGTGCTGGGACAATTGTATCTCAAAACAATTTCGAGAAAGTTACGTAACAAGAACACGTGGAGAACTAATCTCGTAGCGGACTTTATCAGCCTTCGTCGCTGCACTGCACCGAGTGGCCTTCACTGCCTCAAGTGCTGGACTGACACAGAACGCGCTAAAAGCTGTCCAACGTTTGGATAAAAGGCAAACCAAAGCCTTTTTTCAGCAGGAGCGCACGTGAAAGAAATTTACGCACACCTTGCAATGTTGCTTCATTTGAGTTGAGCTCCAAATTTCAGTGATTATCTCTAGAAACTGTGAAAAGTTAGACATGAACGTCTATTTATAACAATTTAGTTTAAAATTTCAGATGAACCGTATTTCATTGTATTTGTGGATCTTCACTGTGATCTGAGACGGAGTCATGCGTCCCAGATATTGTGTTGAGACACAAGGCGCAATGAGAAATTCCATAGCAGAAAAATTACAGTTTCATTTTTGGCACACACAAATAATGAAACAGGTTTGTCATTGATACGACCCTTATACAATCGGGTTGTAGGAGTCTTACAGTAGGTTATACTTGTCACTCTGGCTTTCCTCCAAACGCTATCTACTTCAGAAGTAGGTGCGCAGTGAAAATTCTGGTATACTCCGCATTGTTGTCAGATGTCCCCTCCTCCCCTATGATGTCATGTAGTGTTACCAGCTTTACCCCCTCTTCCCACCCCTCTCTAAAATAGGTCAGTTGCCACATGTATAAAGTGGTGGAAAATTTAAAAAAATGGCGGAAATTCAACAAATAGTGGAAAATTCAAGTTAGCCCGGTTTCGCCCCATCACTAAGATGTCCCTGTGGAAGTGGGGCTGTTGTGCTACGTACAGAGTGCATACGACCCGGGACAACCGGAGATCTGGGGAAAACCTGGGAATTTTTTCATCCGGGAGAAAACCGGGAAAAACCGGGAATTTTTTAGAATTCCGGGAATTTTTCATTGTTTTAGTTTTCAGTTTCACGTTCCAAGTGAGAATCTATCTTAACTATTGTTCTAACAGGTTGACATTTATTGTTTAAGTAAGAGCTGGACTACACATGTCCCGAACTCCAACAGAGCGCCGCTGCAGCGTCCTCCTTTCAGTCACCCGTGATACGAACTATACAGGGTGATTCAGAAATGCATGTAAATATTTTAAGGGTGTATTTGTGAGGTAAATATAAGACAAAGATGTTCTATAAATGTTTTTCCATAAACGTTTAATTCCAGAGTTATCGTTAAAATACGAAAGTCATGTCCGTATCAAAACGACGTCAGTGCAAGCAGCAGGATGCCATATTCTGGTACGTAATGCACATACGTATCTCCCAACAGTTGATTCGAAACTGCATGAATAGTGTTTGTTTGCGTTTGCAATTGCTGTTTACTCCTACTGTACAGAAGATGGCGCTGATGTTGTTGGTAACGGAAACGTACTTCCTGTCGTTCATTCATCGTCGGAAGGCTACAGGTTTCGTGCACATGATGTACTCAAACAGTGAGTATGCTGATATGCACCTTGTGTATGGTGCAGCAGATGGAAACGCACTTGCAGCAAGACGAAGGTACAGTGAGCTGTTTCCAAGACGACGGTTACCAAGTCATCAGACGTTTGTATCTGTGGACAGACGTATGCGGGAGTATGGCATTCGTCCTGGGCCACATTCAGGTCGACCACTTGAGCATGCAGTGAACGTCGAGGAACATGTTTTGGACCTGGGAGACCAAGATCCAGCCATCAGTACGAGACAAATTAGTGCAGCTGTACGACTTCCACAATCTACTGTATGGCGGCTGCTTCGGAGACAACAGTTGCATCCATTTCACCTGCACAAAGTGCACGAATTGACACCTGCAGACTATCCTCGCCGTCAGCAATTCTGCCAGTGGTTACACGAGCGTCATTTGAATGATCCAATGTTCATTCGGCGGATATTATTCACAGATGAGGCCATGTTTACTCGTGCGGGTGTAAACAATTCGCATAATATGCACCAGTGGGCTGTCGAGAATCCTGGCGCGAGAATTGTGCGTGGATATCAACATCAATTCTCCATAAACATTTGGTGTGGTATTGTGGGGAATGACTTACTCGGACCTCATGTTCTACCTCCAAGGCTGACTGGGCACGCTTACCGCGAATTTTTGGAGGGGGGAATTGCCTGGATTGTTACAGGATGTCCCTCTTGCAACACGAGCCACCTTGTGGTTTATGCACGATGGTGCTCCTGCCCATTACAGCCGCAACGTAAGGGCGTACCTCAATGATGCATATCCACATCGATGGATAGGTCGCGGAGGACCAATTGCTTGGCCAGCCAGATCACCTGACCTGAACCCTTTAGACTTTTATTTATGGGGCCGACTACAGACATTGGTGTATTCTTCTGCAGTACCGAACAGAGAAGTGCTACAACAAAGAATTGAAGGTGGTTGTGAAATTATTCGTGGAGAGTTGAACGGACTGTGTAATGTGCAGAGATCATTGCGGCGACGAGCACGGGTCTGTCTGCAAGTTCAGGGACAGCATTTTGAACATGCATTGCATTAAGATTTGTGCAAATACAGTACAGTACAGTCTGTAAATTCTTCACGTATTTTCCTTAGTTATTTTGCATTGATTTAATTCAATCAACAGGAACTAAAGTAATACAGTATTCGCGAGGAATTGTTTCAGTTTGTTACGTGACGTTTATTTACCAGTTTGCGTTTTTAGTCCAAATGCACTGTAATTAAACTGTGAACTCTGGGAAGTAAATACTTTACGTTGTATTGAATGTATTATCATGTTTTGTTCATAACTCTGTAATAAGCCAAGTATAGCAAAAATTGTATAGAACATTTTTGTCTTATATTTACCTCACAAATACACCCTTAAAATATTTACATGCATTTTTGAATCACCCTGTATAGTAACAAACGAATTACAAATATTGTTTATGAAATTCAAGCACATTTTGAAGTGCCATGGAATAGCAGTTTATAATGAACACTTGAATATTTTTCCTTTTATCACAACCGTTTTCCATTGTTCTGAATCTAAGTTTTCAGTTTGTTGTTATAATTTACGTTTCGTTTGTAAAATGAGAGGATTCGCTTTAAAGTGGGAGTATGTTGAGTTCTCTCTGTCACTTTTGCCGCTGCGAGTGGCATCTGTTGCAGCATTCTGCAACCAAACTGTCAACCCGTCTGAAGCCGCCTTCACATGGGACGTGTTTCACATCGTTAAAAGCTCTGTGTATGTTTTTGTTGTTGTTGTGTTCTTCAGTGCACGCTAGTCCATCCTGTGCAAGTCTCTTCATTTCAAAATAACTAATGCAACCTTCATCCATTTGAAACTGTTGATTGTATTCATCTCTTGGTCTTCCTCTAACATTTTTACATCCCACACCTTCCTCCAGTACTAAATTGACAGCTCCTCGATAAAGGATGCCCATTATTTATTCTCTTTTAAGTTTTACCTTACGTATTGATGCTATCTATTGTTTG
This sequence comes from Schistocerca gregaria, assembly GCF_023897955.1. Taxonomy (NCBI): domain Eukaryota; kingdom Metazoa; phylum Arthropoda; class Insecta; order Orthoptera; family Acrididae; genus Schistocerca; species Schistocerca gregaria. The sequence continues at coordinate 331,729,063 of NC_064924.1, forward strand.
ACTACTGGTACTCACCGATCCTGAAACTATTTTACTGCAATACAGGGTGATCTTTTCGACATGTCACATGGGCCTGGTGGATGCACTGTGCTTCTTATCTTGAATGGGCAGTGCCTCTCTATTTGCTAGGTCCACTGAGTGCAAAGTTGTCTGAAGTCATTGTGAGAAATTTAAATGAATTTGGTCCAAGGTTTAATCTGTAGTGTGCATCGCAATCTGGCTGTAGCGACGTCTGCACGGGTGTTAGGAGAATGAGTTTCATTAATCATTTAGAAGACATTTCTCGAGCAGGAAAGCTATTGTTAATATTCACAGGAGGTGGAAAATGGTTCAAATGGCTCTGATTACTATGCGACTTAACTTCTGAGGTCATCAGTCGCCTAGAACTTAGAACTAATTAAACCTAACTAACCTAAGGACATCACACACATCCATGCCCGAGGCAGGATTCGAACCTGCGACCGTAGCGATCGCTCGGTTCCAGACGGTAGTGCCTAGAACCGCACGGCCACTCCGACGGGCTACAGGAGGTGGAAAGGAGTGGCGGAATGGTCGTGGGCGAAAAGACTAACGAACTAAGACATTTATTACAAATGAGGTAACTTCTCTTTGCGTGCTCATGATCAATTAACAAATCAAAATTGTCTTAATATTAAGGTATTAAGGTATTATTCTATCAGCAAAACGACGTGTCATTGGAAGGATGGGGCATAAGTGCTCCGGTACATGCACTAGAATTGAAACACTAGAAGGTAAGTTCACCAATAAAACAAAAAGGTAATAATTCATACGAATCATGAGTGGACACTGTCAGTCGTGGCTCACGAAAATCATTGGTGTACACTGAAGCAATCCTAACATGGTTGTATGAGTGAAACCAAATCAACCCTTTCGGAAGCTAAGTTGAAATACCCAACATTCAGCCATACAAATTCCTTGATAATTGAATTTAATCACTTCGTGAATTGCCTACATTATCAGACGAAACATCTGACTGGAATCCCAGCCAAGAGTTTCCTTATAAGTGTGCTCAAAAGCAGCACATGCTACTCACCACAGCGCCAGTCCCCGAATAACTAATTCCGAAATTTTCAAACACCAGACATTGTCCCCTGACGTCTCGTCCATAAGGGGGCAGGAGCGGAGGTCCAGCCAAAGGTAAAGAACCAATATCGCGCCTTCAGCTGCCGTGTTCAATCGGGAGGAAGTTAAAAAAGCCACTAGTTGTTGCCAATTCCTTCCACCAATTTTACATACAAAATCTGAGTAACGGTTCGTGGAATTTTTCAATGCTCATAGCACAAGAGTACGTGAACACCCTAACGTTCGACATCTTGCGGATTTATTGGTTATTTTTCCTTGTATGCTGTTAAACGTAACATATGCGCTGTAATCTGAAAGATCGCGAGCACACCTTCAATTTTGCACGTTTTAAAAAGCTTTTGCGCATGCACAACTCGCGTGGTGTAATTGTCTGAGGGGCGAAATACATACGGATTTGATAATCTACACTCCTGGAAATGAAAAAAAGAACACATTGACACCGGTGTGTCAGACCCACCATACTTGCTCCGGACACTGCGAGAGGGCTGTACAAGCAATGATCACACGCACGGCACAGCGGACACACCAGGAACCGCGGTGTTGGCCGTCGAATGGCGCTAGCTGCGCAGCATTTGTGCACCGCCGCCGTCAGTGTCAGCCAGTTTGCCGTGGCATACGGAGCTCCATCGCAGTCTTTAACACTGGCAGCATGCCGCGACAGCGTGGACGTGAACCGTATGTGCAGTTGACGGACTTTGAGCGAGGGCGTATAGTGGGCATGCGGGAGGCCGGGTGGACGTACCGCCGAATTGCTCAACACGTGGGGCGTGAGGTCTCCACAGTACATCGATGTTGTCGCCAGTGGTCGGCGGAAGGTGCACGTGCCCGTCGACCTGGGACCGGACTGCAGCGACGCACGGATGCACGCCAAGACCGTAGGATCCTACGCAGTGCCGTAGGGGACCGCACCGCCACTTCCCAGCAAATTAGGGACACTGTTGCTCCTGGGGTATCGGCGAGGACCATTCGCAACCGTCTCCATGAAGATGGGCTACGGTCCCGCACACCGTTAGGCCGTCTTCCGCTCACGCCCCAACATCGTGCAGCCCGCCTCCAGTGGTGTCGCGACAGGCGTGAATGGAGGGACGAATGGAGACGTGTCGTCTTCAGCGATGAGAGTCGCTTCTGCCTTGGTGCCAATGATGGTCGTATGCGTGTTTGACGCCGTGCAGGTGAGCGCCACAATCAGGACTGCATACGACCGAGGCACACAGGGCCAACACCCGGCATCATGGTGTGGGGAGCGATCTCCTACATTGGCCGTACATCTCTGGTGATCGTCGAGGGGACACTGAATAGTGCACGGTACATCCAAACCGTCATCGAACCCATCGTTCTACCATTCCTAGACCGGCAAGGGAACTTGCTGTTCCAACAGGACAATGCACGTCCGCATGTATCCCGTGCCACCCAACGTGCTCTAGAAGGTGTAAGTCAACTACCCTGGCCAGCAAGATCTCCGGATCTGTCCCCCATTGAGCATGTTTGGGACTGGATGAAGCGTCATCTCACGCGGTCCGCACGTACAGCACGAACGCTGGTACAACTGAGGCGCCAGGTGGAAATGGCATGGCAAGCCGTTCCACAGGACTACATCCAGCATCTCTACGATCGTCTCCATGGGAGAATAGCTGCCTGCATTGCTGCCAAAGGTGGATATACACTGTACTAGTGCCGACATTGTGCATGCTCTGTTGCCTGTGTCTATGTGCCTGTGGTTCTGTCAGTGTGATCATGTGATGTATCTGACCCCAGGAATGTGTCAATAAAGTTTCCCCTTCCTGGGACAATGAATTCACGGCGTTCTTATTTCAATTTCCAGGAGTGTATATGCAGGTCAATGCCACCAGATGGTGCAAGTCAGAACATTGATGGGATTAATAATAGTCCTAAAAATGTTCTAGTTCAATTTAATGATAAATTGAAGATGTTAGTTGATGGATCAAATGTTGAAAATAAGTTTGTTATCATTTTTAATTTAAGTTTTTTTATCTCAATTGTTCTTTTTTCTGCTCTTTTAATAAGATTAGGTTTAAATGAGAAAAAGTTTATTTGATTAAATAGGATTAGGGTAGCTGAAAATATAATTGCATAGTATTTTATCTCCGTTCGCTCGGCGTAAATCGTGCTAGATAATAGCACATTCCTCAGATATACTAATTCACTCACTATAAAATGTAGTAAAATTGGATTGGACGTCAGTATATGTCAAAGTTTTACTGACAGTAAACCTATTTTGTGAGTTTCTGAATGAATTATCGTATATTAAGTTATGAATTTTATCATACAGTAATCCATATGAGGCGCTGTGATTCATAAGGGCATAAAGCACATCACCGTCGATTGTGAGATTGTAGCATTTATTCATGCTTCCGAAATCTGTTGATCTTACGGTGAGTCAGGTTTATCTATGCTGTAGGCCCACATCGTGTATATGAAAATCCACGAAAAGATGTACCACTCGTTTTTCTGATATTCACTTAAATGTGGGATCCACGGCGGTGTGCTTTAGGCCCTTATGGATCTCAGCGCCTCATTTGTATTCTAGTCAAGTGACCGTGTCGGTAGACATCACTACTTGAATTCAATCATTCCCACAAATGGCACCTTGTGTTTGGAGTTGGTTGTTTTCTGTGCGGGGAATCGGATTTCGTGCGCAGTATAAACATGAACTAAGTTGAATGTATGTTAAATGCTAACAAAAAAGTAAGGCTGTGAAGACGGGGCGCGACTCGTGCTTGGGTAGCTCGGTCGATAGCGTACTTGCCCGCGAAAGGTAAAGCTCCCGATTTCGAGTCTCGATCTGGCACATAGTTTCAATCTGCAGAAAGTTTCATATCAGCGCACACTCCGCTGCAGAGTGAAAATCTCTTTCTGGTAATAGAAAAGTACATTACCAGGAAAAGCTATCCGTAAAGGAACTAGGGCTTCCTAGAACAGATCCTTTGGTCGAGTGACGAAATCAAATAAGCGTGCTACAAGCGAACATTTAACAAGGAAGTATACGGCTAACACAAGTTGTCGTTTGGGTGCATCGTAAGAATACCTGATTTTCAACCCGGAAGTCAATTCGTGAACTAATACATCTGTTAGGGATCTTGTACATTTGTCCGAAAAATGGAAAAGCGCGAAAACTCCCACTTACACAAAAATACGAAGTAGAGAGTTGCGAAAGCTTATAAATTATTTAGTTAAGGTCCTAAACTGTAATTAATTGTGTACAATACAACAAAATTCCACAAAATAATTCTTTCTTTTGTCAGATAAGTTATGCATCTCACTATTATTGTTATTGGCAGTCGCTGTAGTTGTATAAACTTGTTGATAACTGTTATAAAGCAGATGCTGTTAATATCAGACTCTCAAAATTATCAGAATCTAATAGTTTGTGAACACCCAGAATGTATACTCACTGCGCCGGGCTGCCTGACTAATCGCGAGATGTTTTTTTTATTTTTTAAAGAGTGGTACAACCTTTTGTCTCTGCTTTGAACATGCCACAAGCCAGCTTTGGAAACTTAAAAGTTTAAAGATTATTCCCATACTTCTGCAATGAAAGCCAAGGAAGCTACACTGATCCGATGATCGCACTTGCACTCCTAATTAACCGCACATGCATATATCACAGAGCTAATTGGGGTTATGGGTAACGTAGGATGCTGACGCGAAACAAAGAGAATGAAATCAATAATGCTGTTTCCACAAGAAACGTGCCTACAGTATGAATATGTGATAATGGTGGTGGTGATGGTCGACAACGAGGTCATTAGAGACGGAGCGCAAGCTCGGGTTAGGGAAGGATTGGGAAGGAAATCGGCCGTACCCTTTCAAAGGAACCATCCCGGAATTTGCCTGAAACGATTTAGGGAAATCACGGAAAAACCCAAATCAGGATGGCTGGAGACGGGATTGAACTGTCGTCCTCCAGAATGCGCGTCCAGTGTGCTAACCACTGCGCCACCTCGCTCGGTAACTAGGTGATAAGTAAAACGTAGAAAAGCAATAGGCTGCACGCGGTGAACCAAGTTAGTCGTTCGAAACAAAAATATCGTGAAAGGCAGCAGTGAGAGACGTCTTTCACTATCATCTGATCCCTTCTTTAAGTAAAGTTGTGTTACAAATTTCTTTGCCGCCGTATTCTGTTTAGTTCCTTCTCATTAGTTATGCAATCTACCCATCTAATCTTCAGCAATCTTGTGTAACACCACACTTCACAAGCTTCCATTCTCTTCTTGTCTGAACTGCTTGTCTTCGGCATTTCACTTCTTCACAAGGCTACAATCCAGACGAAAAGCATCAGGAAAGACCTCCTAACAAATTCATATTAGATGTTAACAAACTTCTTTCTTTCACAAATGCTCTTCTTGCCGTAGCCAACCTGCATTTTGTATCTTCTCTACTTCGACTATCGTCAGTTATTTTGCTGCCCAAATAGCAAAACTCATCTACTACTTTTACTGTATCATTTCCTAATCTAATTCCCTTAGCATCGCCTGATTTGCTCCAACGATGTTCCATTACCCTCGTTTTACTTTGGTTGATGTTTATCTTATAACAAATTATGTATACATCCGATTCCACCACTTTATGTGCATGAGAGAGAGAGAGAGAGAGAGAGAGAGAGAGAGAGACCTGAAAGTGAAATTCAACCAGCCAAAGCTTTCCCTTCCGTTACATTCCTGTCGCAAGTATGCGAAACGGGACTTCTTTTTCTCCAGCGCCGCGCATCAAGCTAACGTTATTGTATCCGTAGTTTGGGCTATTTTTATTCCTTCATATTCGTCATCAGATATGTAAGTTATGACAAATCAAAAAAGAAGAAATAACGCCTAAGAAGTAACCGCATAGTGACGTTATTAATTTACTTTTTTCTGCATACGTAGTATTCACTCACTGTTAGCTTGGAACTGCGCGCAGTGGTTGCTGGGAGCGAGTGTGAAGGGTTCTGTCTCAATTCCGCGGCGAGTGTGCATACAGGTACAGCCAGTACCTCCTTTAGGAGATGGTGATACAGCTTAGGAAGAATTCCGAGTTGCTGAAGGAATCAACCTTTCGTATTAACAGGTACAAAATAGCTAGCATCACTCTTCAACGCCAGTGCGTCATTGTTGCTATCCTACATGACTGCTTTTAGATACACCCGCTCTCCCGCGGGACAGTATCACAAACTGGCGGCGTAGGATTTACCACAGCTTTGTTGCCCTTCTAAAATAGAATTGGCTGGGATATGCTTATAAGACAGGCTTTTTATTACACAAATCACAAACGAATTGCGTAGCTAGGATGCCTGATTCGCACGAATGTTGCACTTGTGCTGACTGTAGGGGAGCTGGTGTCACGAGTTGATAACTGTAAAATAATATGAAGATGAGACTAGTAACCCATGATTAAGCGCAATGTTATACATGAGTAGCACCTCGAGGAAGTGGTTATTGTTACGCAATTGGCACATGAACCTAACTGTAAGTATGGCAAATAGTTTCCTACTGGTTGGTAGTGTTTTCAAATTGCGGGTCATCCAGGAAATGAGACTTCATGGAATATGCTCGTGCCATTGTTGAATTTTATTTATTTATTTAGCTTCCATGTCATTGTACAAACGATATTGGACTTGTCATACACAGAAATTAAAATAAGGAATTTACAAAATGAAATCGCCTGCAATATACAGTTTCCTTGCATATGAGTTTTGTATAATAATTTGTTTCCAAGTGACAACTACGTATGCTGAAGATTAGATGGGTAGATCACATAACTAACGATGAAGTATTGAATAGGATTGGGGAGAAGAGAAGTTTGTGGCACAACTTGACCAGAAGAAGGGATCGATTGGTAGGACATGTTCTGAGGCAGGGATCACCAATTTAGTATTGGAGGGCAGCGTGGAGGGTAAAAATCGTAGAGGGAGACCAAGAGATGAATACACTAAGCAGATTCAGAAGGATGTAGGTTGCAGTAGGTACTGGGAGATGAAGAAGCTTGCACAGGATAGAGTAACATGGAGAGCTGCATCAAACCAGTCTCAGGACTGAAGACCACCACAACAACAACAACAACTACTACGTAAAGAATAAATAGTAATATAAATAATATAAACTGAAACTGCATAGAAACTTCTCACATGATTTATCATACAACTGCATTACATATTACCATAAGTGAAAATGTGACAGAGCAGAGAACATTTTGCCATTAAAGATTCGAGGAAAATGAGCAATTAGGCATATTTCAAGGAAATAACATGCAAAGCATATGCCATTATACACACATATTATCGGGGTGGTTTCATGTCGCTCGCGTAATGGTATATTAAGCGTTTTACCATACGCACTTGGTCCATTCTGGGAAGGATGCAGGGAACTTACCGTCCAAGTTTCCCGCCCAGTAACCGGTTGTTGTGGCGGGGATATTGTGTAAGTTGGCAACAGGCGTGGAAAGTCCTTAGAGGCGCAAAGACATCCGTGTTCCATAGAAAAGGTCGAAGTTACTTGCAGAACAACCTTGATTGTGCGTATAGTATGTTGCGCGTAAGTTAAATGTGGGTCGAGATAGCCAGTAGACATCTGTGTAAATCTACAGCGCAGTGGCAGCGCACTGCTTGGCGCTTTACTCACGTCGTTGTTGTCCCCTCCACCTTTAACTGTCTCCCTTCCTGTGCGCCGTCTGCGGTGTCAAGGCAGCGGGAGAAGGGGGGTATGAGTATGAGATATACGCTGCTCCAAGTCTGGCACCTGTCATTTGGGTAGAGAAGTGCATGGGGTGATTTTACAATGTTACGTCAGGGAAAGTAAAAACCAAACGCGAAGTGCACGGAGCTCAGTAGAACTCAGAACGAAACAATAACATGTCAAGATCTTTGCGTAGCCTGTATTGTGTTTTGGGAAAACAAGCGCTTGATATTGGTTTTAGATGTGTGTGCTCTCCGAACTTAAACAGCGGCAGCTTTCGTAGACATTATATTAACACTTTCCTGAACTGTGAAACCAACCGCCGAGAATGTGTTCAAGCAAAAAGGTATTATAGTAACTGATGATAATGTTTACTGTTAGACGCTGCCCCAACCGATATTTTTATTACATATTGTGCCGAATACGTTGTTATTTCGTTGCCAGATCAAAGTCAAGCTTAAAGCCGACGACTGATATTTCATTTGCTGCACGATCGACAGCTTCAAATGACAGCGAGAGAGGCCAATTTTTGGCTGTTTTTCCCCACATTGTTAAAGACTTAACAGATGCTGGGTTTGGTTCTGAGATATCAGAAGCAAAGGAACGGTTTGCAAAGGTAATACTTTTATGGTTACCCACTTGAAGTGCGATATATGTTTTGTGCTGTGTGTGCTAACAGCAGCTACTAAAATAACTAATATATTTGTAAAGCTAGTTGCACAAGGAACGTTTCCAAGAAAAGTGAATCTTAGTAATATGAAATTGATGGTGAAATTATGCTTCCAGGTAGTATTTTTTTCAGATGTTTACTTTTCACATGAGACTAGGTACTACTGTATTGGTGTGTATTGAAGTGCGCCCTTCATTCTCAATGTCACATAAGCCAACTTCTGACTTTGCCAGCATTTGTCATAGGAGATTTATTCAGTATAATTATGTTTTGTCGTAGAATATCTATAATCATGTTCACATTTTTGTATGTTGAAAATTTTAGCAAAAATAGCAACTATTGCTCAGCCTAATGGCTTTGTAAGAATGAATCTACCGACAATCAAAAAGTTTTAATCATAAAAACGAAGACAACTTTCTTATAATATCGAGATTTTAATTAGGAGATGCGGTAATTTCAATGCCAAGTGTGCTAACCAGAAGCAGAAGTGATTAAGAGACAATTAAGATGATGATGATGATGATGATAAAAACATGAGAAGCAACAGAGAAATCTAGATGACATATGACCATATCTGAATTTATTATGAAAGTGGTAATCTTCACTTAAATCTCTCTTTGAGCTCATAACACACAATGAAGAAAGATTGCCCCAAAACTATTGTAAAGGCCTACACTGCCACTTAAGCACAACTTTCCAGTTTCATACCGTTATACTGATTTCTCTGTTCTTGTTGTTAATGTTTAACTGATAAACAAAAGTAACTGTTCATCCATTGTGTTCTGTAGGTTCCATCATGAAAGTGAGTCTTCACTGACATAAAGAGTCACATATGAGCAGCTGTCAAAAACTAGCTGAACATCATGCCACCCTATTGAAGAAAACAGTAGTTGTATGAGTATGTTGGTGGATAACGAAATGACAGTGTTAACACTATAGCAAAATACTTTCTCTTTGGTATAATTTTTCTGATCAGAAACCTTGCTTAGATAACTTGAATAACTTGTGAAATATTTATGTTCACATTTTGTGGTGTACCTTATTTACATTTGGGGACAGATGGTATGTTTTCTATTTACTGAAGGGAGTTTTTCTCTTGTGCAACAACGCTTTATTTGTGATTTACATATTGATACTGTGTTTAATAATATGTTAATGATCATAGATGACTGTCCTCAGTTGGTATGGATTCCAGTTGTGCAAAAAATGTTTCTGTAAATATTTAATTAAAAGAAGAAAGATTATGATTCAAAGTCACATTAATGATACGGTCATTGGAGACAGATCCCAAGCTCAGGTTAGGGAAGAGAAATGGCCATGTCCGTGTGAAAGGATCATTTGGCTAATTTTTCTGCTTGATTTAGGGAAACTATGGAAAATGTGTCTCTGTATGGCTGAAAGAATATTTGCACCACATTCTCTCAACTGTGAGATCATTGTCTCACCATTGTGCCACATTTCTCAGGATAAGTTATTCAAAAGTACTGGGTCAACACTATGAATACATAAGTTCCATTACTGGAGATATAGTTGAATGGTACGGAAGCATTAAACCTGTGCAAATTAACTGCTGTATTTGCTCATTCACTCGCTAACATAAACCTGTGTTCCAAACAGGAAACTGGCTCGTAAAATTGCAGTGCTCTCTTCTTAGAACAGAACAGAAGTTATAATTGTACTTTCATTCATTTACATGATAGAAGACCGTAAACTTCCTTTCCACGGAGTTGTTTTGAATTGTTTATGTTAATGAGACCTTCCTTGTCCACAAAATAACACAGTTAATTTTCCAGACAATTATTTTGTCCATTTATAGTTAATTGTTTCTATCCAGACAACAGTTGATTACTGATCAGTTCCAACGTCATGGGATATAATTTTTTATATTTTGTTTTTGGGAAATTTCAGACTGTGATGTCAATATTTTTTCAGCTGTGCTATTTTTTGTGTTTAAGAATTAATATTTATTAGGCACTAGCACTGACAATATCTATGGCAGAAAAGGGGTATTTACAAATCAGCTGCTGCAGCAAGACCATCTTTGAAACACGGCTATCCCGTACAATTTTAGACACTGTCTATCTGTTAAGTTTTTGGAACTGTGTGAAATGATTTCAACATGTTAAGAATAGTAAGCAGGAAAGCAAAAAGATGGAAAATGGAAATATGTGTGCACATCTTCTGAAGGGAAGTAACTTAACTTCATTCTGTGGGTAAGGAGAAAGAAGAGGAGGAGGAGGAGGAGAAGACAAGATTCAGATGACCTCTGCTAATAATGACTTACACAAAAATCATTGCAAAAGTTGTGGCAACGGTTTCTTTTCTCAAAAATGGTAACAATGTTAAAAATTAGGAACTACACAAATGGAAGGTTAGTTCATATATAAGCATTACTTGTAGGGAGATGGATGAATGTACACACTGCCATAAAGGTGTAGCATGAGCAAAAAAGATGAAAGAAAGTTTGTTGGTGCAAACACATTTTACTGTCAGTTGCAACAGTACACAATAGTACATTACAAACTACACCTATTCCATGGCATCTCACCAAGAATCCACAGTAATGTGACAGACAATTTCAGTCCTTTTACCCTACTTGAACAATGTTCTGTTTTAAAGACTGCAGTTCATTGTGTAAGGAATGTGCGACAATGCCCCGAGGGGCTTGTGGAAATGGTAGGAAATGCTGCACTACTGTCCTGTTCAGTTGCTTGTTGGGTAGCTGCATTCAGGCACGGCAGTGCTGCAGCAGCCGATGTGCACCATTCCGGATGGTCAGTCACTGTGCGTACGGACTGTGCTCGTACCAAGATCACTCAGTGCTTGGAGAACAAGAGAAGATGGATGCTATAGGAATTGCAGCACCATACTGTTATTGAGAAGACAACAATCTACCTAATTTTATGTGGCGAGCTACACATGTGTGAAGCTTTCTGCAAAATGGATGCCTTACGCACTAAGTGAAGTGGAAAAGTGGGCATGTTATGAAGCATGCCATGTGCATCTAGCACATTGCAAGGAGGAAGGGAGGGAGATATGCTTGTGAGAATCATCACCATAATTGAATTCTGGGCCAGGGCCTATGAGCCAGATCTGAAACACCCATCCGTAGAGTGGTGCCATCCAGGTTCACCACACAGACAGGAATTAGTAATCATAGCCTATGATATTAGAGGAGTGATTTTGTTTCATTTTGTCCCACATGGACAAACTGTTAATGCACTGTACTGCTGTCACACTTTCATGCAATGACACCTACAACTCTCCACTCAGGAGAAACCTCCTGAATGTCTACATGATGCAGTAATTCTTCAGGACAATGAGACTGCCCATATGGCAATGTGTGTGCAGAGTCTGCTCATGTGATGGGGATGGGAAGTACTGGAAAATTCACCATATTCCCCAGACGTACCATCTTGTGATTATGATCTCATACCAAAACTAAAAGAACAATTACTTAGAATACACTTTAGAACACATGAATACATTGCCACATCAGTAACGTGTGAGATCAGACAATTCACTCATAGTTAGGCCACTGGTTTTTGGTGTTTTCCACAGCACTGGCAGTGCAATGGATTCGTTGGAGACTATTGCGAGGGACTTGAAGATGTCGCAAGTCTATGTTCCTGCCTTGTACTACTGTGTACTATTGCAATTGACAGTAAAACACGTTTGAATCGACAACTCTTGTTTCATCTTTCTTCTTGCACTTACCTTTCTGGCAGTGTGTGCATTCATCAGTCTCCCTACCTGTAATGTTTATGATTAAACTAACATTCTGTTTGCGTATTTCAGTATTTTTTAATTTGCTACCATTTCTGAGGCAAAAAATAGTTGCCCTGACTTTTACAGTGACCAAGATAGGCAAAGAGAAATATGAAAAAGTGCAAATACAAACAAATAGAAGAGATGAGCATAGGAATAAAATGGTTGGGAAACAGGAAGCATGGCAAAGATAAAGGAAAAAGGTGCATGATGGAAGCTCACTTTTAATAGTAAAAATGTAAGAGGAGTGACAATGCAAAATTGTGAATTTGATGCATCTAGTTTGCAGTGAAGTTTTACCAACTATAAATGCAATTTTTTTTTTCATATTAGCTGACAAAAATTATTGGTTACCACACTTATTTCTCAATTTCTTTCAGGTCCTTCATTATAATGTCCCTGGTGGTAAGATGTCGCGAGGGTTAGCAGTTGTGCAAGCATATTGTATGCTTACTAAAGACAGTCGGCATAGTGCAGAAAATGTATTCTTGGCCCAGGTTATGGGATGGTGTGTGGAAATGGTATGTGGAAGTTTATTGGCTGATAAGATTTTTGCATGAAGATTCTGAGGTATGTTTGGCTAAGAAATAATTTTATTCTGCTGTTAATTTTTGGTAATTTATGCCCTATGAGGATATAGGTGTTCATCATGGTAATAGGGGCAAAAGTATTTTAATACAGTTACTGCTGTTACTGTTGGTAATTCTGTTTAGTTATCTTTACTGAATGTGCATGTAAATAAGTTGCTTTGTACCAGATGAAATTTTCGCTTAGCAACAGTACGTGTACTGATTTGAAACTTATTAGCAGATTAAAGCTGTATGCTGGACTGGGACTTGAATTCAGAACCTTGCCTTTCATCTGCGAAAAGCGAGTTGCTTAGGAAAACAAATAGAAATTGTTGCAATAGATTATTCTGTTTCCGATTTTTATTAAAATTTTTATTCACTAATAGTGTTTTGTTCTTCAGCACATTTTCTCATAGTTTACCAGTTTTTATGACCTATTTGTGTTACGGGCACAACAAAATCAGTAGAAAAGGAACAATTGTTAGCAGTTTCATAGTAACAACATATCACATTATGAAAAAGAGATAATATTTATGTCACCAGTGTGTCTATACAGGACAGTCTTTCTTGTGTTGCTTTACAACATAAAGAAGAAGAAGAGAATATTTTCAAATGGCCATTGAAAATAAAAAGAAAACTGTCATGTAGAACATATCACTACACTCATTCACAGGACTGTGAATATCTTTATCCCAAAAGCATCTGTTAAACCTGGCAGATGACTAGTCCCATGGCACTGTGGAAGTTTCATTGTAATCCATCTGCTGACAATCTTGTAGCTTTTTACATTGATTGGGCAAAAGCTCAGTGCATTATCAGAGAGAAGAAAAGGCAGCTGTGGCAAGAATTTTGTACAATGTATTAACTAGTTCACATTATCAGCATAGATAGGAAAATTAGTGAGAAGGATCAGTGTAAAGTTATGCATGCACTATAGTGTCATTACAGGAAAATGATACTGTAACACAAGTGATGCCAAAATACTTCAAACAAGTAACATCTCATCCATTTGGTCCCCTCCCATGAAATAACCAATTAAACAACATCTAATTCCTGTCAAGATCGTGCATTCTGACACAGATGGGAATTAGATGAGAAGGCACCATTAGACTTTAGCTCCAGTAAAACCGAAGAGTTTAAGCACCCCACTGCAGCAACAATAATGAGATACTGTGCTATAGAACCTGCTGACAGTTTTCTTTTAATATTTCTACGGGTACATGTGTTTGATATCAATTTGATCATTGGAAGCAAAATTTGCTCTTCTGTCATATGTCTTGCATAATCATAATTGTGATATAGAGCAATGTGGATTTTTACAGAGGTATGTCGACTGTCTTTTAGGAAAGGGAAGAGGGAATAATACTGTTACCAGTATATTAAATGCACCAGATAGTCACCAAAAGGACCCAGTGTGTTAATAGTGTGTAAAACTTCTAGCCTCACTAATGGCCTCAGTTTGGTGAGGAAGAGTGTCCACAATTTCTTCAGGTATGCCATATCCAGCTGAAGCCACTAATTGATGACTGCATTCTATAGAACTACCTCAACTGCTACATTTCACTCTCTATTCCAAAGTCTTCGACATTTGCTATGGCTTTAAGATGGAATGATTTAGCGGGCTAGTTGAAATGTGACAGGGCACTTGAGTGTTCATCATAACTGGTATGTGTGTGTAGAGCTCTGTGAATGTGGCTGTTGTCACCTTGGAAGATTGGAGCATCCGCAGTATACCCGAAGATGTAGAAGAAAGTGAACTCTATGAATGTTGGAATAAAAATCATGGTTCATGTTCACAGTAACCTGCACAAGGGAACTCAAGTGGTGCAATGGAAAAACTCCCAAAACATCACAGAACTGCCTGTGGCCTGAACTATGCCCTCCACACACTGCATATCAAATACTTCATTGAGCCATCGGTTCACTCAATGCCTTGCATCATTTGAAAACAGACGTGCGGCCATAACAATGTCTTTACTCAGCAACTGTCCAGATTCTATGTTTGTCTCATTGAAGACAGTGTGAGTTGTGAGCAGTGGCCTTCTGTGAAGTACCAGACTCCAAATGTCCATTGCTTGCAGTTCTCTTTGCACTGTTTCCATGGAAACTGGTTGAGATGGAACTGAATTCACTGACGTCAGCAGTTCCATTTGGCCGATGTGAAACCAAAAGTCAGTGACAGGTGTGACACTTGTCTTCTGTCCACCTCAGTGGAGCAAAGTGAATCCCTGTCAGTATTATTGGTTATTACTTTACCAACTAATTTAATATGTAGGTAATTGTGTTAGAGTATTTTCTTATGTTAAAAGTTTCCTTTATTCTTAGCATATGGGTTTAATTGAACATCAGTATGTTCCTGGTGGATGAAGCACTCGAAGTATGGGATAATTTTCTAATACCCTGTCTAACCCAGACTGTGACAGTGGAGTCGAAACAGAATTTGAAACATATCTATATTACCATGAACCCTTAAATCCCAGTTTACAAGCTTTTGGAAGATGATTAAAAATTCTACTGCTGCCTCAAGCAGTGTCTCATTTAGATAGGACACTTGTGCAAAAGAGATGTGCTTCAGTATTTGATGCATGTGATATGAAAGCAACAGCTATTGACAGCTGTGCTTTTTATTTCTGAGAGTGGTTTACAATGGATTATGCAAAGACATACCACTAATTACATTCCACCTTTTGTAAATGAACCTGCGGATAATAATGTTATGTTGTGTGTTTCACTCTAGAAATGTGTAGACTGAGGTTACAAAAGTCATTGGTTATATCCTAATATCGTGTTGGACCTCCTTTTGCACAGCGTTGTGCAGTAACTCGGCGTGGCATGGACTCGTAAGTCATTGGAAGTCCGCTACAGAAATATTGAGCCGTGCAGCCTTGATAGCATCCATAATTGTGAAAGTATTACTAGTGCAGGATTTTGTGTACAAATTGACTTCTCGATTATATCCCATAAATGTTTGATAAGATTCACGTCAATCTGGGTGTCAAATCATTTGCTTTTATTGTCCATAATATTCTTCAAACCAATCGTGAACAATTGTGGCCCAGTGACATGATGCATGTCATCCATAAAAATTTCATCGTTGTTTTGGAGCATGAAGTCCATAAATGGCTGCAAAGGCTCAAAGTAGCTGAACATAAGCATTTACAGTCAAAGATTGGTTCATTTGGACCAGAGGACCTAGTCCACTCCATGTAAACACAGTCCCCACCTTTATGGTGCCACAACCAGCTTCTACATTGCCTTGTTGACAATGTGGGTCCATGGCTTCTTGGGATCTGTGCCATATGTAAACCATACCAGCAGCTCTTACCAACTGAAATCTGTCCAGGCCACTGTTTTCGAGTCATCAAGGGTCCAACAGATATGGTCACGGGCTCGGGAGGGGCTATGCAGACGATGTGCTGTTAGGAAGGGCACTTACATTGATTGTCCGTTGCAGTAGCCCATTAATGCAAAATTTCACCGCACTGTCCTAATGGGTATGTCCATTGTACAACCAGCATTAATTTCTGTGGTTATTTGCTGGAGTGTGGCTTGTTTGTTAGCACTGACTAGTCTATGCAAATTCGGGAGATCTGGCTTGTTAGGTGAAAGCTGTTGCCGTTGGCCACTGCATTGTCCGTGGTGAGAGGTGAAGCTTGATATTTGGTATTCTCGGAACACTCTTTGACACTGTGGATCTCGGAATATTAAATTTGACAACTATTTCCGAAATGGATTGTCCCATGCGTGTAGTTCCAGCTACCATGCCACGTTCAAAAGTCTGTTAATTCCTATCTTGCTGCAATAATCATGTTCAAAATCTTTTCAAGCAGATCACCTGTGTGCAGATGACAACTTCGCCAAACCACTGCTTGTCTATACCATGTGTACATTACACTACCACCATCTGTATAAGTGGATATCACTATCCCATGATGTTTGTGACCTCAATGTATGTAATTTCCCAGTGATCTTAGATACCAAAGTCATGTCATGAGAAACTAGCGCAGAGCTGAGTATTGATTAATTCCATTTTAAGGCTGCCTGTATTAGAAAAATGTTTTGAATGTGATGTTTCCAGATGGTGATAATTTTTCACTGTCCCAAGCTTGAGCTAAAGTTAATTATTTTTATCAGTTAATCTCATCACTTGTCAGACTATCTTTACATCTACATTTATGCTCCACAAGCCACATTATTGTATATTGTTGGAGAATATCATCATTGTTTCCTCCTTTTCTATTCCATTGGGAAGCCTCCACATGAACTTGAATTTCTTTGAATTTGTGTTGTAAATTTTGGATAGGGAAGTTTTAACTGCAGTTCTCAATACATTATTCTTGCAAGCACTTACTACACACTGCCATTTCCTGTTCATAGATGGGGGCTGTCTCTGACGTGGAATCAGTTCTGCAAGATATAGTATAGTGCTTATTGAAAAAATTGCAGCCAGTTATCCTTTGAAATGCCATGTTTAATTAATTGCTGGATAATGTTAGAAAAATTGATGGCAATACAATGAGTTATTGTGCTGATAACGTCTCTGCAGTAATAACAGCACACCACCTCTTGAAAATAGGCTTATGCATAAACATTAAGTTAAATAAGGTACTCATTCAACAAAACTGTTTGCATCGTCTTTCAGTTTTCCTATTCTAGATAGCCATGGAGTCCTGATTCCAAGACGCATCATGATAAATTTATGTGCAGTATGATTATTCACATACTGGGGAAAAGAGCAAATATCCGTAAATGCGGTATTTCAAAGCATAATGTTTATACCAGGTGAGAAGGTTGTGTAATCTGAATTGCAGATATCCCAAAATTGAAGTTGTGAGACTACTAACATGCATATTTTATAATGGAAAAGAGACAGTAATGGGAAAAACGCTATGACCTAGATTATAAACTTTCCAAAAAGATTACATGACTGAAATAGGGGAAAGTGTGGAAGAAATTCGGAGGAAGCAGTGATGATTTTTTTTTTTTTGTTTGCTGACAGATTTTATCCCTTGAAATAAGAAGCCCAAAGACTTTGTCAGTTTTCAAAATGAAGTAATTTCAGATATATTGTTGCTTTGTTTCTGTCTAACTTCTGAAATTGTTTTTTGAAGAAACCAGAATGAACACTGACTGAGTTATTTACATTCACAGTTGCAAGCATTTTTCATTGTTCTTGATGATATCATGGACAAATCAGCTACAAGGCGTGGGAAAACTTGCTGGTACCTCCATGATGACATTGGCTTATCGGCAGTTAATGATGGCTTACTGCTAGAGAGTGGAATTTATGAGTTACTTCGAAGATATTTTCAGGACAAATCGTACTATATTGAAATCCTCAATCTCTTTCACGATGTAAGTATCGTCCCGCAATATAAGTTAATGAAGTAATAATTCAAGTGTATTGACTTTGTGAAGTTGGAAAAACACAGTGATGTCAGTTAAATTACTATACATACATACATGCATGCATATTCTAAAGGTTAATGCCTTGTCGATGACATCGCTCTCTTCTGTCATTAACAGTTTCCTCTTTCATTTCTTTGCCCCAGTCCATATTCACCTACTACGTTTCCTTCTCTCCCTTTTCCTACTACTGAATTCCAGTCACCCATGACTATTAAATTTTTGTCACCCTTCACTATCTGTAAAGAACATTAATGATGAAGGTGTGGTCTGATGACCTGCCCCGTAAATTTTGTTTTTCAATTTTCCATTTCCTTTAATACTCTTCTCTCTTTGATGATTTCCCTCAAGACTTTCAGACTGGTTTTTCTTACTGTCCAGCCCGTTCTTGTGATTTTCCACCATATTCACATTTCAGCAGCTTCAAGTCAATTCCTTTGTAATTTGTCCACAGTCCAACTTTCACAACCATAGAACAGTGTACTCCATACAAATGATTTTACAAAGAATTTTCTGAGATCTATATTCATGTTCCATGAAGTCTCGGGATTGCAGCCAGTTAATATTGACTTTTTGCTCGCTATTTTGGGTTACAACCATTCAGCCATCTCCAGGTGAGTGTTTTGCTCTGGAGATTGCTAGTTCACATTGCTACCTTTATACAAAAAATCGACAGGAACATGCATGCATAAAGCTATATGAGTGACGCGCCTCTTTGAATATTGCTCCATCTAAGGTGCACTGGTGCATTCGTAATCAGATACTGCATGTGTGCTCTCTGTCAGAATGTGCACTCATGGACTTAAATTCAGATGTCGAAAAGAATAAAAATAAATTTTGCTTGATGTGCCATTGGTCAGAAAAGATTTTCTTTCTGAAGAAACTAAATATATCACCAGGTCCCATGCCTTATCGAGTTGAAAGCTGCCATCACGATTAATGAGATCTTATGTTAAACATATTTCTGCTGACTCCTTAATAATTAAATCCAAAAAGGATCTCATTGAGGTGAAGATTTCCATGACAGAGTAACACTTGGAATGTCCTGTGGAGACACAGTGTTCAGCTGTGGCTGACTTACTGGACTGAGAAATGTTTGAGTGTGGCAATCATGTTCAGTGCATCTTTTATGCACTGTGCTTGTTTGTGACTATGTAGGCATTGCTATGCCAACAATATATTCTGTAGATTCTAGCCTTCTGCAATCCCAGATCACCTTCTGTCAAACCGAGAAGAGCATACGTCTTTTCTGGTGGGTGGAAGAATACTTTGACTTAATGTTTTCTTAAGATTCTGCCTTGTTTTTATGACATATTTTTGACAAATGTGAGGAACGTGCTGGTCTTAAACCGCTCCTTCTCCTCTTGCTCAAGTGGGTGGTCACGTGTTTTCTTCCTTAAAACTGTACTGGTCTGATGTGGTGAATATCCATTATCTTTGAACACTGATTGTGTGTGTTCCAGCACCTTTGTAAGATTGTCTCCATTGGACACAACATGTACCTGGTGAACTAACATTCAAAGAATGCCCATAGTTTGTGATAGGTAGTGGCACCTAGGCGCTTGCAAGTACAGATCTGTATCTCTAGGCTTCCGGTAAGTGGAATGCCCCAGTGATTCATCCTCTTTCTGTCTGATCAAGACATCCAGAAATGGCAGACAGTTGCTCTTCTCCACTTCCATCATATTCATGTTTGCTGGTTAAAATGTTTTTCTTTGTCATAAATGCCTTCTGTGCCAGTGTTGTCCTCTTCCACTTCCTCTTCCCCTTCCTCTTCCCCTTACCCTATTGTCATCTGTGATTATACTATCGAGACAGCAAAATTTTCACCTGCTCAATTCTCACATCATCAATTTTATATTGGTTTTAATTTATCTCGTATTTTGCCATTACTTTTTTTCCACTCATTCACTTTTAATTTCCATAGTTTGAGTTTCTTATAGGCCTTGCACGTTCTTTTCATTTCTTTTTCAGAGTTTGCAGCTATCTCGATGTCATCAGCAAATCTAATTCAATGTATCCTTTCACCATTGGCTTGTACTCTCTTTGTCTTGACCTTCCTCCATGAACACATCAAATTAATTTGGGGGTAGGGGACATCTTTGTCTACCTCTTGGCCTCTTCTGCTATGTTATTGAAGTTAATTTATGTACTTTGGATCTGACACAATTGATTAATCATCAGTCTGTTCATCCAGTCAAGCCCTACTTCTTTCGTAGTCATAAAGAGTAGCTCCCAGTTCTCAATTTCAAAAACTTTTTCTAAGTTATTGAAGGTAAGTTCCTCTAGTCATATCCATCCCTCTCTGCAATAGAATGCACAGTGCCAAAATTTCTTCCCTTGTTCTTCTCCTACTCTAAATCCAAATTGGTCTTCTCCGAGATACTTATCTACGTTTCCTGTTATCCTGCTCTTAACTATATTAATGAGTATTTTGGAGGCATTTGATGACATTTATAGTGTTGTGCAATTGGTGCAGTCAACTGTGTTTCCCATTTTAATTGTGGTAATGGTTCTGCATTGATTGGTCTTTCATGCTGTTATCTAAATTTTTCAGCAATTCTGGAGGGATATGAACAGCAGCAGTTGCTTTTCCTTCTCTGAAACTCCAAAGGGCATGTTCAACTTCATGTCTCATGATTGGAGGACCTTGCACTTCTTTCATACTCATTAATGTCTTCAGTTAGATTATTGTACTTTCATTCTTGAAGTGTTTATCATTGTACAGTCCATCAATGTATTCTTTCCAGTGAGCACATATCTCCTTATTGTTGATCAGCAATATTCCCTCTTTACTTTTTCCTGCTACTGATTTTTTTCTAGGTTTGTACTGAAGGGTTCTGCTTTTCCTGTAAACTTTCCTGTTTTCCCTTTTTTTCCCCATCTCTTCAGCAATGCTTTAGCTCCATTTCTCTTTTTCTTCTCTTCATTTGCATGTGATATGATGATCAATTCTTTTGTGGTCATCTACATTTTCTTTCATGAGCTTATTCCTTTCCTGATTTAGATTTAGTATTTCTTCTGTCATGTAAGGTTTTCTAGGTTTCAGTTTCCTTTTCCTAAAATCTCATCTGTTGCTCCAATTATCCTCATCTTGATATTATTCCACTGCATTAGCTCATCACTTTCATTAGCTATTTTATTGGTCCTCTCTTCAGAAGTGATCTCTCTTTCTTCTTCTTTCAATCCACCTACTCTCTATTTCTTTTTGGTGAACTCTTGGTATTTTTAAATCTGATTTTGCGCTTGGTTTATGCATGTTTGTGGTTCCTATGTCTGGACCTGCACAGTTGTGACATGATTTTATCTGATTACTTTATCTTTGCTTCATTTGTATATAATCTTACTGAAATTGTCTTTTGTCTGGTGTCTCCTGCATGTTTACTTTCTTCTAAGAGAAACTTCAAATAATGTGTTTTGTGATAAGCATATCATTTTGGTTTCAGAAATCTACCCAAGTTTCACTTCTTTCGTTTGTTTCACCCACGCCAGAATTTCGTACTGTCTTTGATATCCTACTATGGTATTAAAACTACCCATTGTTGCAAATTGTATTTTTCTTCGATCTGTTTTAATGATTCTTCAGTATCTTCATACACAGTCTCCACTTCCCCCAAGTCATGAGCTAACACATGTTTATAGGATTATTACACATTTTTCAAAATTATTTGGTATTTATCAGTGTGATTGGTGCCATGCAGCAATCTGTAACACCGACCATGAATATCCCTTTGTTTTGAAGTTAAAATGTATTATTTTTGAAAATACAATGTTTGTAGTGAATTTTTGAAAATATTTTTATAGGTTACCTTCAAAACAACAGTAGGACAGTCTCTTGATCTCTTGACTTCACAAGCAGGAAAGAATCCAGATTATACCAAATTCACAATGGATCAGTACAATGCAGTTGTAAAATACAAGACAGCATATTATTCGTTCTATTTACCTGTTGCACTAGCAATGTATATGGTAAGTGTTACTGAAATTTTTACATGTAACATTATAAGTTTTATGTGAGACAGAAATTTATGAAAATCATTGAAAAACTGCAAATCCATGCTGAATTTTTAATAATGACTGAGTGATGTAGAAACTCAAATGTCACTTACAGTCGTGAAATTTAGGAAATTAAAACTTACTGTAACATACAACAATAACTTATTCAGGGAATTTTGGAATTTTGACCTTGAACACAGGGAAGTCTGAGGATGAAATATAGTTGCCATCCTGTCATGGATGACACAGGAACTGAAACTGAGGGTAGCAAAGCAAAAGATGGTATGCTAAACTACATGTTCCTTTACAAAGTAAAATCCAGGTGTACTGTTTCAGTTTAATTTCATTACTGCAAAGATGAGTGGTATAAATACTAGTGTCAATGGTGATCAGAAATATCTAAAACTGAACAAAGCTCCAGAGCCCTATGGACTCCCTATTACATTTTATACAGAATTTTCATCTGAGTTAGCCTCTTTTTCTGTCCATCTTATACAGCAGATGACTCAAACAAAAAGATATCCCCAATAGTTGGAAGAGAGAAACCATTCAGGAGACTTTCTGTGATGAAGATTAACTGTTGATAGTGTCTGCCAAGAACAATATCAGTTGTGACTGGGAGAATGTAATATTTTCTGACAAATCAATATCTTCCTGAGTAAAACGCAGTCCATTATGAACCTATAGGCAACATTTACCGCATCATAGCTTTTTCAAATGTGAATTTGAAAGCTGGTCTCCTACTGTTGACATTTGATGACACAAGAATGGATTCCAGAACCATGTGCTGTCGCGAAGAAAACTGTAAAGAGAATTGTAATCAAAAGGGTCAGAGCTGTAGGAACCATAGAAAAAATTGGTTTTGTGTCGCCTGGAAAGCTTCGAAACAAGGAACCTGTAACACAAATCTATGGTTTTAATAATTATGTTTTAAAGTGCTCGATGTGGATGATGAATGCCCGACCGCTTAGAAATGTGTTACAGTTATGCAGGAGAAAATTAACTTCAATGGTAAGTGCTTCATCAGTGTAAAGAATTAAAAAAAAAAAAAAAAAAAAAAAAATTCTCTCCTGATACGTTAAGAAGAGAGTTTGTATTTCAAAGAAGTGACATAGGTGCAGCACAAACTACATCCCATATAAAGATTCATGATACAAGAGAAGGAGGCAGTTCACCAGTGTATTACCTTGATGGAACACTGGTCAATTTGAATCATTTCAGGAAGATCTGCTGGAAAATGAGTGATGGTACTGGTGGTTTTAAAGTTTTCATAGGAATTGGTTCTCGGATAATTATTCTGCATGCTGACTCTTTGGTTTTCTTTCTGAGAGTAAACTTGTATTTATGTGAAAGAAAAACAGCAGTGACTACCCTTCAGAAATGAATACTGACTGTTTCGTGACTCAATTCATAACTCTTGTCAAACATTGCTTCGAAGTCGGTCATTGCCTGTTACAATTCAACTGTTACAGAGAAAACATCGAGTATAAACACCAGAAAAGCAGATATTTTTCCCTGGCCTAAAAATAAAGATATTAAGCACAGTATAAACCAGACTCAAGATGATCTCCTGCAGCTTGTTAATTTGTACAGATCACGTGACAGAACGTACAAACTTGACTTCCTTGCATGTGAATGGGATCACACAGTTTTGCATTTACCCACATGTCAGTGTCAATGTAGCCATAGGGAAATAACAGGTAAGTGATGATGGACATAAGCCTTGAACGTATCATTGTAAATTTACAATCAGATTGTTCAGAAACAGATTCAAATAGAAGTGAAGGTGGTATTGCGATGTAGACTTTGGAATGAAGCAATAATATTTCTTAGTTTCTCAACATATCAGTTGTGTGCATAATAATGAGAACTTAGTAGCCTTTTTGATTAGGACTTTGTATCCTTTGAATTATGCAGACTATAAAGTTCTGCATATTGCCCAAGGAGAAGTTAAGCTTCTCCCACCATGTTGTGTGCTCTAATAACACGCAAGAATGCAGCTGGATAAATTAATCAAAAGTCCAATATTTCCACATGTCAGTTTCAAGACACAAACTGGATAAGGCCCTAAAATGACAGTAACTGTTCCTTGTCAAGAGATCGATGGTTTTTGATGTTATTGGTCAGATTCCCTGGAGTTATTCACAGATGATGGTTAATTGTTTGCTTGTTCAATGGATTATAAATGCAGTCTCTCAGTATAATGTCGAACGAATTACTTTACAGTCGTAATTCCCATTAACCGTGGAAAATATGACAACTTACTGACCATTTTTATGATAGTCTTTTCATTAGTCATTGCTACCGCTAATTCTTTTTTATGAACAGTGATTACACTTAACCACAGTCATACACATCAACAAAAACACACACACACACACACACACACACACACACACCTTAAACACATTTTTAAAAATTCTGTTGAGTAGAAGCAGTTGTCAAGCAAATATGATGATTTCGGTTTCTGCTTGACATTAATTTTGTTGTTTATAAAATTTTTACTTGTAATACAGGTCAAATAGGAATAAATGATAATTATTGCAAGCATTTTCAATGATCTTGTGGTTAGATGATTGTCATTTTGGGAAAAATTGTACTTCACCTCTTCACAAAGCTGTGTCAGATGTACTCCTTTCCCGATGTCACGCGGAGTAAAGCTGTGGAGCAGTGGATGCACTGTTGTCAAGATGTGAATTAATATTTCTCTCATGACTGATCAAAATTGGTTTTAATATTTACTATTCTCCTCATAGATTTGAGTGTATAATATGATGCACTGTAGGCAAATGAGCCTGACTGTTGCCCGCAGTAATGCAGTTCGGCAATGTGGACTTTGTTTGCCCGCTGTCTGCTGCCGTGCATGCGCAGTGCTCATCCCTTCACTGCTCCGCCTCTATGCACGGAAGCGCCGTATTATGTGACGCGAGCTAAAACTTGTTCACACTCTTACTGCTTCATACACTTAAGTGTCCTTGGCACCAAAGCTTTGGTGAAACAAGCGCAGAAACATTAAGACGTATGCATTAGTTCCTAAGTTCTAAATAATTAAATGTGACTTTTTTGAAACCTCTAGGCACTTACCTAAGGCAGTCACAAATATAAGTAATTTTTTCTGTGTCCTAAACTACCACAAGATAAATATACAAAATACAGGAACAGATAAACAGTGTTTTATTAATCATTGTCATGTTAGCTAAAAATATGGCCAGGCAAAGTAACTAATTCACACAGTACACAAGTGTTACTAGTTAAGCACAAAAACTCTATCCTAATTTACAGCCGCAACATTTCACTTGTGAAACGTCCTGACATTGTATATTGAAATACCTTCACAAGTATGTCTGTAGATGACACAATGATAATACAAATACACAAGTGAGTCTTGCATATAAGTACAGTGTTTTCGAGTTACATGTGCCATTTTCAGGTAGTTCTTATGACAATTGCCAGTTGATTGTGATTCAGGGATGACTTCTCTTGCTAGTATACAGAATCGCCTACAATCTTTTTCAATAGAAGAGCCAGACAATATTCCAATCAGAAGCAGAGCTAGGCAGTTCCATAGTCAATATGTGGTTTTGGTAATGCCAATCACCAACATGTGAAGCAGCACAGTCCAAAATAATTCGCACATTCTTATGAACTAAGAGTCAATCTGTTGTTTGTAGTAAACAGGTGTCAGTGACGTTAAGCAGCACTGTCTAGTTATGGTGATGCATTTCAAATGGTAATTCTGGCAAGTATAAGATGAATGGATTCAAACTTAAGTTTAAAGTGTACTCTAATTGAGCAGACAGTTTAATTGTTGGTGTGATGATATCACAGTGGTAACTAGTAAACAACTGGCTACTACCAGTAAAAGTGGCATGGTAAGCCTGATTAACAAGGGCATGGTCATAACAAATTATGGTAGCTGTTAGTAGTGTGGGTACAGTGAACAGCCAGCTGTCACTGACAGTGATGAATACTGGATTGTACCCTATAGTTACTAGCTGTGGGTACAGTGGTGTAAAACCCTCAGCTAATAAGAGAGCAGTTTTATAAACATGGGTTTCAGTTTGGGAAATCACTTCAGAACGAAGGTAATTTTTAGCTTGAGTGCAGCACTGGAGGTCGTATAGTGACATAGTTGTAGGCATTTGTCGTTCCATTAATGACTGAAAAACCATTAGTTTAGCAGGTAATGTGTTGTTGCAGTAAATTCCAGGCAACAGGTGTGTAATCTATAGGATTCAAATTCAGTGTCAGCACAGCAAGCAGATCGTTACGCTGGGGTATTGTGAAGTCGGAATAGGTCTACACTAACAGCAGTGTAGTGGCAAGATACGGAGGGCTCTTAAGCTAAATAAAGCACTTGAAAGGGTGCTATGATTTGAGTGGTGATATTAGCTATGATCATCAGAAAAATGTCAGTAGGCATCAGACTGTGGCTAAGTTTGTGTTGTAACCATAGTTGGATAGTAATATGCAGATCATTCAGATGTAACATAGTAGATGGGTGTTACAAAGAAGGATCTATAAAGTTTTAATCATTTCTGATGTGGCGCTAATGTTGGATAGCATCAGCCATAGATCCTGTTCGGCCTTGCTTCTCAACTTTTAATAATGTTGCACCAACCTTATAGCGACTGTTCAGATCTATAGAGTATTTGGGAGAAAATTATTCACTAGATAGATTGGTCATACATGTTGTGCAAGGGCACCCAGAGCTCGTATGGCAACTGATATTGTACTGCGAATGGCTTTAGGAGTACAACTACATCAACATTGAGCCAAGCTCTTTGTTCAACATTATAGGACAGTGTCAGCGATGCTGTGCAGCTGCTCCTGAATATTGGTAATCACTTAGGCTACGTCACACTGAGATTGATGTGTTCCTTTTTCACCAGATCTTCTCAAAGCCAATGCTTGGCTACACAAAGTAAGTGAAATTCTTCGTGTTGAAAAAGCATCGTACATGTTGTTCTGTCATTCAAACAACACTCTTGAAATATAGGATTGTATATGGAATGGTGGTGTCCCCCAAAGTGGCAGTTAAACAGTCAGAATACCATACAGAACCTCGTACTGATGGACAAATGCTGAAGTGTGAAGTCCTCACCCCGCAGCACTGTGGCTGTAAGACCAGATACGAGTGATTTTCACACCAGCAGGGAGGTTAGTTTAGCAGTAAAAATGACTGCCCATGACATTGCAAATCAGTATAATTAGGACTGAATAGAAAAGAGTAGTCATAAAATTCATCTTGATGGCTAAGAGAAATGTAAGTTGTTACCTTTCTAAATGGCTGGTAATAAGTGTAGGGGTGGCTCAGCTACGGTAAACGTGCATCTACAAAAGTTTTTCGGCAGAATCTGTGGATAGCGAAGAGAGAGGAGAAATGTTAGCAAGTGAAGGGGCCCCTATAGAGGAGGGTGGGGATGGGGCATTGTCGTGTTGGGACTCCTTAAAGCCGTAGGAGCTTGTACTTTTGGCAGCTACAACTATAAGGCAAAGCCTGACATCAGTTTGTTTCAGCAGGGCGTAGGACACTCGTCAACAAGACATTAGCAGTACCAGGCTCCAGTTTGCATGAGAAAATGGAGCTGGCTTGAGAAATCTGAAACATACACTTTGGATACATCATCAGCATTGCAGGCAGAAGGGGAAGAGTCCAGTTTCTACGTAGCAATTTGGCTGCGAAAGAGCATACACTAACATGTACCAACTTATGAAATGAATAATAGCTCAATACA
The DNA here is from genome assembly GCF_023897955.1 of Schistocerca gregaria. NCBI lineage: Eukaryota > Metazoa > Arthropoda > Insecta > Orthoptera > Acrididae > Schistocerca > Schistocerca gregaria. The sequence continues at coordinate 331,756,982 of NC_064924.1, forward strand.
AATTATCATAGACTGGCAGTCATGCAAAGGGGTTTTACGAGTAGACCCAAAAGGAATTTTTAAATGGGGTTAGATTACCTGTCCATCTCGTGGCACCACCTGCAACCCTGGGTATTGCGCATTGTATATTATGCATAAAGATGGAAACAAAGAGTTCACAAGAATTAATTGCATATGTAGAAGTGTCTTTTAATTTAGTGCCGTACCCATCTCGCCTCTCTGGTGCTGTGTAGGTTTTTTAATGGTCGAAACAAGATTTTACAGGGCAGCATGAAAAGTAGAACAATCGTGGTAGACACACGCTTAAATATTAGAATACTGAAATAATTATTCAGTAGGTAAATGACCTGAAGGATTTATAAAGAGTTTGACAGACTTGAATGATCTATATTTTTCATCAGACTTCCAACACTAGGCTCCACAGTTTAGTGGAAATTCAGGACTTAGACAAGGCCCTTGCAATAATTAGAACCCTGCTGATCCAACACGACTTGGGGAGTGTCTATAGCGAGAGGTTGCTAGCTTAGGTAGACAAGACCTTCATAAGGCTGAAAAGGTAAGTGGAGTGATTGTGCTCATCACATAACAAATAATATAATTTCCATACTGCTGATTACTGGCAGAATGCCAGTACAGGAAAACATCGCTTTAGTGAACTATCCTCACTAAACCATGTTTCATTTTTCTGTAAAAATCAGTCTGTCTGTCTTTCCCCAAACTTTGAGTAATGAGGATATAAAATTTTTAATGGAGGATCTGTGAGTGAAACAGGGAATGATGATCCATTGCAAGTGCTACTTACTGGCATAATGGTATGTGGGAAGTATGGAGGAGGCAACCAATGAGGAGGTGGGGCATGAAATTATGGCATATATGAAGAAGCAAATTTGGATTGAACAAATGGTCCCCGAGTGTCAGGAGAGGCAATGATAATACCACATCATGATGATAGAGGTGGAATTCTGTATTTGTCACAACATCAATGGTAGTAAGAGTATAATACTCTGAGCTTGTCAGTACAAGACAACACAGAAGAATGATGTAGAAGTGAGTGTTGATTCAAGTGAGATAAAAAACCTGGCTATGCTGGCGGCTTAGGTAGAATGCTAAGGACCAACTAGACCATGGTCAAAATATTAAGACTTTGTGTGTAATGATAATGAGTAGAAATTAATTAGAGCTTATACAGAAACCTCTACAAGATGAATGAAATCTTGTCCCCCCAATCCTTCCACTGTGTTCATTGTATATCTTATATGTCAGCAGCTTCATAGCATGAGTGGCTATTTGAAAAGTAAATGGTCAGAATTGTTATGAAATGGACACACAAAATGCGCTCTCAGAAGATAGTCCTAGCAAATGTAAATTACAGGGAGCACTTTGTTATAAATGCAACCTTACAACAAATTGAGGAATATAATTGTATGTAGGCCGTCTCCTGGCAACACAATTTAGTAGGGGTTCCAAGCTATAAACAGATTAAAATATGTTGCTTGAACATAACGAACAGAATATAACTCATGTGAGTGAATTGTACGATGCTTGAAGCAAGTATGCTTAAAGCAGGCATCTAGCAGGTAGTACAGCATGGTTACCTGAACCAATGTGTGTTTATCACAACATCACACACACATCTCCTCTCCCTTTTCCTCCCATCCCCGTCCCCATCCCCCACCTTTCCTATTGGCAGAATTTTCTAATTTTGGTAGGATTTTCTAATTTATCACAGCATTGGAATTTGAGAATCTTTTGGTGTAGGGCCCTTGTTAGCTTGGGCAGTAGTTGTTGACACAGACTTCTTCGCCCCGCTTCTGTATGGTGAAACAAGTCTCTTCCCTGATATGAAAATAACCTTTAATAATCCAATGAGTAGCCATCATAGATTTTCTTCTTAATGAACATTTTGTTGTCTGTTGTTTAAGTAGATGTTTTATGCCTGAATATCCGACAAGGTAGTATATTGATGTTCAAAGCCATAATTGCTTGTAAAAGAGGAAGGAAGGTGGAGAGAACAAATGGCTTTTAGCCCCTCTTGAAAAGGCATCATGTAACAGTGTAGATCTAAATGTATGTGTGCTGTTTATTACACAACCAACTTGGCCAAGAGTGTCAAACAAGTTCATGAAAAGGTTAAAAAGTTGTGTGTGTGTGTGAGAGAGAGAATACCTGCATAAGCATGTGAGGGTGAGCTGCTGTGTAGTCAGTGTAAATATGGCGGAAAGTATTCAGCAAGAGGGGCAAGGGAGATTGCACACAATTTTACCCTGGGCTAATTTACTCACGAAGTTTCTGGTGAAATTTACCCATCAACATACGGACAGTTTGCAAGTGAATTGACTTGTTCTGGTTGCCAACATACAAGACACTTGCCCTTTACCAAAGCAATCCTGGTGCAGAGGCCTCATGGTGTGGTCACTGAGAAACCCTAGCCACAATCCCTTGAAATTACCTTGCTTTAGGTTTGGATTAGGTGAACCCAAGTGAGGTTACAAAGACGTATTAATGCGAAAACTGCTGGTGTAGTCTGTGTTGTAAGTCACTCTGTAGGCCTGGCATAGTCAATTCTCCCTTTCTATGATTGTAATACTGATCAAAGAATGTGCAAGAGTATCCACACATTTTCTGAAATCAGGGAGTGTAACGAGATTCCATATTATTGTTTTGGTAGGCAACAAGTTCAAACTTCAGTTCCTTTAATGATTTTCCTGGAATTATCCAGTGGAGTCAGATGGAATAGTTAAAAATTACTTCTCACTCTCCTGTATAAGGTGAAGAGGTTGGGATGGTTGCAGAGTTAGTAAACATAAGTACTAACCTGTGAAACATCAAACAATTTTCTTGGTGGATGCTGTGTATCAGTGTGGCATGCCCTTTTTGTTCTGGTGTGTAGTATCTTACTAGCAACTGTAGGAAAAAAACTGTCCATCATGCCAGAACCCCTTGTGTAGAAATAGAGACTGATTGAAAAGTATGGTTTTAATATGGAGATAATCTAAGAGCCCGAAAACACTGCATTTGATTTTCAGTTAAACAACTTCCCTAAGTTAATGGGATCTGCATAATAATGTTGCTTGTAGATGCTGGCAATAGTAGCTATTTCTGGTTAAGTGCTATGGGAAGAAACTTAGGTGTTCAGAATCCCTGAGGACTAGTGTAAAAGTGTTGTTTGTGTGGTAGAGCCGCATATGTGCTGGTGTTTGATGGTGTTGATTAAATAAGTACACCTGAAAATGCATGAATCTCAGTGGAAAAATGACAGAAGTAATGTGATGGTTCTAAACATCAAGAGATTACATGGGCAGGGCAAGCAAATGGGTAGAATTGATATCATCAGATATCAAACTTATGTGGTGAAGATAGATCACAAAATTAATATTTCCCTAACACAGGTTCGTGTCTCAAGTTTAGAGAAGTTGTCAGCTGCTGCTTACATCATAGACAGGAATTTGATGACTGTATGCGACCATGTGTGGAGCATGGGGAGTTGTGCAGCATCCAGACCATGGTTCTGTCAACACTTAGCTGCACACAATAGTGGTGGAGCAAGGAGCTGGGCTACGGCACTGTTGGCCATTGTCTGGGTGGCAGGCTTATTGCTGCAGGCTCTGCCTTCTCATCAGCTGCATGTAGGTACTGATTCTACAGGCATTTAAATGCTGGGTGCAAATGCTCAATGGAAGTGGCTGTCTACTGTCAGTCAGTCAGTCAGTCAGTCAGTCAGTCAGTCCATCGATCATGAACACGATTCTTTCGTAATGATGTGGAACGTGTCAAAGTACACAAGATTCATTTATCCCAAATAATCATTGTTAGTCTTATATACGGTACAATTGTTAATGCTTACTGTATTTCTTTGGCCTATGTCTAAAAATTCATCTATGGAGTAGAAGGAGTTGTCATTCAGGAATTCCCTTAACTTACTTTTGAATGCCGATTGGTTGTCTGTCAGACTTTTGATATTGTTTGGCAATTGACCAAAAATCTTTGTGGCAGTATAATTCACCCCCTTTTGTGCCAATGTCAAATTCAATGAACGGTAGTGAAGGTCACCCTGTCTCCTAGTATTGTAGCTGTGGACTGTGCTATTAATTCTGAAGTGATCTGGGTTACTAACAACAAATTTCATTAGGCTGTATATATATTGTGAAGCTACTGGCAATATCCCTAATTCTTTAAATAATTGTCTACAAGATGATCTTGGATGAGCCCCAGACATTATTCTGATAACACGTTTTTGTGCAATAAATACCTTCTTTCTTAGTGATGAATTGCCCCAAAAGATGATTCCGTAAGAAAGCAACGAATGAAAATATGCATGGTAAGCTAACTTACTGATGTGCTTGTCTCCAAAATTTGCAATGACACTAATAGCATAGGTAGCTGAGCTCAATCGTTACAGTAGATTGTCAATGTGTGTCTTCCAGTTTAAATTCTGATCAATACAGACACCCAGAAATTTTGAACAATCTGCTTTAGCTAAAGATTTTCCCTCACACTCTATATTTATTTCCGGTGTTATGCCTTTCCCTGTACTGAACTGTATGTACAGTGTTTTTTCAAAGTTCAATGAAAGTCCATTTGCGGAAAACCACCTAATAACTCTTTGAAAAACATTATTTGCATTTTCCTCAGCTGATTCTTGTTTTTTAGGCTTGATTACAATACTTGTGTCATCTGCAAAGAGAACCAAGTTTGCATCTTCATGAATATAATTAGGCAAGTCATTAACATATATTAAAAACAATAAAGGCCCCAAGACAGAACCCTGTGGTACCCCATTCTTGATACATCCCCAGTCTGAATAATCTGATGCCCTTTGTGTACTATGTGGGTTTACTGTTTCAACCTTCTGCATTCTACCAGTTAAATATGAAGTGAACCATCTGTGTACTGAACCATTCATTCCATAGTACTTCAGCTTATCTAAGAGGATTTCATGATCCACACAATCAAAAGCCTTAGAGAGATCACAGTAAATCCCAATTGGTGATGTTCTACTATCCAGAGCATTTAAAATTTGGTCAGTGAAAGCTTGTATAGCACTATCTGTTGAAACACCTTTCTGAAAACCGAACTGACATTTTGTTAAAATGTTATTCCCACTAATGTGTAAAGTTACTCTTGAATACATTACTTTTTCAAACACTTTTGAGAAGGATGTCAGAAGTGAAATAGGACGATAATTGTTGATGTCTGTCTTGTCACCTTTTTTATACAAGGGTTTAACTATGGCATATTTCAATCTGTCAGGAAATATTCCCTGATTTCAATGAGCTATTACATATGTGGCTAAGAACTCGACTTATCAGGTGTGGACAAGATTTTAGTATTCTGTTGGAGATACCATCAGTTCCATGTGAGTTTTTATTCTTAAGTGAATTTATTATTTTCTTAATTTCAGACGGTGAGGTGGGTAGGATTTCAATTTCATTTGTTTGCACCGGGAATGCCTCTTTCATATAGAGTTCTGCCCTATCTGGTGAGCAGCTGGTGCCTATATTTTCCACTACATTTAGAAAATGATTATTAAAAATATTTTCAACCTGTGATTTTTCATTTATAAGCTTTTCATTGTGCTTAACAGTAATACTGTTGTCCTGTGACCTTGGTTGCCCTGTTTCCCTTTTAACTATATTCCATATTGTTTTAACTTTGTCATCAGATTTGATACACATATTTCTGGATTTTTTTATAACTTTCCTTAATATATTACAATATTTCTTATAATGGTTGAGCTTTTCTTCATCTCGACTTATTCTAGTGTCTTGGTATAGTTCCCATTTCCAGCTACAAGAAATTTTAATCCCTTTAGTCAGCCATGGTTTTTTTTTTATCAAGTTTATTTGAATTATGATTCACTAATTTCTTAGGAAAACTGTTTTCAAATATACCTACAAGTTTATCATGGAATAAGTTAAATTTAACATTTGCATCAGGTTCCCGATAAACATCCTCCCAGTCTACCCTTTTCAAGCTTTCCTTAAATTGTTGAATTGTTATATGGTTAATTGGACGTATTATTTTGTTTGTTTTTTTTCACATTACTGTATGGAGCAAAGTCATGAATTGAAAGTAGCTGTGCATCGTGATCAGAAAGCCCGTTCTTAATAGGATAGGTGCTTACTTCTTTTAATTTATCTTGGTTTATGAAAATGTTATCTATCAGGGTGCTACTGTCTTGTACAATACGAGTAGGAAAATCAATGACTGATGTCAGATTGTAAGAGCAAAGTAATAGTTCAAGGTCGTTCTTCTTGCTTGAGTGTTAAGAAAATCTACGTTAAAATCTCCACAAATGATAATGTATTTTCCCTTTTCTGACAGATAATGCAGCAAGAGATCTAGGTTTTTAAGAAACATTTGAAAATTTCCAAGTGGGGACCTATACACAGTCACAATTATGAATTTACCACTGTCCAATTTAAGCTCACAAGCGCATACTTCAATGTGCTGTTCTACACCGAATTTTGCGGTTTCTATGTTTTTAAAACTATGTTCCCCCTTAACATAAATGGCAGCTCCTCATTTCTCCATATTGTCTCTACAAAAATAAGTTGCTAGTTTATACCCATTAATATTTACATTTTCCATTTGTGTAGTTATATTATGTTAAGACAGGCACAGTACATCAACTTCTGTTGTATTTTTAATATTCTCAAAACAAATTATTAGTTCGTCTATTTTGTTCCTTAATCCCCTGATATTTTGGTGAAATATATTAACACAACTGTTTCCTCTACCTTTATTCGAACCATTTATTTTTTTTACCTTTAAGAGCTGCCTGTCTGGACATCTTGTTCAACCTAAAAAAGGTGCCCTTATGCCCTTTCGGGTCACAGGGGTTTTGCCTAGAGTGCTAGTGGCCCCCTTTAGACGACCTACAATTAAATCAGCTAATCTATCCTTCCCTAGACTATTTAGGTGCAGGCCATGTTGAGTGTATCCCCATCTCCCAATGCTACCAACAGGCACTGTATAAATGTGTGTTTTTGCACCGTCCAGCAGCTGGTCGCTCAACTCTCTGTTAACTCGCCATACAGAAGTGTTAACCGAGGGCTGATCGTAACGCTGCAATACCTCAACAAAACCCACATTCGTACATCCTGTTGCAGCTCCTATTTTATCCAGGTCACTCTTAATATCATAATTCCTATCCTTAGCCAGGCTGTTTCCTGCCCCACCTATTACTATCACCTCATCATTTTTGTCAAAGTCCCTACAGAGTGGTCCTATGTCTTCTATCACCTGGCTAAGCCTAGCACTTGGCTTAAACAAACTCGTGACCTGGTAATCTGCTCCTAATTTCTCCTGCACTAGTTGGCCTACACCCCTCCCATGACTTCTACCTAGCAGCAAGACTTTTCTTTTCCTATTACTAGATTTTCCCAACGTAATGCTGTTACCAATTTTAGTAGTCTGCTGCACCCTACTTTCAACTACTCCTGTTTTTGGCTCCTCCCTTCCTACTTCAGGTAACAAGGAGAATTTATTCATAACTGGAACTTCGACAACATCTACACGGCTGGTCCCTTTTCGTGATTTCCTTGTTACCAATTCCCATTTCCCGCAGTCTTTTCCCCCCTTTAACTTAGCTAATTCAGTTTTTACCGAATCTAGTTCAGCCTGAAGGGCACACATCTTTTCCTCCTGTTGTACGAATCTTTTTTCTATACTACAGAACCTACAGTTCCGTGGGAGAGCCAAAAGCATAATCTCGTCAAATTTCCCGCTACATGAGCCCCAATGAAAAACACCCCCACATCCCCCACATACCACACCCGATTCTATCTTCCTACGGCAGCTTCCACACTTAGTACTCATGGCAATGTACAGTAATAAAATTTAAACAATGATCTCTTAATACAACAAACTATATTCTTAAATCAGTAAGATAATGAACCTACAATGGATGTAATCTAACGAGCTACGTGAATTTAAACAATCGTTACCAGAAAGTAAACAAACGCCAAATGGAAAGTCTATGAACAAATAAGTTTGAATAATCTACAATCCGACGATAAAAAGTCTTTAATTATTGACCAAAGAAGTATTTAAGATTATAGGCGCAAAGTTAAGTAATAATAAGAAGTCTAAACACGCACGAAATTTACGCCTACAAATGTAAACAAACACTGACGAAAACCGGCCGTTTAGTAAAACCTTCTTTACGAGTAAAATACACTAATATTCGCGAAACCTTCAATACACAGTCTAACACACACGTTAATTTAACTATCTAAACTATAATTTACACTAAGTTTAATATTATTCTATTACTGAACACTTAACTTTTGCCAGAGCTCCGAAAGCACGCGCACCGCTTGCTGCAGGGCTGGCTCATCATATAAGGAGAGAACATTTTGAGGCTTGCGAAGTATTAGGACAGCATGTGATAAAAGTAAGAAGCTCCCTGTGAGGGCTTGGTGGTGAAATAATGAAAATACTACGGAGTTATAACCAATAACACCTTGGTGATGGATCTTACTAAAGGCGGTTGTTAGGCTGACATAAATGTATCAATAATTAATCAACAGTACTTTAGTTACTGTCACAGTAGGGTGTTGGAAGAGTGTCAAGCCAAACTGCTGGTGGTCCTGAGGCACAGGAAGGCTGGTAAGAAGAAACTTGAGCATAGATAGAGAGCAAATCGTTATTACTGGGGGACTGTATAGTCCCTGCATCTAACTGTTGACAAAAAAGGGCTCCATCTTGTTCACTAAACCTCAGCTTACACAAAACCAAGATCTTTCCACTAATACAGGATCACATGTTCAGGGTCAAAGTTTTCATTCACCTTTTCTGAATTTCCAATGTACCCTTCACTGAATGCCGGATAAACATCCAGACAATAGATAAACTAGTTCCATACTTCCAGAATGAGATTTTCACTCTGCAGCGGAGTGTGCGCTGATATGAAACTTCCTGGCAGATTAAAACTGTGTGCCCGACAGAGACTCGAACTCGGGACCTCTGCCTTTCGCGGGCAAGTGCTCTACCAACTGAGCTACCGAAGCACGACTCATGCCCGGTACTCACAGCTTTACTTCTGCCAGTACCTCGTCTCCTACCTTCCAAACTTTACAGAAGCTCTCCTGCGAACCTTGCAGAACTAGCACTCCTGAAAGAAAGGATATTGTGGAGACATGGCTTGGCCACAGCCTGGGGGATGTTTCCAGAATGAGATTTTCACTCTGCAGCGGAGTGTGCGCTCAGCGCTCAGCCCCAGGCTGTGGCTAAGCCATGTCTCCGCAATATCCTTTCTTTCAGGAGTGCTAGTTCTGCAAGGTTCGCAGGAGAGCTTCTGTAAAGTTTGGAAGGTAGGAGACGAGGTACTGGCAGAAGTAAAGCTGTGAGTACCGGGCGTGTGTCGTGCTTCGGTAGCTCAGTTGGTAGAGCACTTGCCCGCGAAAGGCAGAGGTCCCGAGTTCGAGTCTCGGTCGGGCACACAGTTTTAATCTGCCAGGAAGTTTCTTAGTTCCATACTTTTGCAAGCATAACTGGGGTTTCTGCATTCATGCTGTTGCTATGTGGTATCACCAAAAGTTGCTGGAATGAGAGGCACCTAGTCTTTCACACAGCTACATACAGTGGGTGGACAAAAATATGGAAATATCAAAAACACACTCCATTACAATGCCTAATACAGTGTAGGAAAGTGCTTCACATACAAAATAGCTTCAAGTTGTCTAGGAATGGCAAGATACAGTTACTGTATGGTTTTTCAAAATAGTGAAATGTTCAGCTAATGATAATGGAGGTGGATAGTGATCGCACACCCTCCTCTCCAAAGTAAACCACAGGAACTCAATAACATTGAAACCTAGTTCCTGTGATGGGCTGGGGAAATGTGACTATTCATCCTCTTACTCACAAAACCAGTCCCGGACAATTTGAGCTGTGGAAACAGATAGCTGTCATCTTGGATCACACCATCACCATTAAGGAAACTACATTGTACCATGATATGGACCTGATCAGCCAAAATGGTCATGTAATCCTTGGCAGCAATGCAACCTTGCAGACAAACCATGGGGGCTAATGGAATACCATGATAAGGCCACCTAAATCATCAAGGCATCCCCCGCCGTATTTCACTCTTGGGGTATAACCTCATCCAGAAGTTGGGAACAGTGTGCAACAAGACTCACCCAACCAAATGACTCTTCCATTGCTTCATATTCCAGATTTTATTACTTCAGCACCATGTTTTTTTGTTTCAGGGATTTGCATCACTGAAGAGTTGTTTTTGAATTCCAGCCACCCTGCAATTCCTTGCTTGTAGAGCTACCTTTGGGTTGTTCTGGTGCTGATGGTGTTCTTGAGTGTGATATTCAATTCTACAGTGACCTTTGCAGCTGTTGTCCACTTCAAAAACATGCACCATACGAGCACCAACAATTTCCCACATTTGAATTCATAAGCTTTGACATAGTGTGCTCATAAGTGCACGGAACTCTGCTCTGATGGTAGGTGTTTGCAATATTGAGGACATTGAACAGGTGCTGTTCATGGTCAAATGCAATAGCATAACCTGCAGGCTTGGGTAGCATCTGCATTTATGTTCAAGCAAGCATTTCTCGCAATGTTTCCACATTTTTGTCCAACCCCTATACAATGAGCTCAGGTGACTTTAGAAGTCAGTGGTGTTGTCCAGTATCCATACATCCCACACAGTTAATATGTTGTTGTGGCAGCTTGTTGTTAAAAAATGCTTTTTCATGCAGGTGCCAGTGTGGTCATGCTCTGTCCTGTTGAAAAGTGAAATTTTCACCATGCTTGTTGCTGTGTTATTGGCACCTCAACCCAGTGCACAATGGATAATAAATGAGTGAGCTAGCTGTATCAGAGATACCCCTATCAGCAGTAAGATGAACCAAGGTAAACTTTTGATTTCAATGGACAAATTAAAATCACCCCAAGGTTATAACTTCATTCATGTAGCACATATCGGCTTCTGAAATCAAGTGAATCTCTTTTCATACATCCTGTGTAACAGACCCGAGAGCCTTATATTCAGTATGCAATTGTTTTTGCTTTAAAGACAAGACATTTTTACTTTGACAGAATAAAACAAAACATTAACAGAACACAGCATATCCACTAGTATCTCCTATTACCTGGTAAATGTGCTCGGTAGGCCTCTAGAATGCATCTAGTGGCAAGCTCCAGTGATGCTCCTGTACCATTGGATAGCCCATGTATATACCTATAATTTCAGCTCTTATGACTCGTACTCTTGTAGGTTCTCCTGAAACATCTTATTACACAACAAAATATCCATTCTACAAAAAGCTAATAATGATAATGTTATAAAACCTGTGATTTTCCATTAGGCATCCCTTCACCTGTTCAAGGCTTAAGGTTAATAGGACTGTTGATTTCCTCACATATCCCTCCACTTAAACCACAGAGTGTGACTTGTGGTGTAATGAACAAAGAATTGTCATGCACTCAGTTGTATAATAGTCAGGTTGCCATGATAATAGCATGCCTGGCAATACAGTTACTGTGATAGGATCATTTAGATAGGCTTAATAATTTTGTGTTGTTTGACATCTACAGACAAATATTCATACCAAACAGCTCCATTGGATGGTAACACTCAACAGATCTATCAAGTATACTTAGAACACATCTGCTGCTTAACTGCATTGTGTACTCCAATATAGGTCCTTCACCCACTAAAATTAATATAGGTTTTTATATCTAGTAAAGAAAGTTCTGGCGGAATGTTAGAAGTTCAGAAGTAAAGGAGACCACTCAACAAATAGAAGCATTGAATCATCATGTGTGCACAAAAGAAAGAAAGAGCTAGAGCACTCATGTGAACACCCCCCCCCCCCCCCCCCCCCACACACACACACACACACACACACACACACACACACACACACACACACGCATGCATACCCATACATTGCACCTGTTGGATGCCCAATCTTGATTGTGACTGATTTAAGTCTGTATTTCATGATTTTTTTTCGTATTTATACTTGCGTATTACAAAAATATCTAGTTTAATTGAGTCGCCACATTAAACTTATCTCAAAAACGTACCATTTTTTGTACAAGAAGTTGTGCCAAAGTGTCAGGAAATGTCACGTCAGTGATATCTCATAAAAACCGTCAGTTTCACGTTATATTGATAGAAATCACAAATTTAACTTTTTTTTCACTTATTGTTTACACAGAATTTTCCTGTCCGTAGTTATTGAATCAATCTTATTTTCTAGCAGACTTTATGAAATAAACAAGGTTTGTACTTTCTGTGCCTCCCTCTCATTTGTCAGCCATCCTTCCCTCTGACCCTTCTTTCCTCTTCTCACCTAATTTTTCCCCCCCACACACTCCACCCAATACAATCCCTTGTCCCAATCAAACTGCACTGTTTGTCCAAAGTAGACAGCAGTGACAATGTAGCTGTTCAGGTGTATGTGAATTCTATTGGCTCTGAAGGCCTCACCTGAAAGCCTATCAACATTTTCTATCTTGTTTGCGTGTGTATCCTCCTCTGAATCTTTCAGATATGTGATGAATTGATATGCATGTGAGAGCATGCTTACTAATATGTTCCAAAATGCCACACATAGAAAGGGTATTTTCCTGTGCTCATACCTCTGGTTCTGTTGGTGATAAAAAGTTAGGATCAGTTGTTTTGGATAGCACTTGGGCAAGGACCCATTTGTACATCCAGCAAAAGGATCACCTTATTGTCACTATCCTACAGTACAGGGTTAAAGTATGAACATTACACACTTCCTCCTGCTTAGGCAAATAGAGGAGATTAGTTGGTTCTGTTTGCTTTTGATGTGGTCTGCAGTATGGATAAATGGGGCTTATGGAAGCACCATTAGTTCATGGAGAGTTCCTCGGAAAACTCCAACAAACTTTTTTTTACTATATTCTCGCCATCAACAGCAGACTGAAAGGATTCCAAGCTGGCTATGCACAGCAAATGGCTGAATTTTTTTCAATGTATTGCTAAGATCCTGATGTCGAACAACCTTGAAATTTTCTTGGTATCTTTATCGCTATCCCACATAAAGAGGTTCAAAGTTAGCCTACTTGTGTATATAAAATATGCACATAATATTAAATAGATTGGTTGATGATGGGTATACCTGTGATTTAATTAAACTGATGGGTATACTGATGAATTAATTAATTAGTTGATGCATTTGTGTAAATCTGTGGGCCGTTCCTGAGGAAACCCAAGAGCAGTGTTTTTCACCATTTTTCGCTGTAAGCAGTGGATCAAACCCCAGCTGCAGATTCCAAGATGGCTGTGTACAGGATGCCATTTTTTGGTGAACTTTTTAAAGGTGCTGAGAAAGATAAAATGAGGCAGATGGTACCTCACTTGTCAGTCAATCTTTTTCACCTTTCTTGTGCTCTGATGGGAGCATTTTTTCTGCTGGTTGTTATTTATGTATATGGGGTAGCCAAATGAAAAGGAGACAGATAGGGAAAAAATAAGTGTAGTTTATTATGTCAAAAGTAATCACCATAACTGTTAATATATTTTTCCCACTGTGTGAAGAGATGACCAATGCACACATGGAAAAAAAAAGTTGGTGGTTGTCTAGGGAACCATGATTGTATCCAGCATTCACCTCCTCATCGGAAGCAAATCAATGACCACAAATCTTTCTTCAGTACTCCAAAAATATCAAAATCTCATGAGGGAGAGGTCAGAACTGTATGGAGAATATGTAGGGGCTTCGCAGAGAAACTTTCGCAGCATATGCGAAACAAGTATGGCAACATGTAGGTGGGATAATCCTCCAACAGAATAATGCTCTGTGCCAACATTCCTGGGCGTTTGGACTTGATGGCACACTTCGGTATTTGCAAGGTTTCCACGTACCACTGTGCGTGAATCTAAATTGGACAAGGAGTTTTAGCTGTTGACTGGAGAGGGAAGGATTTGGCCAACTGGCCCCCATAAGTAAGTTAACATTTTCATGATATGGACTCATCGCAGGAACAATCTTTGCTCTTGCCTCCATAACCTTAACACCTACTTACAAATCCACATAACTTGGTCCATCTCAACTCGACAAGCTCCTTTCCTATATGTCTCTCTCTGCTTCTCAGGTGGACCCATAAATGTAGCTGTTCACATAAAGTGGACCAACTACAAACAGTACCTCCACATTGACAGCTGTCACCCCTTCCACATCAAAAAGTCTCTTCCTTAGAGCATCATCGGCCTTAGATGTCACACCTGCAGTGAAAAGCAGGAGTTGTCGAAATATATTGATAACCTTGTCAGAGCCTTTATTGACAGACAGTATCATATTTCCTATGCCATCTCCTTCTCTGAGACCAATAACTCTTAATCAGCAACCAACAAGCACTTTATCTTATCACCCAGTATCATTCAGACCTTGAATAGCTCAACAACATCCTTCACAAGAGATTTTTTTTCTATTGTCATACCCTGACATGAGGCATATCCTACCCATATGACTCAAGGTTGTGTTCCGCTGACCACCCAACCTACATAGTATTCCTGTTCATCCCGATTCCAATCGTGCTCCCACTCCTACACACCGTGGGTCGTCACCTTGTATAGTATTGCCGTGGCTGTGTTGTTTAGAAATATGGGCATATGGAGGTTTGGGCTGGTTGTGAATCATGCTCAGATAGTCTAATGGTAAGGTGATGATGTGTGATAAGCTGAAAGTCTGGGTTTGAGTCCTGCTCTGGCACAAATTTGCATTGTTATCATTCCATTACACAGCTGATGGTTGTCCATATTTGCATCTGTAAATAAATTTAACGTATTTCATGTCATTCCCTTGTGGTTGTCCCAGGTGCAAGACCTGTTCCATACACCCATTCACTACCTTCTGTCGCAGTCCAGTCACAGGCATTTCGTACCCTATAACAGGCAGTGTCACATGTAAAAGCAATCATGTTATACAGGGTGTTACAAAAAGGTATGGCCAAACTTTCAGGAAACATTCCTCACACACAAAGAAAGAAAATATGTTATGTGGGCATGTGTCCGGAAATGCTTACTTCCCATGTTAGAGCTCATTTTATTACTTCTCTTCAAATCACATTAATCATGGAATGGAAACACACAGTAACAGAACGTACCAGTGTGACTTCAAACACTTTGTTACAATAAATGTTCAAAAGGTCCTCCGTTAGCGAGGATACATGCATCCACCCTCCGTCGCATGCAATCACTGATGCGCCGATGCAGCCCTGGAGAATGGCGTATTGTATCACAGCCGTCCAAGATACGAGCACGACGTGTCTCTACATTTGGTACCGGGGTTGCGTAGACAAGAGCTTTCAAATGCCCCCATAAATGAAAGTCATGAGGGTTGAGGCCATGGAATTGGTCCGCCTCTACGAATCCATCAGTCACCGATTCTGTTGTTGAGAAGCGTACGAACAGTTCGACTGAAATGTGCAGGAGCTCCATCGTGCATGAACCACATGTTGTGTCATACTTTTAAAGGCACATTTTCTAGCAGCACAGTTAGAGTATCCCGTATGAAATCATGATAACGTGATTCATTGAGCGTAGGTGGAAGACATCATCAACAATGCCTGCCCAAACGTTCACAGAAAATCTGTGTTGATGACGTGATGATACAATTGTGTGCTGATACTCGTCAGCCTACAGATGTTGATTGTGAAAATTTACAATTTGATCACGTTGGAATGAAGCCTCATCAGTAAAGAGAGCATTTGCACTGAAATGAGGATTGGCACATTGTTGGATGTACCATTCGCAGAAGTGTACCTGTGGAGGCCAATCAGCTGCTGATAGTGCCTGCAAACATTGTACGTGGTACGGAAACAACTGGTTCTCCCATAGGACTCTTCATACAGTGACGTGGTCAACATTAACTTGTACAGCAGCAACTTCTCTGACGCTGACATTGGGGTTATCGTCAACTGCATGAAGAATTGCCTCGTCCATTGCAGGTGTCCTTGTCATTCTAGGTCTTCCCCAGTCGCCAGTCATAGGCTGGAACGTTCCGTGCTCCCTGAGACGCCGATTAATTCCTTTGAACGTCTTCCTGTCAGGACACCTTCGTTCTGGAAATCTATCTCGATACAAACGTACTGCGCCACGGCTATTGCCCCGTGCTAATCCATACATCAAATGGGCGTCTGCCAACTCCGCATTTGTAAACATTGCACTGACTGTAAAACCACGTTTGTGATGAACACTAACCTGTTGATGCTACGTACTGATGTGCTTGATGCTAGTACTGTAGAGCAATGAGTCGCACGTCAACACAAGCACCAAAGTCAACATTACCTTCCTTCAATTGGGCCAACTGGTGGTGAATCGAGGAAGTACAGTACATACTGATCAAACTAAACCGAGCTCTAACATGGAAATAAGCGTTTCCGGACACATGTCCACATAACATCTTTTCTTTATTTGTGTATGAGGAATGTTTCCTGAAAGTTTGCCCGTACCGTTTTGTAACACCCTGTGTATCAGCTATGCTGCAATTACTGTACAGTGTTCTTTGTGGTTGTAAGTAACCAGATGTCTACTCACATGAATAGGCACCACCAAACTGTGGCAAACCGCTAACATGACGATCCAGTTGAACATGCTGTGCATCACAACAGAAATGACTTGAACAGCTGCTTCACTTTGTGAGCAATTTGGATACTTCCATTCCAGCGCAAGTTTCTCTTAACTACACTAGTGGGAATTCTCTCTCCAGCATACACTGCAATCTCAGAATCCCCCTGGCCTAAACCTCTACTAACCTGTTTCCCCACAGTCGCACAATACCTTGACCCTTCTCTCTTCTGTCCACAACACTCTTCCGGTCTGGATCATGTACGACCTTCTACCGTCACTCTTCTTCCTCTCTTCCCCCCTTTTCCACCTCCCTTTCTCTCTTCCTTCCCTGCCTCCCTCCTCATATTCACCTTCCTCTCCTCCTCCCCCCCCCATTCCCTCCCTCTCCCTATGATTTATATGCTTTATCGTCTAAACTCCATGGTCTTGGTGGGCAGCTGCTGAGCCATCTGTGGAAAGACTTGAGTCACACTGCTCCACCACCCCCTCCTCACCTCATGTGTCCTTCTCTACCCCCTCCCCAACTACATCTGCTCAGGCAGTTGCTACTGAACAGTTGGTTTCACCTTGTGTGTGTGTGTGTGTGTGTGTGTGTGTGTGTGCGAGCGTGTGCGCGTGTGCGCGTGCTTTCACTAGAGAAAGAGTAAAAGCTCTGAACTTAGTATAAGTAGTTTTCTGTTGCCTGATTCTATGTTCATTTTACATATTATTCCATTGTATATATTTAATTGAGGAAAGGGATAAAATCAAGAGAAAAAATTATATTATTGTTGGGAATGGGATAAGACCAAGTGTATAATTGAAATGTTATAAGGTTGTCTTATTTACAAGCCAGCAAACATCTCTCTTTGTGATGTGTGTTTTGGACTTTTGGTTGATCTTACAGTTTTGATGATACTTTCTACATCCTTCCACTGCAAGAAAGACAGACATGGAACAAGAAGAAATTGTAGCCCGTTTTTTCCCCATTCGTATTTCTTGCTGTATTACAGAATTATTCTTAAACTGCGAAGAATAGAGAATAGTGATGGCTATGTATGAAGCAGAATTTTTGTTTTGTGAATTTTTATGAAATTTAATTTTTGATATAGTTTGATTGGGTTTTCTGTTCTTATGTTCTTGCAGGCTGGATTAAACAAACCTGAAGCGCACAATCAGGCTAAAGCAGTACTACTAGAAATGGGGCACTTCTTCCAGGTCCAGGTACGCATTACATTTTAGTCATTGTTATTGAAGTGATGCTGTTTTTCTCCAATAAGTAGAGCATTATGTATCTGGAGCTCAGGGACTCCAGGCAATGCTAGCATATCAGATAGACTAGCAATTAGTTTATGAACTTAGAGAATGTGTCCATATACATGTTTGACAATTATTGTATTTGTTTATTTGAAAATGATTTTTATTTTATTTTGTTTTTCACCTCTTCACATCATATAGGATCTGTGGAATGACTATTTAATATAAGCATATAATATCTTTCATAAAATATGAACTCTGCTTTTGCATCTTGGCAGGGATCTCCTCAGTACGAGTCTTTGGAGTGAACAGTGTACGTAGTTTAGTTTAACCATGAGCTCCAAGCTAGTCACATAATTCCAGAACTTACAGTTTTCAGTTTTGCTCTTTGTACCCTTAGCCACCACTGCTATAGATATCTCTGGGTTTTCTCCCTTCTTCCTGTCTTTCTAATTGGTTGTTTCTGTGATTAATGTAGTGACACTAAATTTGGAAGCACGAGGATTGGAGTTCAGATCCTCTTATGTTAATATAAAAACAAGTCAATGTTCAAACAAATTCTTTCTCCCTCTTTAGGATGACTATTTGGATTGTTTTGGTGATTCTGATGTTACTGGAAAGGTTGGAAGTGATATTGCCACAGGAAAATGCTCATGGCTGGCTGTGACAGCTCTGGAACGAGCAAACCATCAACAGCAAATAGTGTTTAAGGTAAGATTCTTTAATCGTATTGAAACCTTGCCATATATTTAGTGTTTCTTATTTATATATGATTGCCATTCAGTCAAATTCATCAGTATAGTGTACAGAAATGTAAAATATATCCCTGAAATACTGTTTGAAATCACTATACTGCTGTATACGTGTTGCACTTTAGTACTGTTCAAGTAAATAAATAAACTGAGGTAGAACAACTGTTCTAGGTAGAGGAGAATTTCTTCTAATTGTAGAGATAAAGATTCACATTAACTCCCTTAACTTCAGTGTTTGCAGCGTAATCACTGGTTTCCTCGGGCTAAATGGTATAATCAATTTAGTGTAAAAAACAAATTTGAGAGATTCCACACGTATGAATAACCACTTTGTGAGTAGAATCAAAGCGTAAAACAAGTATGCAAAGCAACGAAGCTATTACTGCTGTGCCAACAAAAAATACTGTGGACGTTAAGTGAGCTTTGCGCTATGCCGTATGGTTGAAGCTGGAGATTTCCACTGGCAAGGAATGTAATTTAGTTTGAATGGAAAGATCAATAAATGTACCTTGGAGTATAGTTATCATGTGCTGGCAGCTAACATAAAGTGTCATTTAACAACGAGATCATGCATGAATACTGATAATTTAATGTTACTTGTGTAGATGTACAGATAATAATAAATCTGGGATCGTACAGATAGTACAAAAACTGCGGGAAAACTGAACTACAAGCTTCTCAAAATCCTTTTGCAAAAATTAAGCCTCTTTGTTAACCCCAATCACCTTTTTTATTCAGATGGTGGAAGGAATCATAAAATTAAATTTTAAATACCAATGTAACTTTTGTATATTATGCTTCTGTATTCCAGAACTATTAACTTTTAATTTGTGTGTAAAAAAAAGAAAAAAAAGGTAGTATTTAACTGACATTTATAGTACATATTCAAAGTACAGATATAAATTTTCCAAGAGCCACCGAAATAGAAATGTTTTATTATGTTCATTATTAACAATTGTGTCTCTGGTGTCAGTAGTCCCAGTGCCAACATTTTAATGGAAAAAATTTCACTTACCTTTGGTGTACCATTTACAAATATTTCGATAAGCAGTAACATTAGTTGCAAATATAATAAAGAAAATTTCCATAAGAACTAAATATATACAGAAATAACAAGGTCTATGAAATGTTCTTGAATTAACATAATTTAGATGCAGGCAACATTCACAAAAGTATTGCATTTGATTCATATGTATGCTTATTTTAAGTGAATTGCTAGCAATAAGTACCATATAACATATCCCCAATAAATCATACTTGCAGTATTAGTGTCTTGTGTTGTCAATGAAAGTGGTGTATTATGTCATTTACAAAAAGTGAAATGAAATGAAGTGTTACCCAGTTTAATCACAATAACCCTCACACAGCATATGAGCAAAATTCTGATATCATCATAATGAAACTGCCCAATGTTCATTCTTGAGTATAATATAATGTTTATGGAAAAAGTAATTTCTGCATAAGAAATCTTTATTTAAAAAAAGTCTATTTTAAAATCAGTAATTGTGTATGACCAGTATTATCTTCTGATGTTAAATATTATGCATAAACTGTAAATAAGAAATAAAATTAAAGTATCCTGAATTTACATTTCGTGACATTACATTGATGTAATAGAGCCAGAGAAGGCTACAAATTTTTTCAATTATCTCTGGTGGAGACATGAGGGTTCTTGCTTTTTGCCAGAGAGACAGGGCTTTCTATCTTTGGTTAAGATTCCTTGCTCTAAGGTTCATTTTCTTTCACACTCCGAGCATATATGGCATCCATTACACTACCACAATTCATTTGTGTCATGTATTTCACATACTAGAATACATCAGCTCACATATTCTCTTGTATAACGTATTCTCATGTATAACAGGCTTTTAATTACTGAACCTACACTACAGAAGGTATCATTATCATATAAGTTTTCTCATTAGTGCTCAGATATATGCAATGTAGATTTCCACATTGAACATCATAAGATAATTGGGCTTGAAATAGAACTTTTATAGATTGTTGAGCAAATATAGCTTTCCTCATACAAAACTCATCTTTGAGAACAAGAACATAGTTTATACCGAATTCTGCATCATCTACATCACTCCTAACATCAATAATGCCTACTTAATCATTACAGAACCTAACTACATTCTCATAAGTCCTAACTACATCAAACACACAAGTTTTCAATACTATTGACAATATTAGACTCAGTTCACATTCTTGACTACATTTTTGGTGTTAGCAAGAATATTCTTAACATTAACTTTACATTCATATCTGTTTACTGCCTATTTTTCTATTACTAAGTCTGATTTCATTGATCAGTCTAGATTCTGCTTAAACCATTTTCCTTTGTACCACTTGTACTCATAACATTTTCAGTCCTTACCCAAGACAACAAATTTCGTTTTACAATATTTTTATTTTTTCCCTTTTAGACTGTTCAAGGGTGACAGTAGTCTGTTCTTTACTTTCAGTAATTGATTGTTGAAAAGTTTGAAATTGTTCTGAAGTTATCCAGTTATCAACTGGCTCACTTGTCCTCTGCTATGTAACATAAACTGACATATCATCACAGACATCTTTACTGAATCTAAATTCCTTTGTTCTGTCGTGCCATTTCTTCCTCTTGTTTAATAGTAGTGTCTATATCCCCCAAGTCCGGAAGACATGACTTTCTCTTCCTCTGATTCTATTTCTGTCATGGTTATCAGTTCACTTCTTGCATTTTAAAAAAGAGTACTACACTATTTAATGGTTTTATATCTGTGGTACTTATCATCACATGTCACAGTTTGTGGTTACAGTCATCAGTGTTGCATGTTTAATCCATTGTTGTTTTCATGTGTGTTTCAGTACATGTTAATCTGATGTGATTCATGCAACATACTCATTTAATTAGAATACATTTCATTTATTTACCCTTGCTCTGATCCAATACCCTCTTATTATTGCTGCTTGAAAATAATTGTATTATTATTACTTACTAAATCTTAGTAATTGCCTATGTTATTTGGTTGCATTCAGCTTTCTCATACTTTGAGATGGAAAAAGTGGAAAAATTAGAAAATATATTTTTTATACTTTATAAAAAGTAAATATTTCTTCTACTTGCCTTGTGCTGATTGTCCACTCTTTGTCATTCTCATTGTTGGCATAGTTATCTTTTGGGGATTGCTTTTTGCAAAAAGAGGATTTTTCTAGGTATTGAGTAGTTCCACATATAATTCATAAATTAATTTGTCACAGGCATTTAAATTAGTTCTTCCATAAATTATATTCATTCTTTTGTTAATTTCCACATCATCTTAATACTTTTTATACACAGTACTTTTTCAATGCATTCATACAACACACACTCAAACATACAACTACTGCTGTGCCACAAAGCTTTATAGCAAAGAGCATGTGGAAAATTTACTCTCAAGTCATTGACAGTTTTTCAAAAAGTGATTTTTTTATAGGATTTTGAATTAAATTTGCAGGATTAACATAATCTATTTGTGTTAAGTTTTAGACTTCTTTAACTCATTTTTAAAATCTTGTTTGCTATTAACAATTGTGCACATATCTTTGATTTCAGTAGTCTCAGTTCCAATATTTTAATGAGAAAAGGATTTCACTTGTCACTGTTTTTCGTGTTATCATATACAAAAGTTCTAATTATCAGTGATACAGTGATATTAATTAATAATGTATTATAATAAAGAAATTTCCCAAACTGCAATTTATACAAAATATTCTTGAGTTAGCATTATTTAAAGGCAGACACATTTTGTATTGATACATATGTGTAATTAATATAAATGGCTTGCTACTAGTGAGTAACAAAACAAAGACCTGATAAATTGTACTATATATGCCCCCCCCCCCCCCCCCTTTCTCGTTGAACCATGGACCTTGCCATTTGTAGGGAGGCTTGCTTGCCTCACCAATAGAGATAGCCATATTGTAGGAGCAATGACAACAGAGGGGCATCTGTTGAAATACCAGACAAATGTGTGGTTCCTGAAGAGGAGCAGCAGCTTTTTCAGTAGTTGTAAGGGCAACAGTCAGAATGATTGATTGAACTTGGCCTTGTAACATCAACCAAAACAGCATTGCTGTGCTGGTAGTGTTAACAGCTGAAAGTAAGGGAAAAGTAAAGCTGTAATTTTTCCCAAGGGCATGCAGCTTTACAATAGGGCTAAATGATAATGGCGTCCTCTTGGGTAAAATATTCTGCATGTAAAATAGACTCATTCGGACCTCTGGGTGGGAACTACCCAGGATGACATCATCAACAGGAGAAACAAACTTGGCATTCTAAGAATTGGAGCATGGTCAGATCCTTTGATCGGGCAGTTAGGTTAGAAAATTTGAAAAGGAAAATGGATAGGTTAAAGTTAGGTATAGTAGGAATTAGTGAAGTTCAGTGGCAGGAGGAATAGGACTATTGGTCAGGTGAATACAGGGTGGTAAATAAAAAATCCAATAGCAGTAATGCAGGAGTAGGTTTAATAATTAATTTAAAAAAATAAATAAATTGGAATGCGGATAAGCTACTGCGAACAGCGTTGTGAATGCATCATTGTAGCCAAGATAGAAACAAGCCCACACCTACCACAAGTTTATGTGCTGACTAGGTCTGCAGATGGTGAAGAGATTGAAGAAATGTTTGATGAGATAAATAAATTATTCAGACAGTTAAGGGAGACGAAAATTTCATAGTGATGGGGAACTGGAATTAGATAGTAGGAAAAGGAAGAGAAGCAAAAGTAGTAGGTGAATATGGGTTGGGGGTAAGGAATGAAAGAGGAACCTGCCTAGTAGAATTTTGCACAGAGAATTACATAATCATGAGCTAACACATGGTTTAAGAGTCATGAAAGAAGGTTGTATACGTAGAAGAGACCTGGAGACACCAGAAGGTTTCAGATTGATTATGTAACAGTAAGCTAGAGATTTAGGAACCAGGTTTTAAACAGTAAGACATTTCCAGGGAGAGATGTGGACTCTGACCACAATTTATTGGTTGTGAACTGTAGATTAAAACTGAAGAAACTGCAAAAAGTTAGTAATTTAAGGAGATGGGACCTGAATAAATTAAAAGAACCAGAGTTTGTAGACAGTTTCAAAGGTAGCATTAGGAAATGATTGAAAAGAACAGGGGAAAGGAATACAGTAGAAGAAGAATTTGTGGCTTTGAGAGATGAAATATTGAAGACAGCAGAGGATCAAGTAAGTAAGAAGAAGAGGGCTAGTAGAAATCCTTCGGCAACAGAAGACATATTGAATTTAATAGCTGAAAGGAGAAAATGTATAAATGCATTAAATGAAGCAGGTGAAAAGGAATACAAACATCTCAAAAATAAGATCAACAGAAAGTGAAAATGGCTTACCGGGAATGGCGAGAGGACATGTAAGGATGTAGAAGCATATATCACTAGGGGTCAGATAGAAGCCACCTACAGGAAAATTAGAGAGACCTTTGGAGAGAGAGAGAGAACCACCTGTATGAATATCAAGAGATCAGATGGTAAACCAATCCTAATCAAAGAAGGGTTAGCCGAGAGGTAGGAGTAGTATATGGAGCGTCTGTACAAGGGCGATGTACTTGAGGGAATATTATGGAAATGGAAGAGGACATAGATGAAGATGAGATGGGAGATTAATACTGTGTGGAGAATTGACAGAGCACTTAAAGATCTAAGTCAAAAAAAGGATCCGGGAGTAGACAACATTCCGTTAGAATTACTGATAGCCTTGTGAGAGCCAGCACTGACAAAACTCTTCCATCTGGTGAGCAAGATGTAAGAGACAGGTGAAATACCCTCAGACTTCAAGAAGAATATAATAATTCAAATTCCAAAGAAAGCAGGCGGTGACAGGTGTGAAAATTACCAAACTATCAGTTTAATAACTCACAGTTGCAAAACACTAAACAAATTCTTTACAGATGAATGGAAAAACTGGTAGAAGCTGACCTCGCGGGAAGATCAGTGTGGATTCCGTAGAAATATAGGAACCTGTGAGGCAATACTGCCCCTACGACTTACCTTACAGGAGACGTTAAGGAAAGGCAAACCTATGTTTCTAGCATTT
Source organism: Schistocerca gregaria (assembly GCF_023897955.1). Lineage (NCBI taxonomy): Eukaryota > Metazoa > Arthropoda > Insecta > Orthoptera > Acrididae > Schistocerca > Schistocerca gregaria. The sequence goes on from NC_064924.1 coordinate 331,781,618, forward strand.
GTAGAATTAGAGAAAGCTTTTGACAATGTTGACTGAAATACTATCTTTCAAATTCTGAAGGAGGCAGGGTCAAATACAGGGAGCTAAAGGCTATTTACAATTTGTACAGAAACCAGATGGCAGTTATGAGTCAAAGGGCACGAAAGGAAAGCGGTGATTGAGAAAGGAGTGAGACAGGGTTGTGGCCTACCTCTGATGTTATTCAAAATGTGTATTGAGCAAGCAGTAAAGGAAAAAAAGAAACATTTGGAGTAGGAATTTTAATCCAGGGAGAAGAAATAAAAATATCAAGATATGTTGATGACATTGTAATTCTGTCAGAGACAGCAGAGGACTTGGAAAAACAGTTGAACAGAATTGACAGTGTCTTGAAACAAGGGTATAAGATGAACATCAACAAAAGCAAAACAAGGTTAATGGAATGAAGTCAAATTAAATCAGGTAATGCTGAGGGAATTACATTAGGAATAGACGAGTTTTGCTATTTGGGGAGCAAAATAACAGATGATGGTCGAAGTAGAGAGGATATAAAGTGCAGACTGGCAATGGAAATAAGTGTTTCTTAAGAAGAGAAGTTTAACATCGCGTACAGATTTAAGTGCCAGGAAGTCTTTTCGGAAAGTATTTGTATATGAAAGTGAAACATGGACAACAAACAGCGTAGAGATGTAGAGAATAGAAGCTTTTGATGTGGTTCTACAGAAGAATGCTGAATATTAGATGAGTAGAATAGTAGATCACATAACTAATGAAGAGGTACTGAATAGAATTGGGGAGAAGAGGAATTCGTGGCACAACTTGAGTAGAAGGGATCAGTTGGTAGGACACATTCTGAGGCATCAAGGGATCACTAATTTGATATTGGAGGGTAAATGTATACACTAAGCACATTCAGAAGGATGTAGGTTTGCAGTAGTTACTAAGAAATGAAGAGGCTAGCACAGGTTAGAGTAGCATGGAAAGCTGCATCAGACCAGATGTTGGACTGAAGACCACAACAACAACAACAACAACAACAACAACATGTAAGTGTATCAAGTTGTTCATTATGATGGTGTATTGTGTTGTTTACTAAAAATTGATGTAAGGCAATGCCCAATTTCATTAAAAACTTCGCGTTACTAAAGCTCACATCCACATCTCAGTCCATATAAAACCAACCCTTCCACATCAAACTATCCCTTCCTAACAGGTTAGGCATCCATACATATGTATCTGCTGCACCACTGAATATCTCAACACCTACACCAACATTGTCTCACAGGTCTCCCACAATTATCCCACAGATCTCATTCACTGGAAAGTATCCTCTCACACCCACACTAATGCAGTTGCCATTTCCAAAAAAACTCAGTAGCACCCCTATTGTCCCCTTTGACTGTTCAGACCTTGAATGCCTCAATACTCTACTCCACCAAAGCTGTGAGTTGCTCGAGTCAAACCCTGAAATGAGATCCACATTTGCTCATATCCTATCCCCACTGCCCACCTTTGCCACACACCACCCTTGTAACCTCATAACATCCTAGTCAAACCTTACAACATTCACAAACCATCATCCCAACCTCAAGATTCCTACCCATGTGAGTACCTCCAGTGTAAATCTCTTCTCCAACCTCACCATTGATAAATCCTATAATGTCAATGGCAGAGCAACTTGTAAAACGGCATGTTGCAAATCAACTGTTTCCTTTTTCTTTTCATCTTTTTTTGCTATAAGTCTTAATTGGTCTATACATTTGCTTCCTCCTAAACTATCTTTACTTCTCACTCTGTCTGTATCATGTCTTGACCCATGGACAGCGCAACAGCATTGACAAGAATTCCCCTGATCCCACTATGCTGAAGGTCTCACTAAGCCCCCAAATTCAGGCAATATCCTCTGAACCTAGTCCACTGATAGATTCCCATGCCATATCATCACACATCCCGAATCCTCTCACCACTCCCAAGAGCCAACTACAAATCCTGGATCACTCTTATAAAACACCCTTTCCCAAACCTTTGCACATGGTTCATATCCCTGTGGAAGATCTTATACCCATGCAGCAGTTCCTGCGCCAGTCCCATCACAGGCTTGTTCAACTCTGTAAAAGGTAGGGCAGCATGTGGAAGCAGTCATGTTGTACACCAGCTCAGCTGCAATTTCTGTCTGCCATTTTATACGCACATGACCACCAAATAGCTGTCTACCTGAATGAATGGCCACTGCCAGACTATGGCCAGGAAGATTGTTTGCCATCCAGTGGCACAACACACTTCAGAGCACAACATGCTCTTAATTTCAATTGCTCCTTCACAACGCGTGCTGTCTGGATCCTTCTGCTAAACACCAGCTTCAAAGAGAGTTATCCTTGCAACACATTCTTTGTTCTTATAATCCTGTATTCACTATTCACTATCCACTTGCCATAATCCTGTATTCACTATCCACTTGCCTTCATCTCCGCGCACTTGATCTGTACTAAATCTTACTATACTTGTATGTAACTTAGTGATCAAATCTTCATCTTGGACCTTTATACTTGTGACAACGGCCTTTAATTCAGCAGGTACTTGTTCTCTAAAGGTTTCAAATAAATCTTCTATAAATTGCGTCATACACTGAGTGAACACAGCAAACATTTACAAAGTACTCATTGTAGGACTCATCTTCTCTTGCCAGCGACTGTCTCTGCATACCCATTGGAATGTTATATAAATGATTTTGGTAATCAAAACACCTGATTTGCCGCACAAAACAGATCACAAAAAAGGAAAGAAATTGAAGTTGGGTTTAATACTGATCACCAAAATTTCTTGTGTAGCTCATCGTGTCGCAGTGCTGATGAGAAGCTGGATTGCTATGATGGGCAAACTGTGTTACTGGAGGTTGGAGAGTGGCAGATGCTGCCATTATTGTCACTTATTTATAAGTTATTCAGTGACACACACATTCGTTTACTTCATAGTAATATTTCAGCTATTGCCAAAGTTGCTAAGGACAACAGCAATATTTGTCAATGAAGTCTTCCTCCAATAATTGTTAATTTCTACTTGATTAGTATTTAATATACTCTTCTTATTCAGATTTTGTTGATTTTCCAGCACAAAAGTATTTTAGATTCTGCACTTGGATTATCACAATGACATATTCCCTTATGTCTCAAATAGTGCATGTGTTCAGATTGCGATTGATGTTACTATTAAACTTTGAATTGCTGCCACTTGAAATACTGTTCAGACACACCGTGGAGTTCTTCTTGATATGGACTTTGTCACCATTGCAACCTATCTTACTCTGGATTTTGTAAACTGTTATCAAGTCCCAACAGTTTACCAAATAACAAAAAGCACTTCTGCCCAATGCATTTATAGTGAGTCTTCAGTTACAATGTTGTTTGCAAGATAACACTGCCTTGTGTCCTCTGTGATGTCAGCACTCTTGTCAAGAAGGCACCTTTATTTGCTGGGGCACCATACTTCTCTGAGCTGGGATGTCATAGCACAGTATAGCTGCCAAGCCAGCAGTTGCTACAATGCTTAGAAAACTTCCATCTTTGTCGTCCCACCATGGAGATGCACGGTGTCCATCCTTCCCAATTTACATGCACAGACAATAATAAACGTCCAAACAGTTTACACTTCTAAAGAAATTAGCTAATAATAAATGCTTTCACTGTGGTGATCATTGTTTGTTGACGGGGTAGACATCAGGCAACGTATCACTTTACCAAGAGCATTATACGAAAGCCTGTGGTACTCAGTGACTTGTGTCTTTTATTTGTAGTCAAACAAGTTTGGTTTTATGAAGTCACATAACTGACAATATCCAGTGTACATCAAGTGGTATCAAGATGGCAGCTAGTGTTAATATACATAGTTTTGCTACGAAAAAATGTGGAAATTATACCTATAAAAAAAAGTGTGTGCACGCAAATTGTAGTGATGAAATCAGAAAGATAAATGATCGTATAAGGAGTCTGCAACTAACCATTAATGTCCTAATGAGCGAACTAAAAAAAAATTTACGTCTGTAAAGTGTGAACTGACCACAAACTTGCCTCACAGTAACCTTGAAATTCCAGGCAAAGTGAAAATAAGAAAGCCACATTCTCAGCAAAACTTATTAAATGAACCTAATATCATATTCACAAGCAGATTCAGTGTTCAGTCAGCTGTGCAAGATAAAACATTGTCCATGTGATAAAACTCACTTTAAAGCTGAATGTGAAACTATAAACACACGGAGTGATACATCCAAAAGAATGCTTAACAACTCAGTCACTATTATGGAAGGAAGAGAGTCTGAAATATCTGAACAGTTGCGTGACTTAAATAACAAGTGTTTGTTCAGCACTGATACCAAATATTTTGGCTATAATGCTGGCAGCCCTTCTAAACATGCAAAGAAACCCAAACGAAAAAAAGTAATTGTTATGGCAGACAGTCATGGTCATGGATTTGCTCACCTTCTGAATGGTCAATCCAGTGTAAAATCAATCACTTATATAAAGCCTGGTGCTTTTATGTTGGAAGTTTGAAAGCATGTATGATCCACAGATGTTGCTGACTTATCCTGTGAATAATTTTTTTGTGCTATTTGGTAGGTCAAATGACGTGTAAAAAAACTAAACTCGCATAGCGAAACAAGAACTAAAAAGGTGCTTAGAACAGTTGACACACACAAATGTTTTAGTGCTGAACATCCCACATTGGCATGACTTATCATCTCGGTCATGCATAAATAAAGAAATAATCAATGCCAACCAACAAATTTCATTCCTTTGCAAACATTTCGGAAATGTACAACTCGTAAATGTTAGCGATATTGGGTGCAGATTCCATACATTACTTGGATTGCATATTAACAACACAGGCAAAAAACTGTTTGTCAAAAAAATCAAAGAAACTATCAACAAGAAGCATCAAACACTCAAAAGCAAAGTCATCATGGTCTGCCCCCCCCCCCCCAAAATATTGAAAGGAAACAATGTCAACAAGAGCTCCAGTCACTAGCATCAACAGCAACAAAAGAAGAAACAAGGTCCTCCCAATTTTCAGTCACAGTAACAACAGCGAATGCAGTAACAGCTGTACCAATTGCTGACCCATCTCTAACACCAGCAGCAAAGTCATCAACAGTAACACCAGCAGCAGAATCAACAACTGAAGCAGCTGAACAAGTAACAGGGGAGCCAGATACAGAAGAAAATTATGCAGCAGGTGATAATAGAAGAATAAGAGCAGTAGGGCAAAGGAAAACAGTACTTCCAGTACACCTGAACGATGTTTTATTGACAAGATAAAGCTAAACAATCAATTAAATATGCCAAAGTCTAAAAGATCTTGTAATTTCATGGTGATTCATCAAAATGTCCAATCATTACAAAACAAATTAAGTGAACTTGAAATTTTATTTACTGATGAGTTAAAAAAAGACGCTTCTGTAGTGTGTGTAACTGAACACTGGCTGCCTAAAGATGCAATGTCAGTCAAAAAGCTTGCAGACTTCAATCTTTCATCATCATTCTCTAGAACTACATCTATTCATGGAGGGTCATGTATATCTGTTAAAACTGGTAGTGACTATTGTGACATAAAACCCATTGAACAGTTAGCTGAAGAGAGAGTTTTTGAAGTATCTGCAGTTTGAACTATCCACATTAAAATTAAATTATCTGTGTATATAGGAGCCTTGATGGGAACTTAAATGATTTCTGTCATCAACAAGAAGCAGTTTAAAAAACTGGTACTACAAAAAAACTTCAATGAAACAGTTATCAAATGTGGAGATTTTAATACTGATTTTCAGGAAATCTCAAAAGATAAGCAAAGCTTAAACTTATGTTATGAAGGACAAATTATTTCTTTCCCAACAAAAATTGCAGAGACTTTAAGTATTTTGCAAACATAAGTGAACAGTTAGAAATTAGAGTGGAAGAACACAACAAAATACCACCTCCATCATCCAATAGCATAAGAAATGTGTCTACATCATTGGATCAAATACAGAAGAAATCTTACCAGTTATAAAAACCCTGAAAACAGGGTACTCATGTGGAATTGATGGAATACCAGATGCGATTATTAAAAAATGCTGTCTTGCCTTAGCTGAACACTTCACACACTTGTGCAACAGCTCACTGGCATCAGGAACCTTCCTTTCATGCTTAAAAATAACAAAACTGAAACCACAGCTCAAAAAAGGAAATCCAGAAAACGTTTCAAATTATAGGCCAGTAGCCCTACTGCCTGTATTTTCAAAAATTTTAGAAAAAATATTTTATTAGAGCTTGTCTGATTTTCCAAATAAGCATAAAATTTTCTCTCCCTTACAGCATAGTTTCAGGAAAGGATATTAAACTGAGAGTGCAATATTTGAACTTGTTAATGAAAGCTATACTGAACTGGACGAGAGTGAGCTTGTGACAGACAATGTGCCATGGTTTATCCAAAGCTGCCTTACTGCAGAAGCTTGACCAATTAGGAATTAGAGATATATCCAGTGAGTTGCTCAGGACATACCTATGTGGACACAAACAGGTGGTTGAAGTGCAATATGCTGACCATAACAAAAACAGCTGCTACTATTCAGGATATGAAAATGTGGAATACAATGTCCCTCAAGGATCAGTATTAGGGCCCATTCTGTTTCTCCACTATGCCAATGAATTTATATACAACAAGTATTGTCAAACAACCCTCCAATTTGCAGATGATACAACTTTCGTTATTAATGGGAAAACAGAAGAAAAAGACTGTGCTATCCAAACAATGAACGGCATTGAACAGTGGTTCAGCTATAACGAGCTAGTTATCAACAAAGAGAAGACCACCCAAATATACAAATAGAACTAAGGGACTGAGTTCTTGAAAATGCTGACAGCACAAAATTTCTGGGACTCTGTGAGGTAGGGGTGTGCTACATGATGAGGATCTTAAAAGGTTGTTGCAGCCAAACCAGCCACCAGCCTGTTATAGTATACTCCTCCCATGCGCATTTTGTAATTAAGTATGGCATAATCTTCTGGGGCAATGCAACAACAAATATTAAACTTTTAAGGATACAAAAGAGAATATTAAGAATTATTGAAGAGGTAAGCAATAGAAAATAATGCAAACCCATGTTAAAAAAAATTGAATTCTCCCTCTTTCTTGCATTTTTATCTGTGAAACGCCAGTTTTTATAAAACAATATATTAATAGACACCCAAATATCTTATAAAAAAATGGCGATATGCATGCATACAATACAAGCCAAAAAAATCTGATCTTAATATGAAGCAAGTGAGAACATCACTGTGCCAAAAAGGCACTCTGCATATCTGTATAAAAATTTTCAATAATCTGCCTAACCATATTAAATCAGTAAGTAAAAAAGGCTAAAGTAAAGGCATATTTAATTGAGCATTCTTTTACAGTCTGACAGAGTACGTAGAAACCAAACAACAAAATATTCTACTTTGTATGTCTCCTCTAATGTTTATTGTGTATATGATTATTTGCTAAATTACTTGAATATCTAGTCCCTAGGAATGCAATACAAACTGTATTTTATGTTGTAAAGACATGTCCAATATCCTTGTATATATTCTATACATGTAGGATTAGGGCGAAAAAAAAAAAAAAAAAAAAAAAGTCTCTTCATGTTGATATTCTGCCAACTCTAAAATTTGAGTTGTTGAGCACTCGCATGTAGTAGGAGCCACCGAGTAATTTCTTTTTAAGGAAAATGAAATTTTTATGGAGTATGCTGGAAATTTTTAAGGTAAAATAGTAATTGATTTTTTTGTGTATTGGCCATACCCAAGATGTTATTCTTATATTGGCTGTTGGATTATTGTCTTTTTTTCCCTTAAATAAGTTATAATTTTTTGCTGCACAGTCCCAGCAATATTTGAAAATGGGCTATGAAGAATCTGTGTATAGATATGGTAGTGGTAGTCATTGGAAATAGTAGCTAGAGATTATAATGCAAGAGATTCTTTACATCATTTTAGTGTTTGAAACACTGCTTACAAATGTCAGGTAAATGATAAAACAATTTATACAATAAAAGATCTAAACATGTATATTCTTGTTTCAGGAATGTTATGCTACAGATGACGAAGAAAAAATTGCTATGATAAAAGAGCTTTATGACCAGCTAAAGCTTAAGTCTGTCTTTGCTGAGTATGAAGAACAAACATATAATTTCATTCATAGAAATATTCAGCAGCTTTCACATGGGTTGCCACATCATTTGTTCATAAGCTTTCTGAAAAAGATCTACAGACGCGGAAGTTAACTGTATAGTCTTTAGATGGAAAGATTATTTTTTTTACGTATAAATACAGCTTATTTTGTGCTTGTTCCTTTGTGTCTAAAGATGTTATCATTTGAGTGTTTTTATCAGCTTGTTACTGACATGATGTACAAGTGAAATAAAGAATCTATATATCCGTACATACTATAAAAATGAATGTATATATATTGGTACTGCATTTCCTCCTAAACCACTGGACCGATTTCAACCAAACTTGCCACATATATCACATACTGCCTAGAAATAATCGCTGCCAAAGCGTGCATGTGGGAGTGGAAAAGTACCACAAATAGCCAGACTGTATCTGTCTAATATCTGAGTGACTTGCAACAATTTTTACACACAGTTTCAAATCTTCATGAAATTTTTCTCGCTGACAACCCCCACAAAATGATGAAAGGAAAAAGTTTATCACTTACTACATCTTTGCTGTTCATGCAGTAAAACTGCCAGATGAAGCATGACATTTTAATTTATTACTTCTTTACTAGTAACTCTATTCACAACACATTTTGTAGACAGTATCCACCTATAACACTGGATGTATAATTATATTATTGTAAGACTCATTGTTATGGAGATATGGTGGCATCAACATTGAGCTGTTTGAAAATGAACTTTCAATACAGATACATGTGAAATATGTGTACAACTGTGTGTTAAATGAATGTTAAATGTGCATATGCGGGCAAAGCCGTGGGTAGAAAGGCTTCTCACAAACCCAGGATTAATTTCAACCAAATTTATTACACTTATTATGTACTATTAGGAAACAAATACTGTGGACATAAGGACCAGCAGCTTCCTATTAAGGTTAGGGTGATAACTTGGAGAGAGAAGGGGAAGTAGTAGTTTGACAGATAGAGGGGAGGAGGAGGAGGAGGATGAGGAGGAGATGGAGTAATTTAAGATCACAATAAATAAATACATATATGTGTAATGCTTGATAGTCAGATAGTTCATTATATGAGAAATATATGTTATATGGTTGTAACATTACGTAGTCGTGTTCACATACCATTGCTACATTCCACCAATACTGACAAAATCTTATGAAATCTCCTGTGCTTTTATTCTTCTGGTGGCATTCATTTGCTATAAGTCACTGGAGGTATTACAGTGTTCCACAAACATGGGATACAGAAATCAGTAAATAAAATTGAGACAAACAGAAGATACCTATGACAAGGTGATCACACATTTTGAAAATTGAATAGTACAAAACTATACAGTGTGTTAGAGATCGCCTTTACAAACTTGTAGAGGGGAGTGAGTACATAATATTTTGAATGGAACCCATGTCCAGAAACATACTATTTCCGTGCTACAGCTATTTGAAAACAGATTTGCTACGTAGGTATGCAACACGTTAGTCATGGTGGGGGGTGGTTACATCATACCGGCTGATGTCATTTGACCTCTCTGACTCAGTTTGAGCCTCATTCACATGTCTGTTAGTGCTAGAGCAAAATGGATAAGTACATTTTGGCAGAATACACTGACATGATCCTTCTGAATGGCGAAGCTCAAGGTAATGGAAGAGCTGCTTGTCACCTTTATTGAGATCATTCTTCATTATGTCTGACTATTGCATACCCTTTTTGCCACAAGTACGCAACAGCTTCAAGAAAGGGTAACTTCACCATCAGCAGGCATGACTGTGGTGCTCCAAGGAGATGCTGCACATATGAATTGGAGGAGACCGTATTGCAGCATGTTGAAGAGAATTCATCAGTGAGTACATGAGCAATTTCTTTGCCTATTAATGAGTGGAATTGTGACACAAGTGATGTATTGGATCATGCCTAATCAATTAGTTGTAAAAGTGGTTGCGTTACCAACATGTTTTCAATTGGTTGTAGCACAGAAACTATGTTTCCGGGCATAGGTTCCAATTCAAAATAATGGTTACTCACACCCCTCTACATTTCCTAGAAATATGTTACGGGAATTTCTGAACACCATGTATATACACACTGTTTTTAATATGCTTCCTAGTACTGAACATGTCAAGTTTGTATTGATATGAATTCATGTTTTTGTGATAAAGCAGAAAATCATTTTATTACTTTCAATAGCCATAAAGGAGAATGTCAGGATAAGGATTGCAAAACTGGCTTAATTTGAAAACAATGGTTATTAAATAGATCTTGACTTTGCCTCTATAATGACAACTGATAGTAGTCTGTGTGAAGTTTTGTAAATTCTTTATTTCAAGTATTGAATAAAAGTAAGAGTTGAGTCATACCACCCCAACTTAACCACATTTCACATAGCATATACTCCAGTGCATAATTCCAGAATAATATTTATAAGTTCCTTGACAGCTTTTACTACTTCTTCACTGGCTACACTGTTAGTAAAAATTGCTTTTTAGTAGAACTGGTCTTTGTTTCTGGTTTGCTGCATGTTTCTAGTGAAATGTTTTTGTTTCAGATCTTTGACTAGTCTAGTAACATGATTTTTGGAGATGTTTGCCATTTCTGTCTTTTGTTTTTATATGTCAGGACAATGTTTTTCTTATAATCATGCAGGATGTATTGATAAATCAATCGACATGGTCACGCATACATCTGGCAAGGTTGCTAGGTGCTGCACACAAGGTTACATCTGCCCGTACCAGGTTACATGGGTAAGCAAGAGCGGGAGGTATAAGGGCTGAATTGGACTGTAACAGACTCACTTGTCTCTGCTCACTGATGTGTGGTACATGGTCTCTGGTGGATGAATTTATGAAGACCTTGTGCTACTCGTCCATTTTCTGTATGTTGATTTGGACTTCGTTATTCCCCACCGTCGATGTTTGGTTTGCACATGGATATGTCTATTTCCCTAAAATGATGCTTTCTTCGTTCTCCATTTGTCCGCATGCCATCCCTTCCATAGGTGAACTGAGGCATGTGTATGCACTGGGAGAGTGGTTACCAATAAGAGAAACTTATTATTCTTCAGCACTAATGTTTTTCAGTAAATCATCAGAGTACTTTAATAGACAAGAGGTATTGACATCCAAAAGTCTTTTATTTCTGTTTAGTTCAAGAAGAGTCAGGATCTATTATATTCTGCAATTTATTTGTAGTTAATTGGCACTCAGTAAAACCTATGTTGTTAAAGAAGCAGACTTTAAAGAGTGGTGACAAAGATTGTTTGGAACTAAAACCCAACCGGCACTGGGAAAAACACTTACCAGGCCAGTTTAGTGAGTGTGACAATCGAGATGGACAAGCAGGTTTTTGAGCTCTGGGTCAGGAACACAAGCTTTTACAGAATCTTGACGGGTCCAGCATGTTTTCAGTTGCTTCTGGCAATTGTGGATTTCCAGCCATTCAGTTAAACGTATGATGACTGGGAAGTGTACGAAAAGCATTTAGCACTTCATTTCTGTCAAGTGAAATTAAGTGCCCAGAGAGACAGTGAGTTCTGTCATGTTGTGCAAAAATTGACCTCTTTATCTGAACCATCAGTGCTGCCCCAACATACATTCACTTGCATTTATGTGAAGATTTTGCAATTAAAAAAGCATGTGATGGCTGCTGATTAGAGTTCTTCCAATATGGTATAACAACATCGGATAGTTAAGCATTATAAATTATGGATCTGGAGGGAGTGAGTAAAAAATGCTAATTTACCTGTTGTTGTGGGAAATTATATGCAGAATCATTAATACGTGATGTAATAATAAGATCAGCACTGGACAGTGATGTGTTTGCTTGAGCGTTAAGACAATAATATCCTCCTTTAGCTGAAGTTTTGTGTATTGCCAGGGCTTCTAAGATTTTCAAGCAGCTCAAGTTACCTTTTTTACATGTTATGACATATCAGAAGTGTCGTCTTAATCATCAGCACATGTGGCATGACAGTTTGTCTGATGAAAGGATGTGTGACAGCCTAGGTGGGAGTCAAGTGGACCTTACTTGACTTGTCAAGCCCCCAAACTCCGCACCGCCACAGTTTTTGCAACTTGGTCTCAGCAAAACTTTCATACACTGCCTAGCTGTTCTGATTTCTTTCTATGCTAGATATTGTGCCCATATTTTGATGATGTCTGTGAACAGTGTTTTTCCTAAGGTCTTACAGCATGTTTGTCAGAGTTGACTGAGATGTCAGCAATCAATTGCACTCGTGCAAATAAAGGTCATCAGAGATGCATGGGTAGCTCCAAACCACCTCACACTGTCAGCAATGGTTCGTGGTATTCAGATTTTATTCCTTTTTCATACAGGAGCCTCAGTCTCGGTTATTAATCAGTAGAGACAAGATTATATGCATCATAAAAACCTTAAAATATGCATGCAAGTATGCATGAAAAATACTTAAAAATGCTCGACAAGTGTTGAAATATGAAAAAAAAAGGTTGTTGTTACTGTGTGCATTATGTCTCAAAGTTGAACCTGTGCATATCAATTCTAAGTTTTCTTGGGAATACCTGCGGCAATGAAGAGTTCACTAGAATAATTTTATTCATTAACTGAATAGATTCATTCAGTGCCAAACCTTGAGTTTCAAGCTTTTCATTACTTGCAGGAATATGGTAAAAATGAGTTCGAATAACAGCAATGTCTTTTTTTAATACCTGAATGATTAAAAGCTTCCTTGCACAGGCAAACTGCCAAAGCCTTTGCACTATTGAAGTCGTTTACTACCCCTCTAATGGCCTTGAAATGTTCATTGTATATAACAACACAGCTTCGACCCATGTACCCCAATGAGTTACCACTGGTTCGGGAGGTAAAGACACATTTGGTAGTGTTTTTTAGCTCTTGATGTGTGCAGGAGTCCCGTTAGAAACACTTTCTTTGTGAATGAAATCAGTATATTTACAGTCACAAACGTGGAATGTACTTCTTCAGCAAGGCGATGTTCTCCATGAGCAAAGCACATCATGAATCAAATTGGGATAAAATACTCAGAGGGCTTTTCCTGCTTTGATCATATAGGGAGCAGCATCTGAAATAAACACAAACATCATTTCATCTGCAGATGATTCTGGAAATATTTTTCTAATATCCTCATTCACAAATCTGGAAATTGTAGAATGACTTACTTTTTCAAGTTCTTTGCAGGTCGCTAAATAGGAAGAAGGCTGTTTTTTTTTAAAGCACCAGCAATTAACTTTGCAATGTAATGGCCACGAGTGTCTATAGTTTCGTTAACTGAAATCCAAATAATGCTGTACCTGAGTTCATTGCGTATTTCTTCCAGAACATTTACATAAGTTGTCCGTATGTAATTTTTACGCGATGTAGATTCACTATATGTTCTGGTATATTTCGATTTAAGCAATATTTGCACAGGAAGCCTTTGGGGATAGCGTTTGTTAGTTTGTGAAGAGTAATATTGCTTGCAATGAATGCTTCACATATATCCATGTCAAACAAACTTTTTTGGTTGCCTTTGAACAAATCCCTGCTAATACACTTACTGTTGTCAGCAGTTGTTGTTGTGGTCCTTTCTCCTGCATTCCTGTGGTGTGAAGACTTGTCTCAACATGTTGGTCCTTTTTTCTTTTTCTTTTTTTTTCACAAAACGTTTTTCTTGCAAACTTGACAATATAAAGCAATTCCATTGTACATAAATGTTCCAGAATGTTCAACTATCCACAAAATGACTTTTCTTTTCTCAGGTGGAATGGCACACAACATGTTACACACTACATGTCATAAACATGTTCAACTTGTACAAGTAAATAGAAAGCTAAACTGAAACAATCGGCGTGCGAATAAAACCTTGCATAGTTTAATTATTGCCGACGCATACAGTATGACAGCCGAGGAGTTAAATGGGAGTTACTGACTGTCTGCCTGTTGCTGTTCCTATTCTGTAATGATTTCGCTAGGCGGTGGCCTCTTTGTTAGCGACTGCATGTAATCAATCTGAGAGACATCAAAACTAGATCGAGCCAGAGACAGCCCATATAATTTTTTAAAATATTGTAAACATAGAGCGAAATTATGCATTGTAACTAGCTTTTAGTTAAAATATGCAATAACCAGTGAAAAGGAACCAGATATGCAAATGCGTATAACCAGGTATCTATTAATCAGCCTTTGTATCTCTTACTGGGGTCTCCTCCATTAAAATCAGTAACACTACATTGGGACACACACTCATGAGATTCTGCTATAAGGCCGGATACTTCTGGAATTAACATGTAAGCTAGTAACCAGAACCCTTCCTTTCATTATAGTGGCAGACCCATTAGTGGAAAATATTTTTGGCCTCAATAAGTATACGGCATTTGGGTTTCCCATGCAACACTCGATCCAAGTAATTCATAAAGCCATCCCATGTGTAGAGGTGGATTCTTTGTATCTCCAATATGTTTTCACCCACATTGCATTAAGTGTTGGCAGTACCAAAATTTTTCAAAGCCCAGCTGGTATCTTCAGCCTTATAGGATGCACTTAAAAGTAGAACTGGATTGCTTAGAGGAATTAAGTGCTGTCCCAGATTTTTTATGGCAGACTTTTAGTCACTGTTTGCAGCCTGGTGGTGCACTATGTCTTTAAGAGGCCTTAAGAAACATGGCAAATGCTCAGTTACACAAGATACTGATAGCAGGAGCAGGAATTGTTAGATAGGGACCTCAGTGAAGAATATTCAAAGCCAGAAGAGTCTGTTGATTTAAAGCACTATGGGAGAAAGGATGTGCTAGTGAAAAGATAAAAAGATTATTAGAAGAATATGCACAGTTGCTAAACCATCACGGACCATTGCCAGCTATGTCACTAATGCAGCACTTATAGTAACATGCCAAAGAAGATCTAAGACAGAAATAAAGCCTTTAGAGTTTGTTGTGACTACAGATATTTAAATCGAAGGAAAGTTACAAATGCGTACCCAGAGCCCAACATCATGGAGACCTTGGATAACTTGGGGCAAAGCTGTTATTTTGCGACCATGGATTTGCAAAGTGGTTACCATCAGTCAGAGACAGCCTCATAGGATCGACCCAAGATGGTGTTTATGGTCCCACCCAGTCATTACCAGTACTGGTAAATGCCATTTGGACTGAAGAATGCATCAGCAGCATTCCAGCACCTATTGGACAGGGTATTATGTGATTTGAAACTGAAGCAATGTCTGGTATGTCTGGATGACATTATATTCTTTTCTAAGAACAGCCAGGAACACATGGTATGATTACGTCATCCTTAGGCAGTTACGAGCAGCACAGCTAATTCTTCATCTCGAAAAATATAATTTTGTACTTAAAAATATTCGGTATTTAGTATTATCAGCCAGGATGGGATGCAAAACAACCCCCAGCTTGTACAAGCTGTGCAGGAATTTCTGATGCTTAGAACAGAAAAAGAGATGCACCTTATCTTGGAATAGCTATTTATTATTGAAAATATGTTCCAAAATTTGCTGAAATAGCAAGATCCCAGACACATTTATTGAAAAAGGTGGTGAAGTTTCAATGGACTATATAATGTGATAAAGCATTTGTACGATTAATAGATTTATTGACTGCTGATCCTCTCCTTGCTTTGCCAATTATCAGAAACAGTTTGTATTATCACGTGATGCGAGCAGTCATGCCTTTGGGTTGTATTCCAAGTGAGGAAACTGGTAGAACAGAGCACCCAATAGCTTATGCTTCTAAATAGCTAAATAATGTGGAGAAAAATTACTCAACTACTGAAAAAGAGGTGTTCAATTTGATAAGTGGAGTCACTTAATTCCATTGCTATGTGTATGGCCGACACTTTAAAGTTATAAGAGATCATACAGCAATGAAATGGATTCTGGTCCTTAAGGATGTGACTAAACACTTGACCCGCTGGTTAAGTAAGCTTGATTTTGGAGTCATACATCATCCTGGGAAGACTCACGGTAATGCAAATCTGTTAACTCACAAGGTTCATGCTGGTGAGTGGTAGAAGAATCCAGCTGCTGACTGAGATTGTTAGCAATTCGCAACATTCGTTCAGTTCAGTGCTGATGACAGTATTATACTCTGACCAGATGCTGGCTACCCAGAATATCAATGTATCAGTGGAACATCTGCTTGCACATGTGAAAAACACCATACAGAACATCAGCACCAACTCACTGCAGAAGGAGATACCATGTTGATCGGATTCTCCATTATGGTCATAGTAGGCATTGTTTATTGCTACCTCAAGCATACATTTGTATAACAGTATTTAAGATCTGTAGCATCAGGCAAGAACTGGAAAAAGGTACATTGAAAACCTCTAGAAGTTAGAGATGTAACAAATGGTTAAATAAACTACACATTGATCTTGTCAAAAGCTGAGAAACAAAATTTTCTTTTCTTTTTTAGCCACCCTGGGCCCTCACCTCAATATCCTGCCCTCTGGGAAACTCTGTGAACATGTTGACTATGTAATCTGTTGCAAAGAGCTGTTGCAGCCTATTGACCTTGGCACAACACAAGATGCACACAACAGCGATGGATTTCGATGAATGAGTAATAGGTGAATAATGGTTACTAATATAGCAATGTGTCAACTGGATGACACAATCACAGAGTTTAAGTCCATTTTATCCTGCCACTGCACCAAGGGAGCTCTAGCGGCACAGTGTGGAAGAGCTATCAGTGGCTTTTTACCTGTAGGTCCATACTAGTAGTGCCAGCACTAGTGAGGAAATGAGTGAACGTAGGAGAGTTGAAGTGAGGTAGTGCTGAGATCAAGAATGGTGACCGAGCCCTTTGAATGTGGAATGGTGTAAATAATGTAAATATAAAGTAAGTGAGGAACAAAAAGCACATACTACGCTAGCTAACATAAACTTTGGGCTCTAGACTTATGTTTTGATTGAGACTTTCAAAGTGTAAATTGTAAGGAAACAATACCTCTGTTACAGGCAGAATCTATCCAGTCAATATGGTAGGCTGAATTATTCTAGGAGGAAAAAAGTGTAGCAACACAGGCTCAACACAAGCCTTTACACAAAAATCGAGTTGCTTGTCGACACCTGCTGGCTCAACAATTACACCATGACAATGACTCTGCAACAATCTGAGCACTGAGGCAATAAATGAGGGTTTTGAGACATTTGGGCAGTACTGACTTCAGCTGCAACAAGACATGCATTGTCGTGTGTAAAAGCTGGCAGTCCAGACAGCCTGGGATGTTGCAACAGGTGGGCTTCGAATTGGCATCTGCTTCGGGTTAGCTGCTGTGGGCTGTGTGCTGATGGGAGCACCAGGTTGGCGTCTAGTGATTACTCAAATGATCCAGGCATAAAACTAATGTCCTCTCAGCTCCGAACCACTGAGGTCTGACAGTGCCAGCCACCATGTCTTGAGTTTGACTCTAGGCCACCACCAACTACTGTCAAGGTTGTATGCTGCCTCATATCAACTGTAATTATGAGTACTGTGGCACCACCACCTGACACAGCACCGAAGCATCATGATGCACTGAAAGTGAGGTCACTGTTGAGCCTTAAAGATCATTACCACTGACTCCAGGACAACATAGTCAGCCTGTCCCGGCCAGAAGTTCAGAACTCGCCACTGCCAGCCACCACCTATGGGCACTGTATCTACCCTTGTTCAACTTAGAAGTCACTATATTGTTTGTCACCACTAGCTACTTTCATCTTCTGTGCCTGCTCTCCATTTCCATCAGAGAACCACACATCCACAGCTTGTCTACACCTTTATAGAGCCAAAATAGTACAACTGGCATTTCTAAGACCCCAACTGTATTTTAATGTACAAGTGACTTATTTTTTTTTATTTTCATAGTCTTCTCTAAATAATGAGTAATAAAGCTCGTATTTGATACTTGGTTATTAAGCATGACTTTACATTGTCCTTCAAATCTTTCAACATGTTTTTCTCTGAACATATATCGTTTTCACCCTTTGATTTAGGAAAATGGGGGTCTACGCTGAGGTGGCAAAAGTCATGGGATAGCGATATGCACATATACAGATGGCGGTAGTATTGTGTACACGAAGTATAAAAGGGCAGTGCACTGACGGAGCTGTGGTTTGTCCTCAGGTGATAAAGGTGAAAAATGTTTATAATGCAATTATGGCTGCATGATGGGAATTAACAGACTTGGAATGTGGAATGGTAGTTGGAGCTAGACACATGGGGCATTCCATTTCAGAAATTGTTAGGTAATTAAATATTCTGAGATCAACAGTATCAAGAGTTTGTCAAGAATATCAATTTTAGGCATTATCTCTCACCACAGGCAAAGCAGTGGCCAATGGGTCTCATTTAATGACGGAGAGCAACGGTGTAAGTGTAGAGTTGTCAGTGCTGACAGACAAGCAACACTATGTGGGACATCGACGAATGTGTCCATCAGGACAGTGTGGAAAAATTTGGTGTTAATGGTTGGCAGCAGATGACTGATGCGAGTGCCATTGCTAACAGCATGACAATGCCTACAGCACCTCTCCTGTGCTCATGACCATATTGGTTGGGCCCTAGATGACTGGCAAGCTGTGGCCTGGTCACATGGGTCCAATTGCAGTTGGTAAGAGCTGACAGTAGGGTTCAAGTGTGATGCAGACCCCATGAAGCCATGGACCCAAGTTGTCAACAAGGCACTGTGCAAGCTGGTGTGAGGTGTGTTAACGTGGAATTGACTGGGTCCTCTGCTTAACTGAACCAATTATTAACCGGAAATGGTATGTTTAGCTACTTGGAGACCATTTGAAGCCATTCATGTACGTCATGTTGTCAAATATGTCACTGGACCACAATGGTTTGTGACAGGTTTGCAAAACACTCCAAACAATTCAAGCGGATGATTTGGCCACCCACGTTGCCATTGAACATTTATGGGACAAAATCGAGAGATCAGTTCGTACACAAAATCCTGCACTGGCAATGCTTTCACAGTTATGGATATCTGCAGAGGCAGCAAGGCTCAATATTTCTGCAGTGGACTTCCCACAACTTGTTGAGTCCATGCCATTTTGAATTGATGCACTACATGAGGCAAAAGAAGGCCTGACACAATATTAGGAGGTATCGCATGACTTTTGTCATCTCAGTGTACATTATGAAAATTCCCTGTGTTTGCCCCTGGATGTCTTCCAGATCAGTTTTAGTCCAGTTTAGCATTTGCATTTATGTTCAAGCAAGCATTTCTCACAGTCTTTCCAAATTTATGTCCAACCCTTGTTAAGTCACCACCTGGGCTACAATTATATCAATAGCATGTAAGGTGTTTTTCCATACAGTTTAGATTTCAAAATTAAGAAAATTCTGCTGATTTAGTTACATATGATGCACTGTTCCACATGTCAGCCACCTTCCTTGAAGGAGGCCTAAATAAGCACACTGGGCAGAAAATTGGGCGCTACTTGTGACAGGAGGCGTCTTCAGTGCTGTGAGGCTGATGGTCTCTCTCTCTCTCTCTCTCTCTCTCTCTCTCTCTCTCTCTCTCTCTCTCTCTCTCTCTCTCTCTCCCTCTCTCCCCCCCCCCCCCCTTACACACACACACACACACACACACACACACACACACACACACACACACACTTATTTATTTTCAAGTCTAAACCTTTCAATAAAAAAACCAATAGAAAGAATTAAAATAGTATAACCGTGAGGAGTGGTTGGCTGATCACTACAATAAAAAGGATGGGCCAGTCACTCTGCAACACACTAAAATCTCCAACCTAAATGCTTAAGTTGGGGTCCAGACACTTTACAACATTTTAAAAGCACTACGACACTTATCTCATCATCAATTAAAATAAAAGGCAGGTACCCACCTAAATTTGCTCCAGCCCTTCCACCACAATATAAAATGCACTCAATTAAAATGGGTGTATAGTGAGTTTGTGCCACAGGTATTACAGTACTAAACAGCCTAGGGAGTCTCCTTGTTTTTAACTATCAAGAGTTATCTACAATATCTATAAAAAGATTGTGAAACACAGATTTAAAGGTTAAATCTGAAGTGCAGTCTTTCTAAAATATGTCAGATCTAAAATACTTCTGGGGCTCTGCTCCAACTTAGTGTAAAACTGTAAAATCGGTCACATCTATCTACAAAAGACAATCCTTCGCTCAATTTCCATGGGACCTCATAGCTCATTGGCTACAATTAAACTCTTTTTCACTGGTGGGTGAGAAACAGTATATTTTAAAATATTTAGGTCCATTAACTGTGGAAACAACACAAGTTTAAAATCAAATATAAGGCCTGGAACCTCACAGGGTCTTTAAAGTTAAGAACAGTATTGCTTACTCTCATCCCAGGAAAGTGTAAAAATGGCTCACAGATTTCTCTCCTGAGAAATTAAAATCTTTTTTCTCTGGCCATTCCACTAACCTTCTATTAATTGCAGCTGACAAGATTTTGTGGTGAGGTGCAGGAGAAGGAATAAAATAGGGAGAATCCATCCAGAAACAATGAACACTGGAAAGCACTTTTTACTATAGATTTTATACTACTGATGGCTAGGGCAAAGATTATCTTTAGTAACATCTTGCTCTTCTTCAAAATGGTCAGACAGTATTGCACAGACTGGATATTTAAAATAATATAGCAACAGGAAAGACATTATGAGGGACGACATCCTTGAAAGTTGCATATATGGAGCTATTCAAGGATAATATGGCTCAAAGTAGTATTTCAGGGCTTTTCTATGTCAAAAATATACCTATCAAGTGATGGTTGTGCTGGAATTCCTATTGTATTGGGATGGTTCTTTTGTTTCAAGTTATTGCTTTTTTCTACTCTTTACATTTGTTTTTAGGAGAAAAAAGTTCCCCAAAATATCAGTTACTTTTTCTCTCATTGATAAAATAACTTTTTTATGCCCTGGAAACTCATGGTACAGCCTGAAGCACACACTGCTTTGTTTCTGTTTCTCCTTTCATCTTGTATTGCAATCCTCCATGAGATTGACACCTCATCTGTTGAATCATTTACAGCTTTCAGTTTATTTATTATGTATAGAATGTTGTTGACATATTCATTTTCATACCACTGTGAAGGACCTTCCTTAAGGATCACATCACTCAAGTAAAATCTGTTAAGAAATAGTCTCATTTCATCAGAAATTAATTGTTCATGATTTATAGAATATACTGATTCGTTTTCGAACCCTTTTAATATTTTTGTCTGATGCCTCCACCTCATGATTCAATCCGCTGACCATTTTCAGTTTCGATTCAGAAAATAATGTAGAGACATACGCATACATCACTTTGGCTGTAGAAAGGGGAGAGAACCTCACTTTGACTTACACACTGCCAAGCAAAATACAAATATCAAAAATTGCTCTCTCTTCTTGTTATGGTAATTCAAATTTGTCATCGAACTCATATTACACAAGATGGTGCTTCACCCAAAATGATTGGTTAACTCTAAAAATTCTAACCAGATTGCATTCTCTTAAAGCATCTGGAACACAATCAAATATGTGAGACACATCAACTTGATCCATGGGTTCCTTTTCTTGTTCCACCTCAATTTTAGTATGGAATTTAGTAATATCAATTCTATGACTGCCCAGTTAGTCGTGTGGTCTAATGCACTGCTTTCTGGGTGGGAAGGCATGCCGGTCCCTGGCACGAATCTGCCAGGCAGATTAGTGTTGAGGTCTGGTTTGCTGGCCAGTCTGTGGAGGTTTTCAAGGCGGTTTTACATCTGCCTTGGTGAATGTGTGCTGGTTTCCCTTATTCCACCTCAGTTACACTATGCCAGTGATTTCTGTGCAAACACTTTCTCCTTGTACGTGTACACCATTATTACTCTACCACACAAACATTGGGGTTACATTCGTCTAGTGTAAGACATTCCTGGGAGACGGGGGTCCACTGGGGGCCGAACCTCACAATAACCCTGGGTTCGGTGTGGAGCAGTGGTGGGGTGAGTGGACTGTAGCGGGTGGGGTGAGTGGACTGTAGCGTGTTGTGGGGTTGTGTACCAGTATGGGCTATGGCAGGGACGAAGCCTCTGTCGTTTCTAGGTCCCCAGTTCCATACAATACAATACAATACAATACAATGTCAATTCTAGACAGAGTATTTTGAAACTTTTTTAACTTTGTTATAGTTGGACTTGTGTTTCAACAGTCCATTTTTTCCTCAGACCACTTTTAAGATTGATTTGAGATATGTAATGCCTGTAATGTGTAATGGTTCAGATACTTACTTTTTTTTAAATTTCCCAGTCAGATAATAATTTCAAGTATAAGATAGGAAAATGTTGATTAAAATTGTTGCTGAGTGATGGGAGGAGGGCAACAAATGCGGTAAAATCCTTTTATTAATATTTTTGGAAAAAAAAACTGTTTCATTTCCTATTTGCCACCCAGCTTTGAATTCCAAGGAACAGAGTAGCTGAATGACTAATATGAAAGAGGTGGACACACAGAACAATTATCTAAGATACATGAAAACCACAACCTGCAGTTGTTTGCAAGAAGAAAGATGAAATTAAGCAATGTTTCAGTCAATCACAGCATTATATTCATTTTGAACTGTCTTTGAAGGCTTTTATCCAGTCACTCACTGACCAGTTGTGCAATACATTTTGAACATTAAAGGATTACTTAGTTAAAACAGAGTAGGCATTTGATAAAAAAAATGTTATACAAATAAATAATAATAATGGTTATAAAATATTCAACATTATACATAACACCTTCACTTTACGTTTGTTTTCCTTTTTTTTTCCTTTCTAGAAATACACTCCTGGAAATGGAGAACAGAACACATTGACACCGGTGTGTCAGACCCACCATACTTGCTCCGGACACTGCGAGAGGGCTGTACAAGCAATGATCACACGCACGGCACAGCGGACACACCAGGAACCGCGGTGTTGGCCGTTGAATGGCGCTAGCTGCGCAGCATTTGTGCACCGCCGCCGTCAGTGTCAGCCAGTTTGCCGTGGCATATGGAGCTCCATCGCAGTCTTTAACACTGGTAGCATGCCGCGACAGCGTGGACGTGAACCGTATGTGCAGTTGACGGACTTTGAGCGAGGGCGTATAGTGGGCATGCTGGAGGCCGGGTGGACGTACCGCCGAATTGCTCAACACGTGGGGCGTGAGGTCTCCACAGTACATCGATGTTGTCGCCAGTGGTCGGTGGAAGGTGCACGTGCCCGTCGACCTGGGACCGGACCGCAGCAATGCACGGATGCACGCCAAGACCATAGGATCCTACGCAGTGCCATAGGGGACCGCACCGCCACTTCCCAGCAAATTAAGGACACTGTTGCTCCTGGGGTATCACGGCGAGGACCATTCGCAACCGTCTCCATGAAGCTGGGCTATGGTCCCGCACACCATTAGGCCGTCTTCCACTCACGCCCCAACATCGTGCAGCCCGCCTCCAGTGGTATCGCGACAGGCGTGAATGGAGGGACGAATGGAGACGTGTCGTCTTCAGCGATGAGAGTCGCTTCTGCCTTGGTGCCAACGATGTTCGTATGCGTGTTTGGCGCCGTGCAGGTGAGAGCCACAATCAGGACTGCATACGACCGAGGCACACAGGGCCAACACCCGGCATCATGGTGTGGGGAGCGATCTCCTACACTGGCCGTACACCTCTGGTGATCGTCGAGGAGACACTGAATAGTGCACGGTACATCCAAACCGTCATCTAACCCATCGTTCTACCATTCCTAGACCGGCAAGGGAACTTGCTGTTCCAACAGGACAATGCACGTCCGCATGTATCCCGTGCCACCCAACGTGCTCTAGAAGGTGTAAGTCAACTACCCTGGCCAGCAAGATCTCCGGATCTGTCCCCCATTGAGCATGTTTGGGACTGGATGAAGCGTCGTCTCACGTGGTCTGCACGTCCAGCACGGACACTGGTCCAACTGAGGCGCCAGGTGGAAATAGCATGGCAAGCCGTTCCACAGGACTACATCCAGCATCTCTACGATCGTCTCCATGGGAGAATAGCAGCCTGCATTGCTGCGAAAGGTGGATATACGCTGTACTAGTGCCGACATTGTGCATGCTCTGTTGCCTGTGTCTATGTGCCTGTGGTTCTGTCAGTGTGATCATGTGATGTATCTGACCCCAGGAATGTGTCAATAAAGTTTCCCCTTCCTGGGACAATGAATTCACGGTGTTCTTATTTCAATTTCCAGGAGTGTACTTACCCCCAAGCTATTCATAGCACAATACTAACACCTCTTCCTCTTTCTGATCTCAACATCTCACTCATTGTGGAGGGATGCTGACTCAGCTTTTCAGGATAGCAAATGGAATATTGCGGTACAGAAAATGGCCCAGAGATCACCATTGTGTGTGTGTGTGTGTGTGTGTGTGTGTGTGTGTGTGTGTGTGTGTGTGTGTGTAGTGAGTGAAGTATTATAAAACAATGTGTGTATAGTGTGTGCAGTGATTGATAGTGAGATATGAGTGAACAATGTGGCATTACATTATTTAATAATTTATTTGTAAAAAAGTATTGTATACCAGGAGTAAATCTAATGATTGTCTCTAACTAGAAGTCTGTAAATATATGTGTATACAAATTAGCTTATTTTAAATTAATCTAAATTTGTAAATACTATATCGTTGTAAAAAGAGATCTATGGATGAATAAAGCTACTACTACTACTACTACTACTACTACTACAGTCTGGTATGACAATACAGGACAGATAAAGAAAAGCTGAAGTTTTAAATTTTGCATTTAAGAAATCATTCAGACAGGTGGATCATAGAAAGATACCACTGTTTGACTGCCGCACAGACTCCTGTATAAAGGACAGACAATACAGATCCCTGGCATAGAGAAGCAACGAAAAGAATTAAAAAAAAGTAAGTTGTCATGTCCAGATGGAATTCCAATTTGGTTTTACAGGGAGTACTCTATGCCATTGGCCTCCAACTCAGCTAGCATTTATCATGAATCTTTTGGTCAGCACAAAGTCCCAGGTGATTGGAAAAAGCCTAAGTAACTCATGCATATAAGAAGGGTAAAAGAACAGACCTTCAAAATTAGAGACCAGTATCCTTAACATTGGTTTTTTGCAGAATTCTTGAACATATTCTGAGTTCAAATACAATAAAGTTCCTTCAGGTAAAAAGGCTTATGTACACAAATCAGCACAGATTTAGAAAGCATCACCTGTGCAAAACTCAGCTTGCCCTTTCCTCACATGATGTTTTGCAAACCATGGATGAAGGGCAACAAGCAGATTCCATATTCCTAGATTTGCGGAAAGTGTTTGACATGGGGCCTACTGCAGACTGTTAACAAATACGATATAGTTCCCAGATATGTGACTAGCTCAAAGATTTCTTAAGTAATAGAGCCCAGCACATTGTTATTATCAGAGACAAAGGCAACATCGAGAGTACTCCAGGGAAGTGTGACAGGGACGCTCTTGTTTGCTACATGCACAAATGATCTGACAGACAGGGTGAGCAACAATCTGGGCTGTTTGCAAATGATGATGTGGTGAATGGAAAGGCATTGTCATTGAGTGACTGTAGGACGACACCAGTTGACTAGGACAGAACTCTAAATGTAGAAAAATTTAACTTAATGTAGATGAGTAGGAAAAATGTTTGAATGCATCATTAGTAGTGTGCAGTCTGACAGTCATGTTGATTAAATATCTGGGTATAATGTTGCAAAGTGCTATGAATTGCAATTAACCCATAAGGACAGTACTGGGGAAGGCAGTGAGTCAACATTGGTCTATTGGGAAAATTTTATAAAAGTATAGTTTATCTGTAAATATCACACTCAGAAAACTAGTGTAACCCATTTTTGAGTAGTGCTGAATTGTTTGGGATTCTCACCAGGTTGAATTGAAGGACGACATCGAAGAAAGTCGGAGGTGTGCTGCTAGTTTGTTTACTGGCAGGTTTGATCAATACACAAGTACCAAGGAGATGGCTTATGAACTCAAATGAGAATTCCTGGAACGAAAGACTTTTTTTGTAACACCCTACTGGAAAACTTTGGGAATCACAATTTAAAACTAACTGCAGAACAATTCTACTATTGACAATGTGATACAAGAAATTAGGGCTTGTATGGAGGCATATAAACTGTCATCTTTCCCTCACTGCATTTATGAATGCAACAGGAAAGGAAATGATTGGTAGTGGTATGAGGTACCCTCCATCATGCATCATACAGTGACTTGTGAGTGTGTGTACAGATGCAGGTAGGTCATGTATTCATACCAGTCTAGGGCTGTTTAAATTAATTGATTCATGATCTAAAAGACAGTTAGAAGTTTAAATTCTACAATGTGCAGTACCTGTATTATGATTTGAGATATAACCAGTTTTCTGGGTCAGTGATCAACTGTTTATTTTATTGAATGAATATACATGACAGTGTGGTTACTTATTTTCAATTAACTGTAAACTGTGCAATTCCTTTTATTATTAATTGCTGTGCAAAAATAGGACCATTATTTATTGTTAGTTTTCCCATTTAGTATTCTTTGGAGCTCAACGGTGCCCAGGGTGGCAGAACATTATTAATAGTAGTCAGTCACTTATTCTCAAGCCCCAGTCATGATTTTACACTGGAATATAAGTATTTGCAGGGGATTTTTATTTTACGTCCCTTATATCAGACAGCAAAGATTTTGCTGTGGTGTGCTCACACCAATATGTCATCATAATATATTAGTGTTCATATGAAATAGGCTATAAAAACTTGAATCTGGAAGAGCAGTTGAACGGAATGGACAGTGTCTTGAAAGGAGGATATAAGATGAACATCAACAAAAACAAAACAAGGATAATGGAACGTAGTCACATTTAATCAGGTGATGCTGAGGGAATTAAATTAGGAAATAAGACACAGAAACTAGTAGATGAGTTTTGCTATTTGGGGAGCCAAAAAACTGACGATGGTCGAATAGACAGGATATGAAATGTAGACTGCCAATGGCAAGGAAATCATTTCTGAAGAAGAGGAATTTGTTAACACCGAGTATAGATTTAAGTGTCAGGATGTCTTTTCTGAAAGTATTTGTATGGAGTGTGGCCCTGTATGGAAGGGAAACATGGACGATAAATTGTTTAGGCAAGAAGAGAATAGA
Source organism: Schistocerca gregaria (assembly GCF_023897955.1). NCBI lineage: Eukaryota > Metazoa > Arthropoda > Insecta > Orthoptera > Acrididae > Schistocerca > Schistocerca gregaria. The sequence goes on from NC_064924.1 coordinate 331,808,906, forward strand.
AGCTTTCGAAATGTGGTTCTACAGAAGAATGCTGAAGATTAGATGAGTAGATCATGTAACTAATGAGGAGGTACTGTGTAAAATTGGGGAGATGCAGAATTTGTGGCACAACTTGATTAGAAGAAGGGATCGGTTGACAGGACATGTTCTGATGCATCAAGGGATTGCCAATTGGAGGGCAGCATGGAGGGTAAAAATTGTCGAGGGAGACCAAGAGATGAATATATTAAGCAGATTCAGAAGAATATGGGTTGCATTAGTTACTCAGAGATGTAGAAGCTTGCATACGATGGGATAGCATGGAGAGCTGCATCAAACCATTCTCTGGACTGAAGACGACAACAACAACAACAGCATAGGTTTGCTATATTTTGAGAAATGTTACCTACAAAGGATACGCTGGCCACAATTTTGTTTGTATTATTAGTTTCTTCTCTAGAGCTAGGGATTTCTTTCTTTGTTGCTATTTGTTTCTGAATTTTATCTACCACTGAGTGGAGGAAGGCATTAGTTAATGGAATTTGTTTGCTTAATAATGTCAACTTCCATCTCTCTGTTCAAAGGTGTTCCCATGTAGCCACAAGTGCCAGCACAAAGACCAAGAATGCAAGAGCAGAGAAGGCTGTGAGACAACATCAGCCAATAGCTCACTGATTAGGACCGCACCACGACAGGCCTCTAGAAGAAGAGAACATAAGCACCACTCCTGCCAGCCTTGGCCGCACAGTACTAGACTGGCAATAGCAGACCAGGACAGTTAGAAGACGGACACTATGAGAACATTACGATGGAAATTATTAGTAATCCATATCTTTTGCTTGTATGAACATAGTATATGGAGAACGACACTGACTGTTTGCATGTCACCAATGGCTTGCCACACATTCTTGTAAATACAAGTTAAGTCTTGTCAATCTCCTTATTGTAATAAAAACTATTAATTTGATTTGCTTGAATTATTGTATAGTTATTGGGAAAAGCAGCATCCTTTAGACATCCTATAAGAGATGAGTGGGAAGGACCCCAAATTTGGCGACGGTGACTTACAACCAAACCCCATGCCTGATGGCCATGGAATTTTGTTTGCTGGCACCTTAACTCTTTCTTGTCTTTACTTTGCAGGGGAGTTTTTTTGCTTTAATGGTTTCTTGTCACTTTTGCTAATCAGTTTCTTCATGTGGGTGTTGCAGAAATTTTATTTGCTTTTATACTTATTTTGCTTGCTTGCCTTGTCTGTTTTCTGCAATTCTCTCTTTCAACATGCCCACCCCACCAATCCCGCCCCATGCTCAAGTGCCACAGCCACAAGGGCTAGGTGCCACTCAGTTAATGCAAATGTTTCAGTTCGAGACACAGCAGATTTCTGCACTACTCAACACGGTGCAGCAGCTACTGGCCAATGCTGCTCGCCCGATCGAACAAGCAACATCTACAGCAAATCCTATTGCTATACAGCCTTTTTGACAGTTTAGGAACAAGCAGAGGAATGGCTCGAGTGGTTATCCCAGTCTGAATCACACATTCTCACTCACAACACACCAAGTACTGTGAAACTTCCCTATCTATTATCAACAGTAGGAAGTGCAGTGTTTAGGCTCCTACAAAAACTGTTCCCTAACACCACTCCGAGCGAACTCACTTATGATCAAGTTATCTCTTTGCTGAGTATCTATTATGACCAACAAGTGAATGTGGTAGCAGCTACATATCAATTCTTTAATTGCAAAAAATGTTCAGAACAAACTCATTGCGAGTGGGTCACGGATTTGCAGGGTATGGCAAAGGAATACAAATTCAAATGTGGTTGTGGTGCTTTATATTCAAACATTATGTTGCGTGATGCGATCATGTTCACTGTACCTAATGTCAAACTCAAAGAACAGATTTTGAAACAGTCTGATCTCTCATTTCAACAGATAGTGCAAATACTAGATCAGTAGGATTCTGGTGCCCTCTTGGCTGATAAATCTGAGCAGCCAGCTATTTGTCAGGTTGAGTCCCTTGTTTCTGATTAGCTCATTTGGCAGTGGCAGCAGCTCACAATGCTGAGTAAACAACCTTACATACCAATTAAGCAGTTCGATAAACAGGTGGCTACACAGACCAACAGAATTGAGTCTTGCCCTCGGTGCTATTCATGGCACAAACACCAAGACTGCTCCTCCCGACAAGCTCAGCGTTACACTTGTGGTAGGAAACGACATGTACAATCCGTACGTTTGAAATGGAACAAATATAAGACTTTGGTCCACTCAAAAAACTTTAGTCACAAGGCCCATGTTATAAATGCAGTATATTCAAAGTCCACAACAGATATTTGCAAAAGCGGCACGTGAGCAGTTTCCTCAGTGGTATGCTAGTCAAACCAGTTTTTTGTTCATTTACTTCTTTGTGGAAAATGTGTGAAATTTCAATTGGACACAGGTGTCTCTCTCACGTTGCTCAATTGTAGTCACACATATGAACTGTTAGGCTCACCACGCCTGTCTAAACCTGGCATGCAACTGACAACTTACAATGGGCAACACATTCCCATTCTCGGAAAGTGTACTTCGCCTGCCATGTATCACTCACATACATGCACAGTGACTAGTGCTACAATCACATGATTGTGAGAACACATTTGGTCTTGATTCTTTTGATTTGTTTGGCTTTAATGTTCAGGACACTGTGTTATCAGTGTCTGAATTCCATGCAACAGACAGTGTAGCTAGCTTGCTAAAAGAATTTCCAGAAGTCTTTTCTGAAGGTTTAGGCAAGACTAACAATTTTGTTGCACATATTACAATGAAAGACAATGCTCAGCCAAAATGTTGCTGGGACAGAACTGTTCCCATTACATTATGGACAAAGTCACTGCTGAACTCAATGAATTGCAAGATAAGAGAGTTATTGCACCCATATCAGCTAGTCAATGGGCAAGTCCTCTGGTTTTGCTCCCCAAACCTTCAGGTGGCATTCACCTCTGTGTTGACTATGGTCATTCCACAAACAGCGATTCACATTTATCCATAGGTAGGCCCAGAGGATCTCATGGACAGATTAGGCGCTGGACGCCACATTTAAAAAACTGATTTGCACGACATATGTCTTTAAATACCGCTTGATGAAGAACCTTAAAAAGTGTGTGTAATAAATCCTCATTTGGGTTTATTTAAATATTTGTGTTTTGGCAGTGCTTCTGCACTCACTATTTTCCATCAGTATTTGGAACAGGTGACTGCACAAGTGCCAAACTGTTCAAACTATTTGGACAATATTGTCATTGCAGGTCGTATGCCTTAAGGACATATTGCAAATTTATGTGCTCTGTTTCATGTGTTATTTGATGCAGGACTAAAGTGTAGACCAGACAAGTGTGATTTTTTTAAACCTCAGTTGCAGTATCTTGGTCATGTCGTCAACAGTCAAGGTGTGCATCCTCTTCAGTCACATTTGTTAGCCATACAAGTCTTGCCAGTTCCTAGCAATATCACAGAACTGCAATCAGTCTTGGGGGAAATTAACTATTATATTTGGTTCATACTAAATGCTGTGCAAATAGGGGCTCCATTGCTTTGCAAGAATGTCCCCTTTGTTTGGACAGATGAGCGCCAAGCAGCTTTTAAAAAACTTAAAGATTCATTGCTCAATGATTGAAGGCCTATTGCTTTCACATCAAAAGTGTTGTCCAAAGCTCAGTGTAACTATTCACAATTTGAGAAAGAGGCTTTGGCTATTGTGTATGGTATCACCAAATTCCTCCACTATTTGTATGGCAAAAAATTCTACTTAGTAACAGATCACAAGCCTTTGCAGTCCTTGTTTCATTCAATGAAACCAGTTCCAGTATGAACTGCCCAAGAATTGCAACAGTGGACTTTGTTGTTGTCTCAATACCAGTACAAGATTGTGAATCATCCGATGGCTGAACATGGTAATGTGGACGCACTTTTTCACGTCTTCCGATTGGCCCTGATACAGATTTTGATGCTTCTGCTGCATCTTGTTGTCCCATCGATACTCAGAATTCTGAGTTGCTTCAGTCTTTTCCGCTGAAATATAGGAAAATTGCACAGACCATGGAAGCTGATTCAGATTTGAACTTTTTGCTAACATACATTCGCACATCTTGGCCTTGCTCTTTGCATAGCATAAAGGACTCTGTAGTGCACTGATACTTTGCCCATCAGCATAGCTTCACTGTACAGAAAGGAGTAATTCTTGTTCAAAATGACAGTGGACAGTCATGTGTGTTGATCCCCAAAGGTTTGCAAAAGAAGTGTTGCAGTTACTGCACCAAGGATACTGGGGGATTGTTCCTTACTAAACAGTTACTGCATCGACACTGTACTTGGCACGGTATGGACACCCGAATAGGACAGATGACTTCACAGTGTCATGCATGTGCAGAAAATCAGTCCGTTCTGCCACAAAAATTTTCTGCTTGGCCTACGTCACAATCGCCATGGCAACATGTGCACATGGCCTTTGCAGGACCTTATTGGAACACTCGTAGGTTGATTTTGGTTGACTCATATACCAAGTTTCCATTTGATCTGCTGATGAACTTGACGTCACATAGTACAATTCAGGTGTTGTACTCTATTTTTTGCCTCGAAAGTTTACCTGAAGTTATAGTGTCAGACAACGGATCTCAGTTCATGTCACATGAATTTGAAACATCCTGTGAGTGCAATGGCATACAGCATCTTACTAGTGCACCGCTCCATCCACAGTCAAATGGCGAAGTGGAACATTTTGTCAGAACCTTCAAGCAGCAGATGGCCAAACTTTGCTCTGCACACACTAGGGATCAAGCATTGCAACTGTTTCTCACCTCATATCGTTCGCACACAAGAGATGGACCTCTTCCGGTGAAATTACTTCAAGGCCACCGCCATTGGACACTGCTCCACCCTCCTCAGCATACGGCGCTGAAGAAAGGCTGCAAGTAGCTTCACACTGCATGATAGTGTCTTTTTTCTGGGTTTTTAGCGGCAGCAGACAATGGGTACGAGGCAAGGTTGTCCGTCAACTTAGCGCTTGCATGTATCCTATTTCAGGTCCAGAAGGCTTACAGCGCCACCATCAAAATCAACTTTGTCTCTGTCATGTTTATGATGATCTTTCAGTGTCTCTTCCCCCAATTCTCAGATCCAGAGGACGGTGCGGCCACAGCAGCCACCAGAGGGTGTCATCACAACACCGCTTGACGACACCATGGAGACGGATCCTTTGTCTCCTCTCGCCCTACTGATGGAGCTGAACCCACTGACACCACAGCAGTCACTGCCTTCCTCATCTGGTTCATGGCATCTTCTGGTCATTTTCTGGGGGACATTTCTGCCAGAGCAAAGGCCAGATGGCGGGGTACGAATGGAAGCTTGACGTTATCTGCAGCCACAGCCTCCAGTCCCGCAGTGCGCCCACGTTCCTGCCTCCCCCGCCGTGGTCACACTCACACTCCCTACTCGACGACAGTCTTGGAGGGCGGAGGGGGGGGGGGGGGGGGTGTAGGAGGAATGTTCCGGCATAACCAGAAGTGTCGGCACGAAGACGAAGATTGCAAGAGCAGAGAAGGCTGTGAGACGACGTCAGCCAATAACTTACTGACTAGGACCGCACCATGACAGAAGCGGCCTCTACTAGAAGAGTACATAAGCGCCGCTCCTGCCAGCCTTGGCTGCACAATACTAGACCGGCAATAGCAGACCAGGACAGTTAGAAGACGGGCACTAGGAGAGCACTACAATAGCAGTTATTAGTGATCCATATCCATTGCTTGTAAATACAAGTTAATTACTGTCATTCTCCTTACTGTAATAAAAAGTATTAATGTAATTTGCTTGAATTGTTGTTATAGCTATCCAAGAAAGCAGCATCCTTTAGGCACCCTATTAACGAGGAGTGGGCAGGGCTCCATTACAGACATTTTGTTTGCAGTCTTGTTGTGCATATCTAGGTGACAAAATGTGGCAGAAATTTCGGTGCTGAAAATTGTCTTTTTCATCCTGGAATCATGCACATTGTGATTTTCTATGCCTAAATCTAGGAAACTGATTCTACTACTTTTCTGTCGTTCAGCTATGAATTTTATTTCCTGATGTTCATTTTTACAGGAATTTATGGTATTAACGGTGTATCTACATGTCTTTTGTAGTGCACTACGTTTTTAAGTAGGGTTCCTGGCTGCTAAATATTTTCCGTTCTAAGTGGTTAATGAAACTGTTTGCTATTGTGCCACCTATGTATAAGTGCCTACCTGGTTGTTGGTAAATATTGCCACTCAATACAAGTTGAAGATTGTTCTAGTAACTCCATAAACTCAACAATTACAGTTTCTGAACACTTTCTGCTGTAATATATTGTTCTTTATGTATCTTGAAGAACAACTGCTTCTTTGGTTGCTTTAAAAGGGGGAGGGGGAGGAAGGGGGGAAGGACCAAACTGTGAGGTCATCAGTCCCTTGTTCCCGGTAAAATAATTACACAATGGAAAGAAGAAAAGAAAGGAGACTTACAGCACAATAACAGGTTAAACGAAGAACCCGAAGAGCGACAGGAGTACAACTAACACCTCTACGGGCAAAACAGGAAAAGAAAAACACAGAGAGAAGCAAGAAACGGGTAGAAGGGGTAAAGAGAGCAGATGACCATGGCGACCATGAGAATAAAAAGAAAATGCAAGCCACTCTGCGACACATTAAAACATTCACCCTAAAAGCATTAGTGGAGAACACAAAGGAACAAAGGAATGCTGTTCAACAGGTCCTCCATGGACGTGAAGTTGACATGAGCATCAGCCATTGAGCCATCAGTGTAAACCACTTTCTGGCCCCAGTACATGTCAAGAATTGAGAGGAAGTGGCAGTGAAGACGGACATGAAATGCAATTGTAAGCCCTGACCTGGGCCGCCGATGCGGGAGATGAACCGCTGTGGGTGGGAAAAGGAGACTGTGATTCGGATGCACAGGAGAACTACTAACACGTGCAATGTAACTGGCCAGCAGTTGTGCACACCTAACCTGCAATGGAGGGCCTCCGGCCTCCACAAGGACACTGGTCACTGGACTCATCCTAAAAGCTCCTGTCGCTAGGCGAGCACCACAATGGTGCACTGGTTTGAGTAAATGCAATACTGAGGGTGCTGCTGAACCATAAACCAGACCCCCACAGTCAAGGTGGCATTGAAGAAGGGCTCTGTAGAGCTGCAGCAGTGTAGAGTGATCTGCACCCCAGTTGGTGTTGCTCAGGCAGCGAAAAGCATCGAGGTGCTGCCAGTACTTCCGCTTATGCTGACGAAGGTGAGGAAGCCAAGTCAACTGGGCACCAAAAACCAGTCCTAAGAACCGATATGTCTACACTACAGTGAGTGGATCATCATTAAGGGAAAGTTCTGGTTCTGGATGAATGGTACAATGTCGACAGAAGTGCATAACACACGACTTTGCAGCTGAAAACTGTGGTCTAGAGCCTATGACTGCACCTTGTGGATGGCTTCCTGTAGGTGCCGCTCAGCAACACCAGTACTGGTGGAGCAGTATGAAATGCAGAAGTCATCTGCATACAGAGAAGGTGAGACGGACAGCCCTACAGCTACTGCTATACCATTAATGACCAATCAAAAATAGAGATACAGTCAGTATAGAGCTCTGTGGGACCCCATTCTTCTGAATATGGGGGGAACTATGGGAGGCACCAACTTGGGTATGGAAAGTACGGAGTGACAGGAAGTTTTGGATAAAAATTGGAAGCGGGCCTCATAGACCCCACTCATAATGTGGCAAGGATATGATGTTGCCAGGTGGTATCATACACTTTTCGTAAATAAAAAGGATGGGAACCAGGTGTTGGCATTTGGAAAAGGCTGTTCGCATGGCAGACTTGAGGGACACAAGATTATCATGGTGGAGCGACCCTGGCGGAAGCCACCCTGATATGGAGCCAGTAGGCCACGTGACTCCAGGACCTGACCCCACTGACACACCATACATCACAGCAGCTTACAAAAAATGTTGGTGAGGCTGATGAGCTGATACCTTTCCACATCAAGCAGGTTTTTACTGGGTTTGAGCACTGGGATGATGGTGCTCTCTCGCCATTGTGATGGAAAGATGCCATCACACCAGATCCAGTTGAAGATAACGAGGAGATGTCGCTTACAGTCAGATGGGGAATGTTAAGTTATCTGACTGTGGATCCAATCTGGTCCAGGAGCTGTGCTGGGGCAATGTGCAAGGGCATTGAGGAGCTCCCACTCTCTAATGGGGCATTATAGGATTCAATGCGGCATTTGGTGAACGAGAGAACTTCCCTTTCCAGCTGCCGTCTGAGAGTGCGAAAGGCTGGGGGTTAATTCTCCAATGCAGAAGCTCGAGCGTAGTGCTCAGCAATCGTGTTTGTGTCACTAGATAACACACCATTTATAACACTGGGAACACCTGTTGGGGTCTGGTACCCGAAAACGCGTTTGACCTTTGCCCAGACTTGAGAAGGCACCCAATGGTCAAGACACATCTCTCCCAACACTCCTGCTTCCATTGTTTGATAAGTTGGTGACCGCGGGCATGGAGCCATTTAAAAGCTATGAAGTGCTGCAGGGAAGGGTGCTGCTTATGCCGCTGTAGAACTCACTGATGCTCCTTAATTGCTTCAGTGACTTCTGGTGACCACCAAGGGACTGCCTTTCGCATGCGGCACCCTAAAGAGCGAGGGATTGTTTTTTCTGCCACAGAAACGATTGTCGTAGTCACCTGTTCAACCATCACATCGATGTTACCATGTGAGGGAGATTCAACGGTGACAGCAGAGGTGAAAGTTTCCCAGTCCGCCTTGTTTAAAGCCCATCTGGTCAGGCGTCCATGGGCCTGACACTGGGGCAGTGACAGGAAGATAGGGAAGTGGTCACTACCAAACAGGACATCATGTGCTATCCAGTGGATAGATGGCAGAAGTCTGGGGCTGCAAATTGATAAATCAATGGCCGAGTAAGTACCATGAGCCACAATGAAATGTGTGGCGGCCCCAACATTGAAGAGGCAGAGGTCAAGTTGGCACAGTAAATTTTTGACGTCTCTGCCATGGCTAGTAATCACAGTGACACCCCACAAGGGGTTATGGGCAATAAAATCTCCGAAAAGTAGGAAAGGTTTAGGAAGTTGATCAATCAGTGCAGTTAATACGTTCAGGGATACAGCACCATCTGGAGGAAGATACACATTGCCAGCAGTTATTTCCTTCATCATTCTGACAGCCTCAGCTTCAAGAGGGGTTTGAAGGGGCACAGTTTCATTACAGATTGAGTTTAGGACAGAAATGCAAACTACACCTCACACTTGATTATAGTCACTATGGTTCCTGTAGTATCCCTTATAGCTATGGAGTGCAGGGGTCCACATTGCTGGGAACCAGGTTTCCTGGGGGCAATGCAGAAAACAGGTGTAAAGCTTAACAGTTGCCATAGCTGAGCCAGGCAGTGGAACAAACTGCAGCAGTTCCACTGGAGGATGATGTCATCGTGAGACTGGGCAGGCATGGAACATTCAATGAGGCAGTTTACACCCCAGTGTCACCTGCTGACACTGACGTTTTGCCTGAGCAGTCTATATCCATTGCGTCTGAGGGTCCGCCAGGTGCTCCTTGGGTTTCCCTGACTGGCAGGACTTCACTGATTCAGTCTCCGGGACTGAGGATGAGCGTGAAGCCCTACTACCAGCTGCTTTTGGGCTCTTCAGCCACTGGCAGGTGTAATCTTTCTCACTAGCAGAAACCTGGGAAGGGAGCGACACAATGGACCCCTTCCTAGCGAGAGGTGCCAAAGAAGACTTACGCTTCTCTGGCTCAGAAGTGGGGACTGATATCCCCGATGGTTGGGGGGTGTTGCTCCCAAAGTAGGTGGTGCGGGAGCAACAAGGAGGGAAGTGCCCCTCCCCCCACCCATCCCCACATCAAGGGGACCAGTGTAGTCTTCTGGTTCTGAGAGGCGACAGGTATGCAAGGAACTGATGGGGCGACAACTGATTTTGTAGTGAAGGCGTAAGAGCTGGTCATAGCCACAGGATGTTGGCGCTCAAATTTCCTCTTAGCCTCAGTGTAGGTCAGTCAGTCCAGGGTCTTATATTCCATGACTTTCCTCTCTTTCTGTAAAATCCTGCAGTCTGGTGAGCAAGGTGAATGATGCTCTCCGCAGTTGACACAGATGGGAGGCAGGGCACATGGAGTATTGGGATGTGATGGACATCCACAATCTCTACATGTGACGTTGGAAGTACAGCGGGAAGACATATGGCCAAACTTCCAGCACTTAAAGCAATGCATTGGGAGGCAGGGTATATGGCTTGACGTAACTGCAGTAGACCATCACCTTGACCTCCTTGGGCAATGTGTCACCTTCTAAGCCCAAGATGAAGGCAGTGGTGGCAACCTGATTATCCCTCGGACCCCACTGGATGCACTGGATGAAATGAACACCTAGCCACTCTAAATTGGCGCACAGCTCGTCGTCAGACTGCAAAAGGAGGTCCCTGTGGAATATAATACCCTGGATCATATTTAAGTGTTTATGGGGCATGATGGTAACAGAAACATCCCCCAAGATGTCACAGGTGTGTAATGCCTGTGACTGGGCAGAGGATGTGGATTTTATCAAGACTGACTTTGAACGCAAGTCCTCCACCTCCCCAAACTTGCCCTCCAAATGCTCCACAAAAAACTGAGGCTTCATGGACATGAAAGATTCCCCATCAATTCTTGTACATACGAGGTACCGGGGTGAATAAACTTCTCTGCCATCCTTAGCCCTCCCAAGGTGTGGCCAGGGAGGGGAATGATTTAGGGTCATATTTCTTAGCATTGAAGTTAGACTTTGTGCCCTTAGAGGCTGCTGGTGGCGGATCACCAGCAAGAGATGACATACTACGCTTTATGGCATGTCATCGGCCCTGATGCCACCCACTCGGGCCAGGGGCCCTCCGTGCAGGCACCACCCAGCCTCAGCAAGGGACACCTGGCAAGATGGCCATTGCCGTGAGTCCCAATTCCCCAGGGACCATCACATAAAGACCGAAATGTGTGAAACTCCTTTTAGTCGCCTCTTATGACAGGCAGGAATACCTCAGGCCTATTCTAACCCTCAGACCTGCAGGGGGAAACTGGTTCATTCTTTAATAGGGATATTTGAGTACAGGTTTGTGACATCTAGAGATAGAAAATGGGCACTGCTTAGAATATGAATACGTCAGTGACTAGTGTGGTACTGTTCTTTAGAGAATACATTGTTTCATATGTGAAATACATTTTTTGAAACTAAATAATGGAAAGTCCAGGATATAGCGGAGATGCTGAGTCACAGATAGGCAAAACAAAAAGACTATCACAAATAAAGCTCCCGGCCAGTAAGGCTGTCATCAAAATTAGACCACACACACACACACACACACACACACACACACACACACACACGACTGCACTCTCAGGCAACTGAGGCCAAACCACACCAGTGCATGATGCGATTAGCGACTGGGTGGGACTAACGAAGAGGCTGGAACAGGGACTAATGAGGACGCTGGAACAGGAAGGGGGAGGGATAGTAGGCTAGGGGTGGCAGACAGTGAAGTGCTGCAGGTTAGTTGGAGAGCAGAAGAAGAGGGGAGGTGGAGTGGGGTGTAGCAGAACAGCGGAAGAGGAGAGAAGTAAAAAGACTGGGTGTGATGGTGGAATGAGAATAGGGAAGGGGCTGGATGGGTGAAGACAATGACTAACAAAGGTTGAGGCTAGGAAGGTTATGGGAATATAGGGTATACTGCAGGGAAAGTTCCCACCTGTGCAACTAAAAAAAGCTGGTGTTGGTGGGATGGATCCATATGGTACAGGCTGTGAAGAAGTCATCGAAATGAAAGATGTCATGTTTGGCAGTGTGCTCAGCAACAGGGTAGTCCACTTGTTTCTTGGACACATTTTGTCGGTGGCCATTCATGCGGACAGACAGATTGTTGGTTGTCATGCCCACATGGAATGCAGAACAGTGGTTGCAGCTTAGCTTGTAGATCATATGCCTTGGATGGGATAAGTTATGTTTGTGACCGGAGTAGAGTAGGTGATAATGGGAGGGTGTATGGGATAGGTCTTGCATTTAGGTCTATTACAGGGGTATGAGCCATGAGGTAAGGAGTTGGGAGCAGGGATTGTATAGGGATGGAAGAGTGTATTGTGTAGGTTTGATGGACAGTGGAATACCACTGTGGGAGGGTATAATGGTATTTGCGGGCAGGCGTGTCAATTAGCAACATATTAATTAAAATCAGGGAAGAATTAGAAAGGGGAAATTAATACGAAACTTTAATAACTGCACAGTATTACTAAGAAGCAATACAATGAAAAGTAACAAAAAGCAAAGTAGGAAAAACCAAGTGGGACAGAAAGATATAGGGGCACGTTTGTTTTTTAATACATATAAAAGAACATGTAACACATTATTGAGCTCTCTACCTTCTGTTACCGCGATCGGGCTGGTCGATGAAAAAGTGGTATACAACTGCGAAATTCGGTAAGGAGATTATTTAAAGATTCTTCAAGCACGTTTAAAATACACTACAAGTGACGAAGTGATCAGAGACATTTATTGTCGGATGGAGTGAAAATGAATCCGACAACATAATTCGAACTTCGTGTTAGCTGGGGAAAGTACTCTTGGGAAACTATTATGGTTGTGGAACCCACGAAGGTTGTGTGCAACGGAAAGCTAAAGTTTACGTAATTCTGCATTTTATAAAATGGTGAAACGCGTGTGTGCGGAACATTAATCAAATCTTATCCTTGGAAGGTTGCGGGGGTAACTGATACTAACAACGCACCAGCATAAAAAATAGTTCACTTATTAAGTACCAGATATTAATTAACGGGGACCTAAAATACTAAAAAAGAAGGATAGGATCATCACCTCCAATCCTGATTTGTATTTCATATTTAATTGGTGTAAAGAGAAGTGTTAATAAACAAACTACATTTCAATTTTATCCACGATTTTGGCTTCATTACATAGTCTCAACTACATGATAAACAATATCTGTGGAAGTTGTATGCAATGTATCGTCATAATATTTAGCCAACCAATATTGTGGGACACCAAAAATATAAATGCATGAAATTGTTCTTACAGCGGATGTATAATGTGTGAGTGCGACGAACTATATTGAGAAACTGAACATCCATTATGTACTTGCATGTTTATCTGCGAAAATGGTCCTTGTCGGTACATCAGCACAGAGTTTGAATAGAATCACTGGAACATTGCAAACCATTCAGATTAATCGAACATCTAAATAGCTTAATGATGGTACCACCACGATGTGTTCTTTCTCCTCACCCCCATGGCAGTAATTGAATTAAGAGTCAGCCAGGAAATACATTTAAATTAATTGACGACCATTGAGCTAGCATCACGAATTTTCAAACGTCCACTACCATGTATGAAGGCGAGTGACACCACGAGTGTTAATGTCGATTGAGGGGTGTCGTCGTGATCGTATTGAATGTCATTGAGCGGTTACACACGAAGAAGGGAGAAAGAAAGTGGCGCCCAACGTGTGTCTCGAATCAGAAGAAAGTCAGACGAAGTAAGAAAGTGAGAAGTCAGGAAGAAAGTGAAGTCTTATGAAGAAAAGTTGTGTACATCAGTGTGGTCACTCAAGGGACATACTTTGGGAAAAAACCGTCGAAGCAGAGATCTACGCAACTCCGTTGGCTGAGACGTGCCATCATCATCACATCAGTCGGTGTTCTACAACGGTGACTTCACGTCGCGGGCCTGGAGACATCGTTCAGTGCAACGTGCTGTCATCATCACATCAGCCTGTGTTCTACAACGGCGACTTCACGTCGTGGGCCTGGAGACATCGTCCGGCATGCAGATCACAGTTGGCGCTGTCATCTCTGCGAGGGGTAGCTGACGACGCGCTGCAGCCACTCGAGACATCGTTACAACACATCACGCGCAGAGGCAAGGAGGTAGGAACTAACTAACTTTATTCTCATGGTGAGGGCTTTGTATTATAAATCGAGTACAGTTGGTTTGAGATCCTGATTCTCATTGTACTTAGCTCAATAGGATAGTGCTTAAACTAGAGATTGCAAGGAAGTGTCGAGTGAATTTTAATAGTCATTTGTCTGGGTAGATTGCGAGGTTAAAGTTAGAACCATGAAGCGTAACTACTTATTGAGATCTGCCAATGACACTTTGTCGATGGGCGAACCAGTGACTGATGATTCGGGTGTCCTTAGTAATAATGATAGTTTACATGTAACAGAAGTGCCCAGAACACATACTCAATATGAGGAACATACAGAGTTTTCAGCTCCAGTTGACTTTGGATTAATATTACAATTGTTAAATAAAAGGTTTGACGAATCCAAAGTAGAACAAGCTCAAGCTAGAGCAGAAGCAAAAGTAGAACAAGCTCAAGCTGGAGCAGAATTTAATAAGACCCTAGATATAAGGTTTGCAGAAGCAAAAGTAGAACAAACTCAAGCCATGGCAGAACAAACTAAGGCTATGGCAGAATTAGTAGATAGAAAGTTAGAATTAAGGTTTGCAAAAATTGATGAAGAGTTTAATGAATTTAAGAAAGAGATGCGAGACTTGGTAGTTTTAAAAATGTATTTTTCTGTTCCTGGAGGTAACGGGACAAAATACAGTTTATTGTGTCAAAAACCAGTGGAGAAGTAGCGTTGTGGGCGTCTGAAATCGCTGAAAAGTGTCACTCATGCCACGAATTCGAACAATTATTAGGAGATATTTTGCTAAATATATTAACAAAACACGTTATTGGAACAATCCTATGAGCCCTTCTACATCTACATCTACATGACTACTCTGCAATTCACATTTAAGTGCTTGGCAGAGGGTTCATCGAACCACAATCATACTATCTCTCTACTATTCCACTCCCGAACAGCGAGCGGGAAAAACGAACACCTAAACCTTTCTGTTCGAGCTCTGATTTCTCTTATTTTATTTTGGTGATCAGTCCTACCTATGTATTTTCGCATTCGGAAGAGAAAGTTGGTGACTGAAATTTCATAAAAAGATCTCGCTGCGACGAAAAACGTCTTTGCTGTAATGACTTCCATCCCAATTCACGTATCATATCTGCCACACTCTCTCCCCTTTTACGTGATAATACAAAACGAGCTGCCCTTTTTTGCACCCTTTCGATGTCCTCCGTCAATTCCACACTGTGCAGCAATATTCTAACAGAGGACGAACGAGTGTACCGTAAGCTTCCTCTTTAGTGGACTTGTTGCATCTTCTAAGTGTCCTGCCAATGAAACACAACCTTTGGCTCGCCTTCCCCACAATATTATCTATGTGGTCTTTCCAGCAGAAGTTGCTCGTAATTTTAACACCTAGGTACTTAATTGAATTGACAGCCTTGAGAATTGTACTATTTATCGAGTAATCGAATTCCAACGGATTTCTTTTGGAACTCATGTGGATCACCTCACATTTTTCATTATTTAGCGTCAACTGCCATCTGCCACACCATACAGCAATCTTTTCTAAATCGCTTTGCAAGTGATACTGGTCTTCAGATGACCTTACTAGACGGTAAATTACAGCATCATCTGCGAACAACCTAAGAGAACTGCTCAGATTGTCACCCAGGTCATTTATATAGATCAGGAACAGCAGAGGTCCCAGGACGCTTCCCTGGGGAACACCTGATATCACTTCTGTTTTACTCGATGATTTGCCATCTATTACTACGAACTGCGACCTTCTTGACAGGAAATCACGAATCCAGTCACACAACTGAGACGATACCCCATAGGCCTGCAGCTTGATTAGAAGTCGCTTGTGAGGAACGGTGTCAAAAGCTTTCCGGAAATCTAGAAATACGGAATCAACTTGAGATCCCCTGTCGATGGCGGCCATTACTTCGTGCGAATAAAGAGCTAGCTGCGCTGCACAAGAGCGATGTTTTCTGAAGCCATGCTGATTACGTATCAATAGATCGTTCCCTTCAAGGTGATTCATAATGTTTAAATACAGTATATGCTCCAAAACCCTACTGCAAACCGACGTCAATGATATAGGTCTGTAGTTAGATGGATTACTCCTACTACCCTTCTTAAACATTGGTGCGACCTGCGCAATTTTCCAATCTGTAGGTACAGATCTATTGGTGAGCGAGCGGTTGTATATGAGTGCTAAGTAGGGAGCTATTGTATCAGTGTAATCTGAAAGGAACCTAATCAGTATACAATCTGGACCTGAAGACTTGCCGTATCAAGCGATTTGAGTTGCTTCGCAACCCCTAAGGTATCTACTTCTAAGAAACTCATGCTAGCAGATGTTCGTGTTTCAAATTCTGGAATATTGCATTCATCTTCCCTGGTGAAGGAATTTCGGAAAACTGCCTTCAATAACTCCGCTTTAGCGGCACAGTCTTCGGTAACAGTACCATCGGCACTGCGCAGCGAAGCTATTGACTGCGTCTTGCCGCTTGTGTACTTTACATACAACCAGAATTTCTTCGGATTTTCTACCAAATTTCGAGACAATGTTTCATTGTGGAACCTATTAAAGGCATCTCGCATCGAAGTCCATGCCAAATTTCGCGCATCTGTAAATTTTAGCCAATCTTCAGGATTTTGCATTCTTCTGAACTTCGCATGCTTTTTCCGTTGCCTCTGCAACAGCGTTTGGACCTGTTTTGTGTACCATGGGGGATCCGTTCCATCTCTTACCAATTTATGAGGTATGAATCTCTCAATTGCTGTTACTACTATATCTTTGAATTTGAGCCACATCTCATCTACATTTGCATAGTCAGTTCGGAAGGAGTGGAGATTGTCTTTTAGGAAGGCTTCTAGTGACACTTTATCTGCTTTTTTAAATAAAATTAATTTGCGTTTGTTTCTGATGGATTTGGAAGAAACGGTATTGATCCTAGCTACAATGACCTTGTGTTCACTAATCCCTGTATCAGTCATGATACTCTCTATCAGCTCTGGATTGTTTGTGGCTAAGAGGTCAAGTGTGTTTTCGCAACCATTTACAATTCGCGTGGGTTCGTGGACTAACTGCTCAAAATAATTTTCGGAGAAAGCATTTAGGACAATCTCGGAAGATGTTTTCTGCTTACCACAGGTTTTGAACAAGTATTTTTGCCTACATATCGAGGGAAGGTTGAAGTCCCCACCAACTATAACTGTATAAGTGGGGTATTTATTTGTTACGAGACTCAAACTTTCTCTGAACTGTTCCGCAACTGTATCATCGGAGTCCGGGGGTCGGTAGAAGGAGCCAATTATTAACTTAGTTCGGCTGTTAAGTATAACCTCCACCCATACCAATTCGCGCGGAGTATCTACTTCGACTTCACTACAAGATAAACCACTACTGACAGACACAAACACTCCACCACCAATTCTGCCTAATCTATCTTTCCTGAACACCGTCTTAGACTTCGTAAAAATTTCTGCAGAACTTATTTCAGGCTTTAGCCAGCTTTCTGTACCTACAACGATATCAGCTTCTGTGCTTTCTATTAGCGCTTGAAGCTCAGGGACTTTACCAGCACAACTACAACAATTGACAACTATAATTCTGACTGTTCCTTGATCCAAGCACGTCCTGTATTTGCCATGCACACTTTGACATTGCAGCTCACCCCGTACTTTCCCGAGGCCTTCTAACCTAAAAAACCGCCCAGTCCCCACCACACACCCTCCGCTACCCGTGTAGCCGCCAGCTGAGTGTAGTGAACTCCTGACCTATTCAGCGGAACCCGAAACCCTACCACCCTATGGCGCAAGTCAAGGAATCTGCAGCCAACATGGTCGCAAAACCACCTGAGCCTCTGATTCAGACCCTCCACCCGGCTCTGCACCAAAGGTCCGCAGTCGGTTCTGTCGACGTGAAGTGTTAAGAATATTAACGGGAAAGTTGCCCATACACTTACGAGAGAAATTAATTAATGTACCCGTAGATGATGTAGATCATTTTTTAGCAGTTATTGATTCGTTAGATGTTATAACAGAAGATGCTAAAAGCATGGGAAATCATTATGGCAATAATGGAAGAGGATGTGATTATCATACTAATGGAGATAACGCTAATGGAAATCCAAAGAGTAATGTAAATTATGCTAAACGAAACAGGAAGGAGAATTATTACGAGCTTAATAATAATTATAATGCCATGGAAAAGGGACATTTCATGCCAAATGGGAATAATGTAATGGGAAAAAACGACAATAGGAATTGCCGATATGAGCGAGATAGTCGTGATGTTTCACATACACATATGAATAATATGGAAGGAGTGAATCGAAAAAGAAAGCTTGATGAATATAGTATTGGGAACAAGACAATGTACGAACGTGATAGAAATTGGGAAAGTCAACGACCTGCACACAGGGGGGCAACGATGAATGCAATTATTCCTAATCCAGAGTATGTACCAACTCCTGTGCTCCCTAGACAGGAATAGCAAGGTGATAATAATGTCTCTGATTTTCGTGGGCAAGTATCGGGAGTAAGAGTTGTGGTGCTTGATGAAAGTGGCAAGGCACACAATGGTAGTAATGCAACAAACTAAAACCGGCTACTCTATGCCTTCCCGGCGTGGCCGGGGAAGTTTGGGGAGGCTCAAATGATAATAGAATAAGCATCTTGAGATATTACGAAGGGGAAGATATACACCAGGAGTTACTGGACAACCCAGGAAAAATTCAGGGTAGCTTGGTGGATGTTGTGCAGGCCATAGTGAATGTACGGATCTGTGGCGAGGAAATTGAGATTTTGTTGGACACAGGAGCAGCTTTTAGTGTTATGAGTGTTGGGCTATATAAATACTTAATGACTAAGGAGAAATTGCCAGTTTACTGGTGTCTAATTGTACTTTATCAGGAGCGTTGGGAAAAAAGTCCGTCGTGATTACGTTTCAAGTACTAGTGGAGGTGGAAGTACAAGGAGAGCTAACAGAATGTGCCTTCTTGCTAGCTCCCCAACAGTCACATAACTGTATCTGGGGTATTTTTTTGTGGGTACAAGATGCAATGCTTGACTTCGCAGGCGGTCAATGTATCTCAAGCAATCTTGGAAAGACAATTACCATACCGTTAATCCGGAAGTTAAGAGTATCAGCCGAACCTTAATAGCAAAGTAAGTTTTATTAAACTGAAAGTAAAAGTTTTGTATTTATGTCACAATAGCTGTTTGTACTCTTTAGATTGCAATGCTGTGTCCGGGGTCGCCAAGGCTGCACCCAGCCAATAGGTGCTGAACCCCTGAGAGCCCACTGTAGTTGTAATTGACGATGTTGTTGATCAACATGTGAACACGTTGGGGTGGTCTGCTGCAGAGCTCCATGTTCAACACAGTACGGTGAATGGTGTGCTCCGAAACACTTGTGCATGCACGAGCATTGTGGCCTTTCAGCAGAGATGCTACAGATCACCGTCTGTCCTACTTTACAGAGCAGACCAGCCTCCGAAACCGACGTTCCGTGAAGTGTCGTGGACGTCCAACCATTTAGCGGCTCGTGGTAGTTTCACTGTCCTTCTACCTCTTTCTGCAGATGCTCACGACAGTAGCACATGAACATTCGACTGTCTACATCTACATCTATATCTATACTCCGTAAGCCACCTGACAGTGTGTGGCGGAGGGTACCTTGAGGACCTCTTTCGGTTCTCCCTTGTATTCCAGTCTCTTATTGTTCGTGGAAAGAAAGATTGTCTTTATGCCTCTGTGTGCGCTCCCATCTCTCTTATTTTATCCTCATGGTCTCTTCGCGAGATATATGTAGGAGGGACCAATATACTGCTTGACTCTTCGGAGAAGAGAAACTTCAACAAAAGCCGGTACCGAGCTACTGATCGTCTCTTTTGCAGAGTCTTCCACTGGAGTTTATGTATCATCTCCGTAACACTTTCACAATTATTAAATGATCCTATAACGAAGTGCGCTGCTCTCCGCTGGATCTTCTCCATCTCTTCTAGCAACCCTATCATGGTACGGATTCCACACCGGAGAGCTGTATTCAAGCAGTGGACGAACAAGTATAATGTAACCTACTTCCTTTGTTTTCGGACTGCATTTCCTTAGGATTCTTCCAATGAATCTCAGTCTGGCATCTGCTTTACCGACAATTAAATTTATAAGGTCATTCCATTTTAGATCACTCCTAATGCCTGCTCGCGGATAATTTATGGAATTAACTGGTTCCAATTGCTGACGTGCTATATTGTAGCTAAATGATAAAGGCTCTTTCTTTCTATGTATTCATGGCACATTACACTTGTCTACATTGAGATTCAATTGCCATTTCCTGCACCATGCGTCAATTCGTTGCAGATCCTCCTGCTTTTCAGAACAATTTTCAATTGTTATAACCTCTCATACTACAGCATCATGCGCAAAAAGCCTCAGTGAACTTATGGTGTTATCCACAAGGTCATTTATATATATTGTGAATAGCAACGGTCCTACGACACTCCCCTGCGGCACAACTGAAATCACTCTTACTTCGGAAGGCTTCTCTCCATTGAGAATGGCATGCTGCGTTGTTATCCAGGAACTCTTCAATCCAATGTCACAATTGGTCTGACAGTCCATATGCTCTTACTTTGTTCATTAAACGACTGTGGGGAATTAATTTCAACCAAGACTAACGGGTCTGAGTATTTGCTGGAAGAACAGAAAAGGGAACTGGAATCTGTACTAAACGAATTTGTGCATGTGTTTGATGTTAAGCCTGGAGTTATCAAGGGTTATGTATATTACATGGAAGTATACCCCCACCAAACTTACTGTAAGGCAGCTTATTCCATACTGTGGGCACAGAAGGAGACGGTGGCCGCGGAAATAAGTAAAAAGTTAAACTGGGGCAAAATTGATCCCTCGCCTTCACCCTATAGTAGTCCATTAGTTGTTGTGGATAAGACTGATGGTAGTTTGAGATTGGTGCTCGATGCACAAGAGATTAATAAAATCATTGCCAAATCTTCACACGTAGAGAGACTGTTTCGTGACCTTATCCGGTTCATGAGAACGTATCTTGAAAAGAACTATTGTAATTGGATTAATTATGTGAAAGTTTTTGAAACAATACATAATGAAATACCTCATTCCTCGACTGGTTTTTCTCCATGACGTTATGTTTCATAGAGAAACTAGCTGTAACTGGATTAAAGGTTTACCATGTATCTTAGATAATAAGATGGACTATGCAGATGTCATTGAACACGTCCAAGTGGCTTTAAATAAATAAAAAAAGCAGAGTTAAGAAAACAAAAGTATGATAACAAGTTATGTGTTTATAAAATTTATGATAAGGTCCTGTTGAAGAAGCATGTAAAGTCATCATCTGTACTGAAGATTAACAAAAAGTGGCAACATTTGCACGCGCGGGTCCATTCCAAATAATCGACATCCCACATGCCGGGAGTTATTTGTTACGAGATGTAAGTGGAGACTATAAAACAGGTGGATTGTATCGGCATAAAGACTTGAAGAGATTTTATGAGTGAGCCTAATTGTGGAATTGAGAAAAGTGAATGATGTTATTTGGTATTAGTACAATGGAACGTAGTATATAAGAATGAACCATTAACCATGGACCTTGCCGTTGGTGGGGAGGCTTGCGTACCTCAGCGATACAGATGGCCGCACTGTAGGTGCAACCACAATGGAGGGGTATCTGTTGAGAGGCCAGACAAACATGTGCTTCCTGAAGAGGGGCAGCAGCGTTTTCAGTAGTTGCAGGGGCAACAGTCTGGATGATTGACTGATCTGGCCTTGTAACGTAAACCAAAACGGCCTTGCTGTGCTGGTACTGCGAACAGCTGAAAGCAAAGAGAAACTACAGCCGTAATTTATCCTGAGGGCATGCAGCTTTAGTGTATGGTTAAATGATGATGGCGTCCTCTTGGGTAAAATATTCCAGAGGTAAAATAGTCCCCCATTCGGATATCTGAGGGGACTACTCAGGAGGACATCGTTATCAGGAGAAAGAAAACTGGCGTTCTACAGATCAGAACGTGGAATGTCAGATCCCTTAATCGGGCAGGTAGGTTAGAAAATTTAAAAAGGGAAGCGGATAGGTTAAAGTTAGATATAGTGGGAATTAGTGAAGTTCGATGGCAGGAGGAACAAGACTTTTGGTCAGGTGAATACAGGGTTGTAAATACAAAATCGAATAGGGGTAATGTAGGATTAGGTTTAATAATCAATAAAAAGATGTGGCAAGGTAGACACAAAACCCATGCCTACTACAGTAGTACAAGTTTATATGCCAACTAGCTCTGCAGATGAAGAAGAAATTGATGAAATGTATGATGAGATAAAAGAAATTATCAGGTAGTGAAGGGAGACGAAAATTTAATAGTCATGGGTGACTGGAATTCGATAGTAGGAAAAGGGACAGAAGGAAACATAGTAAGTGAATATGGATTGGGGGAGAGAAATGAAAGAGGAAGCCGTCTGGTAGAATTTTGCACAGAGCATAACTTAATCATAGCTAACACTTGATTCAAGAATCTTAAAAGAAGGTTGTATACATGGAAGAATCCTGGAGATACTAGAAGGTATCAGATAGATTATATAATGGTAAGACAGAGATATAGGAAACAGGTTTTAAATTGTAAGACATTTCCAGGGGCAGATGTGGACTCTGACCACAATCTATTGGTTATGAACTGTAGATTAAAACTGAAGGAACTGCAAAAAGGTGGGAATTTAAGGAGATGGGACCGGGATAAACTGACTAAACCAGAGGTTGTACAGAGCTTCAGGGAGAGCATAAGGGAACAATTGACTGGAATGGAGGAAAGAAATACAGTAGAAGAAGAATGGGTAGCTCTGAGGGATGAAGTATTGTAGGCAGCAGAGGATCAAGTAGGTAAAAAGACGAGGGCTAGTAGAAATCCTTGGGTAACAAAAGAAATATTTAATTTCGATGTAAATAAAACAGAAAGAAACTTCCACATGGGAAAAATATATTAAAAACAAAGATTCCAAGACTTACCAAGCGGGAAAGCACCGGCAGACAGGCACATGAATAAAACACACAAACACACACACAGAATTACGAGCTTTCGCAACTGGCAGTTGCTTCGTCAGGAAAGAGGGAAGGAGAGGGAAAAATGAAAGTATGTGGGTTTTAAGGGAGAGGGTAAGGAGTCATTCCAATCCCGGGAGCGGAAAGACTTCCCTTAGGGGAAAAAAAGGACAGGTGTACACTCGCACACACACACACATATCCATCCGCACATACATATCCATCCACACATACATATCCATCCGCACATACATATGTGTATGTGCGGATGGATATGTGTGTGTGTGTGCGAGTGTACACCTGTCCTTTTTTTCCCCTAAGGGAAGTCTTTCCGCTCCCGGGATTGGAATGACTCCTTACCCTCTCCCTTAAAACCCACATACTTTCATTTTTCCCTCTCCTTCCCTCTTTCCTGACGAAGCAACTGCCAGTTGCGAAAGCTCGTAATTCTGTGTGTGTGTTTGTGTGTTTTATTCATGTGCCTGTCTGCCGGCGCTTTCCCGCTTGAAATATTTAATTTAATTGATGAAAGGAGAAAATATAAAAATGCAGTAAATAAACCAGGCAAAAAGGAATACAAATGTCTCAAAAATGAGATTGACAGGAAGTGCAAAATGGCTAAGCAGGGATTGCTAGAGGACAAATGTAAGGCTGTAGAGGCTTGTCTCACTAGGGGTAAGATAGATACTGCCTACAGGAAAATTAAAGAGACTTTTGAAGAAAAGAGAGCCACTTGTATGAATATCAAGAGCTCAGATGGAAATCAGTTCTAAGCAAAGAAGGGAAAGCAGAAAGATGGAAGGAGTATATAGAGGGTCTGTACAAGGGTGATGTAATTGAGGACAATATTATGCAAATGAAAGAGGACATCAATGAAGATGAAATGCGAGAGATGATACTGCGTGAAGAGTTTTACAGAGCACTGAAAGACCTGAGTCGAAACAAGGCCCCGGGAGTAGACAACATTCCATTAGAACTACTGGCGGCCTTGGGAGAGCCAGTCCTGACAAAAACTCTACCACCTGGTGAGCAAGATGTATGAAACAGGTGAAATACCCTCAGACTTCAAGAAGAATATAATAATTCCAATCCCAAAGAAAGCGGGTGTTGACAGATGTGAAAATTACCGAACTATCAGTTTAATAAGTCACTGCTGCAAAATACTAACGCGAATTCTTTACAGACGAATGGAAAAACTGGTAGAAGCCGACCTCGGGGAAGATCAGTTTGGATTCTGCAGAAATGTTGGAACACGTGAGACAATACTGACCCTACGACTTATTTTAGAAAATAGATTAAGGAAAGGCAAACCTACATTTCTAGCATTTGTAGACTTGGAGAAAGGTTTTGACAATGTTGACTGGAATTCTCTCTTTTTCAAATTCTAAAGGTGGCAGGGGTAAAATGCAGGGAGCGAAAGTCTATTTACAACTTGGTCAGAAACCAGATGACAGTTATAACAGTCGAGGGGCATGAAAGGGAAGCAATGGTTGGGAAAGGAGTGAGACAGGTTTGTAGCCTCTCTCTGATGTTATTCAGTCTGTGTATTGAGCAAGCAGTAAAGGAAACAAAAGAAAAATTTGGAGTAGGCATTAAAATCCATGGAGAAGAAATAAAAACTTTGAGGTTTGCTGATGACATTGTAATTATGTCAGAAACAGCAAAGGACTTGGAAGAGCAGTTGAATGGAATGGACAGTGTCTTGAAAGAAGGATATATGATGAACACCAACAAAAGCAAAATGAGGATACTGGAATGTAGTCGAATTAAATCGGGCGATGCTGAGGGAAAGATTAAGAAATGAGTCACTTAAAGTAGTAAATGAGTTTAGGTATTTGGGGAGCAATATAACTGATGACTGTCGAAGTAGGCAGGATACAAAATATAGATTAACAACGGCAAGAAAAACGTTTCTGAAGAAGAGAAATTTGTTAACATCTAATGTAGATTAAAGTGCCAGGAAGTCCTTTCTAAAAGTGTTTGTATGTAGTGTAGCCATGTTTGGAAGTGAAACATGGACGACAAATAGTTTGGGCAAGAAGAGAATAGAAGCTTTCAAAATGTGGTGCTACAGAAGTGGCATCAATAATGATGAGCAGGGCAATTGGTATCTTTTATACAGGAACATAGGGTCTGGGTAATAGGCTGAAGGTGTTGGTCTACGAGAGCAAAGATTCTCTTGTGGGGGCACAGTAACTGGCCACAATGGGGCGTCCTGGGTGGTTGGGTTTATAGACTTCAGGAAGCATGCTGATTGTTGGTGCAGCATCTTCTGTCCATTACTCCCACCGACATAATTAATCCTATACATTCAAATTGATCACCCACCCTGTGTCTCTCTCCCGTATTTTTGTGTGTTTTTCCATGCACCTTTCTGGTGCCACATGATCTTGTATCTCATCCTATAAACCCCTTGCCACCCCCCCATTCTTTTTTGATTCTATCACAGTTCGCAACCACTAATTCTACCTCATCCAATAACATCTGCCATTTCACTTCTTCACTTTTGTCCACCATCACATTTTTTTTCTTTGATCTCATTGTGATTATACACCATTTTTAGTGAGTTTTCACCTTTTGCTATAGTCGACCTCCCTCAGGTTTCATTTTTTTCACCTTTTTGCATCCGTTTCATCCTTCATCATTGCTCCATTGCACCATGGATCATTGCTCGTTCCATCTGCGTCAATACAGAAAAGTTTACTTACCCCTTGCTAGAAACCAGTCCCACATACTGTTCATGCATTGTTGCTTGGCCCATGGAATCACCCAAATTACTCATCTCTGGCTGCCACTCCTCCTTCCACAATGACCTCCACCTGTTCATATTCTGCCACTCCTTAGCCCTCACTGAGCGAGGTGGCGCAGTGGTTAGCACACTGGACTCGCATTCGGGAGGACGACGGTTCAATACCGCGTCCGGCCATCCTGATTTAGGTTTTCCGTGATTTCCCTAAATCTCTCCAGGCAAATGCCGGGATGGTTCCTTCGAAAGGGCATGGCCGACTTCCTTCCCCATCCTTCCGTAATCCGCTGAGACCGATGACCTCACAGTTTGGTCTCTTCCCCCAAACAACCAATCCTTAGCCGTCACCAACACAGTTCTGCAAAACCATATCAACCAAGGCCAAACCTCCTTGCAGTACCTTCTCTCTATCCACAAAATTCTCCTGCTATGCAATCCCATAACACACACTGAAACTCTTGCACCTGCCCCCTCCCCCCCCCCCTCAGGAACTACAGCAAAAGACACAACGCCACTTCAAAAAACTCTCCACCCTGGTAACTTGCTACTCCTGCCTTGGAGTACCACTGTCCACCACCTTTACAACAACCTCCAAACCTCTCCCATGTCCCCTCATGGCTGACAAACCCTATCTCACAGACATACTACACTTACCCCACACTACAAAACTCCCTCCCCCCATCACACAGAATCCAGAACCTAAACAGATTCGCTACAGTCATGAACCTCTCTTCCAGAAGCCTTAGACCCACATAAATATCACAGTCCTTTCCAAAAGCCTCACCTGTTGCACCACTCTCAAATTCTATCATGCAAAACTTGTTAAAGACATTCTCTCCTTCTCCTGGTCCTTAAAGAGGAAACACTTTCCACCACCAACTCTACCAATCAGACTCAGCCAAAGACCAATGATGAACCCTGCCTAACTCAGTTCACTCCTCCATCCAACTGTGATCCATTCCCCACTGCCCCCATGTCACCCCCTGTTAACTTTCCAGAATTTTTTAACCTCATACCTTGCCTCACCATCATTCCCCAATTCCCCCAGCATGCAAACTGACCTTACATCCGCAGAATGAACTGCAGTCCACCATCTAAAAACTGATCTCCACCTTATAATCCTAGCTGCAGATAATGGACCCACTGCTGTTGTTTTGAACAGCAACGATTACCTGGCATAAGGACTATGCCAGCTGTCAGATACTTTTACCCACAAACCTTGCTACAGTGACCCCATTCCAGAAATCCAGCAGGACCTCCAGTCACTCCTCATATTCTTAGGCCCATCCAAGAATCTCTCCCCAAGAGTTCACCTCTCTGCTCACCCCTACCACTCCCCACACTCCTACCTTCTCCAGGCTTCCTAAACTCCGTAAACCTAACCACCCAAGAGGCCCCATTGTGGCCAATCACTGTGCTCCCACTAATAGAATCTCTGCTCTTGTAGACCAACACCTTTAATCTATTACCTGGAACCTATGCTCCTATATAAAAGATACCAACCATTTCTCCTCTACCAGCTCTCCACAGTTCCTGTCCCTTTATCACATGGTGCCCTGCTCATCACTATTGATGCCACCTCCCTGTACACTAACATTTGCAATGCCCATGGCCTTGCCACTATTGAACACTACCTTTCCCAATGCCTGACAGGTTCCAACCAACAACCTCCTTCCTAGTCGCCATGACCAACTGTATCCTCACCCATAATTACTCCCCTTTGAAGGCATGACCTACAAACAAATCAAGGGTACAGCTATCAGCACCTGAATGGCAGCATCCTATACCATCCTATTCATGGGCCATGTAGACGAATCCTTCCCAAACACCCAGAATCCTTAACCCCTCACATGGTTTGGATTCACTGATGACATCCTAAAAATCTGGATCAACAGAGAGGACACCCTATCGACATTCCTCCAGAACCTCAACAACTTCTCCCCCATTTTCTTCATCTGGTCCCACTCAACCCAACAAGCCAGCCTCCAAGATGTTGACCTCCACCTCAAAGATGGCTACATTGGTGCCTCCATCCTATCAAACCTACTAACCACCAGCTATACATCCACTTTGACAGCTGCCATCTGTTCCATACAAGAAGTCCCTTTCATACAGCCTTGCCACCCATGGTTGTCACATCTGCAGTGACGAGTGGTCCCTCTCAAATTATACCGCGGGTCTCACTGAAGCCTTCACAGACCGTAATTATCCTCCCAACCTTACACTACAACAAATCTTCCATGCCTTATCATTCCAGTCTCCCACCACCTCTCAAATCCCACCGTCTGGTCACAGAGGAGCATTCACCGCTTAAATCAGTACCACCCAGCACTGTAGCAACTGAATTACTTTCTCCACCAGGGTTTTGACTACCTGTTATTTTGTTCTGAAATGAGGAATGTCCTGCCCACTATCCTTCCCACCCCTCCCACAGTGGTATTCCACCGTCGACCGATCCTACACAATACACTTGTTCATCCCTACACAACCCCTGCTCCCAACCACTTACCTCATGGCTCGTACCCCAGTAAGACCTAGATGCAAAACTTATGCCATACACCCTCCCATTATCACGTACTCTACTCCGGTCACAAACATCACTTATCCCATCCAAGGCATATGATCTACAAGCTAAGCTGCAACCACTGTGCTGCATTCTATGTGGGCATGACAACCAACAAGCCGTCTGTCTTCTTGAGTGGTCACCAACAAACTGTGGCCAATGAGCAAGTGGACCACCCTGTTGCTGAGCATGCTGCCAAATATGACACCCTTCATTTCAGCGACTGCTTCACAGCCTGTACCTTATGGATCCTTCCCACCAACACCAGCTTTTCTGAGTTGCGCAGGTGGGAACTTTCCCTGCAATACATCCTATATTCCCAGAACCCTCATAGACTCAACCTTTGTTAGTCATTGTCCTTGACCATGCAACTCCTTCCCTGTTCCCATTCCACCATCGCACGCAGTCTTTTTACTTCTATCCTCTTCCACTACATTACCCCCTCCTGCTCTCTTCTCCTTGCCTGCCCTCCGTCTAACCTGCAGCACTTCACTGTCTGCCACCCCCACCCTACTATCCCTCCCCCTCCCTGCTCCAGACTCCTCCTTAACCCTACCCCACTCACATCATGCACTGGTGCTCCTGTTTGCAGTGTGGCCTCAGTTGGCTGAACTGCAGTCATGTGTGGCATTAGCGTTTGCATTTGACAAAGGCCTTACTGGCTGAAAGCTTTTTGTTGTGCCTATCTGCGACCCAGTATCTCCGCTCTATGGTGAGTAGCAAGTTTCCATTTTGCAATCATATTATGAAAACAGTAGTTTTCTACTCACCATGTAGAGGAGGTGCTGAGTCACAGACAGGCCTGAGGACAACACAAACAATCAGTCATCTCGAGGCAGGTGAAAATCCCTGATCCCCCCGGGAATGGAACCCGGGACCCCGTGCTCAGGAAGCGAGGACACAACCACGAGACCACGAGCTGCAGACCTTTACGTTGAGATCTTAATACTGATATTTAGGGTTCAAGTAGATGAAGTACATGAGATGTGCTGATGATCTGCATTCTAGGCTGCATATTTTCTTGACTTCATTATTTCTGTGATATGTCTGAGTATTTTGTTGTCATGTCCATTGAAAAACTGGTGTACTTATTAGAATCCTCATGTTTTCTACATAATTTATGAAATGTCTTTCCTTTGGTGGTGCATAGTCTGTGTGCATAAACTTGTATGTTTTGGCATTACCTTCTCAACAACTATTGAAATGGCTGCTATGTAGATAGTTTTGATGGCATTCAAGGAGACAGGGATAGGAATTGGCTTGCTGGAGGGTTTCAAGCAAAATACTCAAATTATCAAGAGTCTTGAAAGCAATTTGAGAAGTGTTGAAATGTGTTGCCCTTTCTTTATCAGGCATACAAATCAACAAACTGCTAGTCTAAGACTAGCACTCCAGGAAAGGAGGTAGTGTGTATTGGATTTAGCCACTTATTGACTAATTAATTTTGATAGTATTCAGAAACAAAAACATTTCCTTGGTGTTTCATTGAATAAAGTTGCCTTTGCGCTTCTACTGAGTTAGTGTATGATTTGTCTTTGATATAAAATTCACATTGAAAATAATAAATTCCTAAGGAAAAATATATTCAAAGACATACAGTTTTTGCTACATGACCATTAAGACCAAATAAAATAGATAATATAAAGTCATACTTTATTCAGTATGTAATGAAACATTTTTTATATCAAAGATATTACTTTGTTCAATGATTACATTTATAATTGAACTTTACTCCTAGCATTTACAGATTTGCATTACAAACTTGTACAATAACTTAAACCAGAAAGGAGGGAGTCGAGTCTGAGCTTATGTTTGGAATGGAAAATGGGCTACATAAAGAATAATCTGCCACACACCATATGGAGGTTTGCAGTATACATAGGAAAGCTGAAAACAGGATAGTGGTACTAACAATGTCACCTGTACAATAGTCAAAACAGCTGAAGACAATTCTCGTGGTTTATGTATTTTGACTACTTATTTAACATCTTGGTATTCTGCACTAAAAGCAATCATACTGCCAATGAATGTGATATGATGAAGCCACTTTGAGAAGGTTGTCACAAAACATTGGCAAAGGAATATCTGAAACTGATAATCAATTAATAAAGACTTCCAAAATGTACTTACACAGAAGAAACAAGATATGTGTTTGTGATTGCTCTTAGCATGATACAATTTACACCATGTGTTCTTGTAAGTTTTCTGTGCTTGTTTTTGTAAATGTCACACTTTTGAATTTTTGGCCTTCCTGTATGTGATATTGAGACACAGTCCCCACACAACATTTAATCTCACATTTCCTTCATGTAAGTCAACACTGTAGATAAATTTTTAACATGTTGACTACCATGAGATTGGCAGTGGTCACAGCAGAGCCTTAGGCCTGATGCCATGACCTGACAGTGAAACATCCATCACTGTGTGTGTGCAGCAGTCAGTGTGTTAACTGATATTAGCATGAGAGTTAGGAATTATTAAAAAACACACCTCCAAGTATACAAAGAGGTGTAAAAAATGAATGCAATGCAATGTTTAACACGTTGACTGTTGCTTGTATAGGGATGTGTGTTTTCCTGCTAGGCAGTTATTTTTTAAAAAAGGAAAATTCATAAAATAAAGTCATTTCTTTCCACATTTATTTAACAGTTGTCCCTGTTGCCACTTATAGGTCACAATTTTGTAAAACCAAAAGTTTCAGATGCCAATAGCTATGTGGCACCTCAGTGTAACATGAGAACTGCTGAAGCTTAATTATTGCACAAGGAGAACTGGAAACAAAACTAGTTGTAAACAAAATGTAAATTGTAAACAAAAAGAAGGAAATGATCATGTATAAAATTTCCTGAATAGGATAAGTATAAATGAGGATGCCAGTGTATAGTACTCAGCAGGTCTATGAGTAAGAAGATAGGCAGAGCCATCTGTTGCAGGTTTCACAGAATGTGAATATCTCTTTACTCATTTCAAAGCCTCAGATCTTGCACAAGCTTCAGCAATCTTCACATAACATTCCTGATATCTCTTTTGCACTTTTCTATTATTCTGTATCTTTTTCTTATGCAATAGCCAGTGGCGTTCCTTATTGCCCAATATCTGACCACAAGATTTTGGTAATCTTTATTCGTCCCTGGAGACATGCTCAGCTGACATCCATGGTAAATGTTGCACAATTTCCATCCTCAAGTTCTTTATTGGCCATAAGTTTCCTATAAAATATTGTTGCAATAACCATTGTGTTATTGTGTTTAAGAGGGATTCAAAAAGGAGTTTGTGGTGCCAAATGGTTGTTTTGAGGGTAAGATGTAACTAGCCATTTGATCTGAAACATCTACTCTCTGCTTTCCTTCATTATAGTTAACAATAACTGCAGGTTTTAGTTTTTCATTTCCACTTCTATCCGTGCCTGATGGAACCATATCCAACATGTTTTGCTGAAATGGAAAAAAACAAAACAAAAAAAACAAAAAAAACCAGATGCATAATCGTTATCTGCAACAAGTGTTTGGCCCTCTCCAAAAAAATTATGCATAAGCTCCAGCTTGAGACATTTTGCCGAATTTTTAACAAAATTTGTCTATTATGCAAAAGTGACAATGCGTACAGTATATCAAATACTATCGCATGGTTTGAAGACCTTAATGCCACATTTATGGCTTACACTATAAAGAAAGTTGTCGTCATGGGCTCATCTACTGCAACAGTTTTACCAGTTTCTGCATGAAACTTCCTTCACAAGGTGATATTTACCACCCTCTTTACCCAACTTCTTATCTGCAAAACGGTTGAGTCACTGGAAGTGTTTTCTGGTCATTTCTGCATCTTCATCTGTACTCTGCAAACCACTGTGAGATGCCTGACAGAGGATACGTCCAATTGTATCAGTTATAAGGGTTTCTTCCTGTTCCATTGACACATGGAATAGGGGTGAATGATCATTGAATGCCTCTGCGAGTACAGTAATTATTCTAATCTATCCTCAAGGTCTTTATGTGAATGATACATAGGGTGCTTTAGTATATTTCTACATTCATCCTTTAAAGCAGTTCTTGAAACTTTGTAACAGACTTTCTCAGGACAGTTTATGTCTGTCTTCAAGGGTCTTCCAATTCAGTCCCTTCAATATCTTTGCGACTCTCTCCCTTGGATTAAACAAACCTGTGACCATTCGTGCTGCCCTTCTCTGAATACATTCAATGTCCCCTTTTAGTCCTATCTGATATGGGTCTCTCATACTTTAGCAATAATCTAGAACCGGGCGCACAAGTGATTTGTAAGCAATCTACTTTGTAGACTGACTGCACTTCCCCTGTATTCCACTAATAAACTGAAGTCTACCACTTGCTTAACCCACAACTGAACCTATGTGATAATTCCATTTCATACGCCTACAAAGTGTTACACCCAGGTATTTGTACGAGATGGCTGATTCCAACAGTGGCTCACTGGTATAATTGTAGTATACTACTATTTTCATTTTGTGAAGTGCAAAATTTTACATTTCTGCACACTTAGAGAAAGCTGCCAATCTTTGTACGACTTTGCAATCTTATCAAGATTTGACTGAATATTTATGCAGCTTCTTTCAGACAGTACTTCTTTATAGGTAACTGCCTCAGCTGCAAAAAAACAGATTTTACTATTAATATTGTCTGCAAGGTCATTAATATACAATATGAACAGTGTGTGCCCAACACACTTCCCTGGGGCACACCGAAAGTTACTTCTACATCTGACAACTCTCCATCCAATATAATATGCTGTGTCCTCCCTAACGGAAAGTGCTCAATCCAGACAAATTTCACTTGATACCCCATCCCACATGATTGTACTTTTGACACTATGTGTAGGTGCGGTTATTGAGCCAAATGCTTTTCAGAAACGAAGAAATACAGCATCTACCTGGTTGTCTTGATCCCAAGCTTTCAGTATGTCACGTGAGAAAAGGGTAAGTTGGGTTTCACATGGTCAATGTTTCCGAAATCCATGCTAGTTAGCATTGAAGACGTCATTTTGTTCAAGATATCTCACTGTATTTGAGCTCAGGATATGTTCTAAGATTCTACAACAAATTGATGCCAAGGATGCTGGACAGTTTTGTGGATCACGTCTACTACCCTTCTTGAAGACCGGTGTGACCTGTGCCTTTTTCCAAGAACTGAGCACAGTTTTTTTTCTTCGAGAGATTTACAATATAGTTAGAAGAGGGGCTAACTCAGCCGTAAATTCAGTATAGAATCTGACAAGGATTCCATTGGGCCATGTAGCTTTGTTCATTGTTAATTATTTCAGCTGTTTCTCAACACCACTGACATTAATACTTATTTCTTTCATCTTTTTATTGATATGAGGATTAAATTGGGGCACTTCTACGTTTTCCTCTGTAAAGGAACATTTAAAAACAGAGTTAAGCATTGCAGCTTTTGCTTTGCTACTGTCAGTTTTAGTTCCTGTCTCATTCTCTAGTTACTGTACAGTAACTTTGGTGCCACTAACAACCTTCACATACAACCAGAATTTCTACCTATATAGGTAGACTGAAGGCAACACACATCGCTCTCTTGACAGCCAAACGTGTTTCACTCAGCGACTCTCTAGATATGGCTCTACACACTGTTGAAAACCTATTATGGAGAAATCTCAGTGACGCTATACTATGGAGGTTTCTTCCCATTATGAACTGTTCTATTGGCTACATATCTATCCAGTTCATGGTCCACTTGTCTTTTAAACTTGAGCCAGAGTTCCTCTACAAGCTCCAGCCCTGTGCTGAAAGTTTCAAGTTCCCCATTGAGATGTGCTGCTATTGATTTTTTCCCCTACTTTATTGTTTTCGTTATCCTTTCTACTTTGGTAAATATTTTTGCCACATCTATATCATGGTCACCGATATCAGTTTTGCTGTGGACGTCCTCAAGGTGGTCAGGTTTGTTTGTTGTCATTACATCCAATATATGTCTTAATAGACATCTGATCTAGGTAGTTTGGAGAGAATGCGTTTAGTAAAGTTTCACAGGACATCTTATCACACCCACAGCTAATAAAACTGTAATTTTTCCAATTAATGCTTCGATGACTTAAGTCTCCAATGAGGGGGAACTTATGTCCAAGTGAACTGAGGTTTTCTCTAAAGCTTTTGGTTATGACAGGAGATGGTTATTTGAGACACAATGTTAGTTTTGAACAGAGGATGTGTGTTCCAATAATCTATTGTTGGATAAGTAATGAGTACCTTGTTCACAATAATGCCATGGAATTTTAAAATTTCTTCACAATTCACTTCTTTCCAACATTTCATCAACACACTTACCTATATAGTTGCTCTCTGAAACCTGTTCAGCATATCTGCTGGTCTTAGTTACAATCAAACACTTTCTCATCACTGAACTACATTCAGACTTAATGTGGCATCAAAGCATTCCTATTTGCAGGATAAGAGGAATTACAATTTTTTTTCTCGACATGTAAATAAAATGTTGACATGTTGAATACTACTGACTTCATACCATTCCATGGTGATTACATACTGTAATGTCTGCAACATGACTGATGCTGTATTAATGACATCAAAATCTGATTCCTTCAATATTCTTCACTGATAAAACCAATCATTTTTTTTATGTTTACAATGTCATGACATCCCATTGGTTGTCCAGAGGACTCATTTGAGCTAAACCATTTATGCTCGATTTGTATTCAGTATAACAAAATAAAATATAAATTACCAGCCAACTTTATAATTGATGTTGAGCAACATTGACATTTCCTAATTAGTAACTAAACAAAATATTTTACTCAGTTCCCTGTACACTGCCTTCAAGTTGAGGAATACAAATAAACACACAGGTCTGCAAAGAAGTACCATATTTACTCGAATCTAAGCCGCACCTGAAATTTGAGACTCGAAAATTCAGAGGGAGAGAAAAGTTTTAGGCCGCACCTCCAAATTGAAAAAAAAGTTGGTCCACTGTAATATGAGAGACAATTTAGGTCGAATGAATGACGATACAGCTACAGTTGTTTGGTTCGAGTCTTAAGTTTAGCAGTTAAGCTTTACCAGGTAGCCATTGCTACGCATCTGGCGCTCCGTCCGTATTTATATGGGTACCCCTCCTTTTTCACGTGCTTCGTCTGGTTTGAATTGATTGCTTATTTTTCTTTGATATGATAAGTGCTGTTCTCTTTGTTATATGTGTTTACGACACTCTAAGCTGAAAATGCATTACTATACTGAGTCATGCTTGTGCACGCTACTGTGCTTACAATTAATAAAAAAAAAAGAGGAATAGTCTCATTAGCAAAACAATGGCAAGAGACTGCTATTTGTTGTTACTTACACTGCTGCTTTCTTTGATAATGATCAACAAGAACCAAAT
Source organism: Schistocerca gregaria (assembly GCF_023897955.1). Lineage (NCBI taxonomy): Eukaryota > Metazoa > Arthropoda > Insecta > Orthoptera > Acrididae > Schistocerca > Schistocerca gregaria. The sequence goes on from NC_064924.1 coordinate 331,844,638, forward strand.
AATAAACTGCGTATGATAGAAGATGTTCTGAACGAGAGTTTGGCGAAAATTTTTCTCCATTTGAAAATCTTTGCAGAGGCCTCTTTAGTACATTACATTCTGCACAGAAATTAGAGTAATCTTAGATTTAAAACTCTAGTCAATTGCCATGCTTCGTTTCTGACTGTATCACTATTAACCATAAGAATAATACGAATATAAACATGACATGATATGTATATTCTTCCGCATTTGCTGTTGTCTCAACTAGTTTCGTAGTTTATTAGGCAGACAGGATTTAAATAAGATAGCAGCAAGCACAAAACAATACATGGCAAAATGTTTATATTCATATTATTCTTTTGGTGAAGAGAATACTGCACGTAATTCACAATTCATAAAAGTTCCTATTAACAACCGCGTCTTCTCACAGGTAGGAAAAAATTCAGAATGTATTGTTGGCCATATTGACAAACATCCCAAACAGTCTTGCCAGTCTTATTTTCATAGTACATTGAAATGCTGCTACACTCGAAGATGAACAATACGGAATTCGTATTTACCTCGTTGTATAATGTATGAAAATGCAGTGGTCGAAACTCGGGGCAGACGAAAAAAAGCTCGTCTGCCATCTTTTTTTAAAATTTATTTACTGACTCAGAGGTTTTGGTGCCAGTATTTATCTTTGTGGCTGCAAAGCATGCCTGTGTAGGGCTACATATATTTGACGGCAGAAGTTAGTTGTGGCGCCACCTACCAACATTTTTCAGAACTTCCGCTTACTTTCCACTCGATTCTAAGCCGCAGGCAGTTTTTTGGATTACAAAAACCGGAAAAAAAGTGTGACTTAGGTTCAAGTAAATACGGTAGACTGTAAGAAGCCACACCTGGAACCATGGCTAAAACGAAAATCCCTTGCCAGCCCCAAACAGTATCTACAGGCCACATTCGTCCACAGTACAGGTTTCATCTACAAAACACGTGACTGATTGTATTACAAACACACCATCCAAAGATATGCTGTACTACACAGAGTGGAATTTGTTGCCTTGTGGTAGTCTATATGAAAATTTGTAATTATTTTCTGTTTCCTATATAAAATATACTACATCTACAATTTCCCAGCACAAGAATGCCTCAAATTCCAAACCCTGTACATCTAGGTGTTCCAGACCATTTCACACTTAGTGGCTGTGAAGATAGAGCTGAGGTAGGTTAGGAAGTAATTACATGAAGCTACTAGAAAGAAAATCAATCAATGCACATCATACTTATGAGACAGTAATTTGAGTCTTTAAATAATAATGTGGTTCTTCAAATTGCAAATCAAGCCAGTGGTATTTCAGCTTTTGAAACTTGTACTGGGAACAAACACAATATTGCACATTATTTTGAAGGTCATTCCTGAAATAGCCCCAGGCCAATGATTTCCTCTTTGTTGCCTGCAAATATACCATCGAGGACAGCTCATTCCATACAAACGATTTAACTTTCTTCACATGTTTTCATTTGTCATCACATGCCTAACACAATACACGTATACTATTTGCTGTGAATAGAATGCCACATCTCTGTTTGTTTCTGTCTATTGGACCAATATGCAAGAGTCCATCCTCAGACTCTACTCTGCAGTATCAAATCATCAGAAGTGTACTTACTTTCCTGAGAATCTCAAGAAGCATACTCTATATGAAATGTAGCGAGAAGTTCTCAAGACATGCACTCCCATTTCCCAACCCTAAGGCAGCTATGTGCATTTCATGCTATCATAGAATATTGCATAAAATATCTCTACAAGCTTCATGGAGTTGTTTCCAGACAGGAGTTGGTTTACTTTGGAATTCATTATCTTGTGTAAGGTAATTTACTCCAAATTCTTGATTCCTGTATTAAATTCAATACCCAAGTTTTCCATTTCACCATCACCTAACACTTACTGGACATGCTGTTCTTGGTACGCAAGACAATATTAAGTACTCTTAATGATCTTCTGTGGTATTCAAATGACCAACATCACCGATTTCATTCACTGTCCTTATTAGTACTAGTTTCCTTACCAGCATAGTAAGACACTGATCTGCAACTCCTGTGTTTTAGGACTTTAAGTGTACTATCTACAACACCATACAAGTAGCTCTTCTCTGTAGTCGAGAAAATTGTCTTGAATTTGTGTCAGTAATCACTAATGAATGCATTCTTATTGCCAGTCTATTGCATTTGCAATTTTCCAGCCTTAGTGGCTGGCACCTGAGCTACATCTGACTATTCCAACAAAATCTGTACACTCTTAATTGTGCAAGCTACAGATATTAGGCACTCGAGCACTCTTTCTGTGATGGTAACTGATTTCAACCTTTGGTATCCCCTATAAAATGTGCGCAACTTTCAAGGTAATATAGAAGAGCTATAATTTGCTCATGTAAGTTCAAAGGTTCAAAATTAAGTTCTGGCTTCAATACTACATTTATTGAGAGCAATATCTTGTGTACGTAATGAAGTAACATAATCAAAAGTTGCGTAGTATAATCTCCATTAATAAAGTCATATGACACTTGTTCACAACTCTGTTCAGAACTCAATTAGGCAATGATCTCTCTTTTAGAACTATTGGGACCTGCTACAACATGTTTAATTTTTAACATGATTAAAAGGAATACTCTTAATTCCTTAATGTAAGGGCAGGGTTGATTACACAGCTAGTGTGTTAAAGAACTGATTAGTTATAAATGTAATTGTTGCAGTATAAATGAGATAATGGGAAACTAAGTCCATATCATAAATGGTTTACAAGCTTAACAATTTTATAAGTTATATGGCACTTCGAACAATTCTGGAGTGACTGTTTCACAAACAAAGCTTTATTTACACAAGTAAGTATTTACATCATAGTTGTGAGAAAAATGACAATTTCCTGTTGTCTGGTTGTAAAAAGTTACCAGCATCCTTAAGATAAAGTTCTCTCATCTTTCAAATACAGGAATGTAATTATTCAGCAGCAAATCTTATAAATACACAGAGTAGAGTGTTCTAGTTATAAAATTAAACTATCACACAGAACTAAAACAGTATTTCTATCTGCATAAAAATGCAACAGTGGAAATAATTAATTCTGCACATTTTCAATACTGAAATACTAATAATCATAAAATGCCCTATATCCACTGAATTGTGCATTTTGTTTTCAACTGCAAAATTATCAACAGTTTGTAGTGAAAACTCTTTGTAAAAAAAAATAGAGAGAGAGAGAGAGAGAGAGAGAGAGAGAAAATAGTGAAATATATACTTTTACAGCAAATGCAACTGTCCTATTACGTACAGTATCAACACACAATTTTCATATAAACTTAGATTATTTTACCGCTATAATAATTATCTATAATACACATTTACAATGAAATCTTTGAAACTGTCAACCGTTGAAAAACAAAACCTCACTAGCATCATTAACCTATTTAGATATGACATCTTGTAAGCATTTGGGAAACAATTACACCATGGCTAATACTGATATATTCAAAATGAAAAAACTGTAATGCCTGTTACCACCTTAGTTTTAAAAGATAATTGAGCATTGTTACTCAAAATGAATAAATTATGAAACTTCACTAAGTATGCATTACTTATACCAAACTTACTTTTATAGAAATACTTGTGTGGTTCACCTGGATTTCAAAATTTAAAATGTGAGGCTACATATTTCTTTCAGGTGATTGGACCAAGAAAATGGAAGAAATTTGATAATTTTTTCATTTACTTGTTCAATGTCTCACATACTTAAAGATGAGCGACTATTAACATAAAACTGATGTCCTGATATTAGAAGTGTGAAAATGTAGAGGCATGCTGCAATCCAACAGTTGTAGGCATTCTGTAAGGAAAAGAAATAAGTTAAAGTCAATATTTTAAAACTTAAAAATTCATATGGAAAAATAGTAAACACCCTTGATAAAAACAGGGGGGGGGAGAAAAAAAAGGGGTACAACAAAATAATCAGCCTTTCCAGAATATATTAAAATGTTTACCTAAACAATAAGACATCAGATGACACCATTTGGCAACTTAAGAAAAAGACTGATTGACATTTAAATTTACAGGAGCTGTACTGTGCTGTAAGAGAAAGGGCTAGGGAGGTAAAATGCGTCATGCTAAAAATCACAAAGATTACTGGATCCTCTTACTACCTGATGTCTGGAATAGCAATTTGTAGGTAACTCCTCATGATCTCTTCAATATACTAATCTTTTGTTATGGAAAGTCTGATCTTCCTTTATTTTCTTGTACAATATGCTTGTAAATAGATGGTTGTTACGCATAACATATATTGTGCTCTTTATTTTTATTTATTTTTTACACTGAACAAATCAGTTAAACTTAAGTGTTCTTGCAATCACACACTCCAAACTGTTTCTCAACAGGTTTGACCGAGCGAGGTGGTGCAGTGGTTAGCACACTGGAGTCTCATTCGTTTTCCGTGCTTCCTAAATTGCTTCAGGCAAATGCTGGGGTGGTTCCTTTGAAAGGGCATGGCCAACTTACCTCCCCATTCTTCCCTATTCCGATGGAACCAATGACCCCGCTGTTTGGTCAAATCAACCGCTAAACCATCAATAGGTTATGAGCCCAGAGATGGAATGGAAATAGTTGGTAGTTTAGTTTCAACTGTAACTATTGTGCAAGCAGTTTTGTATTTCTGGTTCACAAGTTTGAAATGACTAAATGTTGGAAGAGCATGAAAGCAAGTATCATGTTCCACTTTTTCATGGAAACAATTTTGGAATCTGGAAATTTCGAATGTAAGATATGTTAGACAAATTATACTTGTTGGTCCTCACTGTAGAAGAATACACAGAAAAAGCGAAGTTCACTTACTATAAGTGAAGATGAAGAGGAATAAACTGAGAAAGACAACAACTGAAAAATCTCACAAAGCATGATAAAAAGTATCATTCAAGAGTTATAGAAAATAAAATGGGTATAGTCATTTAGAATGTGGAATAACTTGTGTGATGCATCTAAAGAAAAAGCTTTGTTAGCCAGTTACTTCTACATAAACCAACAAAAGAGCATACTTATTGAGCATTTCTTAAAATTTGACACGGTGAGACATGATCTTTGATCAACTAGTGTGACAACTGAAGAACTTTTTGCCATTTGTCATATTTTGTTGACAATGTCACAAGAATATAACTTAACTGAAATTGAGACATTATACACAGAAAATCTGGCATTAAGCTTAGGGAACGATAGATTCATAGATCATGAAAATAAATGTGCAAACAATAAGAAGAATCCTACAGTAGACTCAGGACAGAATACAATGTTTAATATGAACAGAAATGAATGGTTTCAGTCGTGGGAAAACTCAATGGAAAAACAAATTCACGAATATTTGTGAATGTGACAAGCACAATTCTGGCTGAGAAAAACAGTTTCGTTTTAAATGTCACAGTATGGTAAATTTAAACACAAAAGAACCGACTGTAATAAGAGAAATAAAAACAACAAAGGTTCTGCAAACTCAGTAAATTGTAACTTTCAAGGAGTTTCTGAGAGTTTGAATGGATATTATTTCTGCAGCAGTGTTTTAATTAATTATTTCATAGTATTTGGGTGCTGGTGTGAGTGAACACTTTGTGAATGACATAAGATGATGTAACGTGGAAATGCTTGAAAGACCAACAGTGGTAAACAACGCAAAATTTGGATCTGTTTTGAAGGCAAGGCAGTTTGTGAAATTTATCAGACAGGCAGTTTCCAATTTCAATTAAAAATATTTTGTGTGTTTCTAGACTGGCTCTCATATCGCTGTCAGTGCACAGACTGGAGAAAAATGGTTTCAAAGCCATGTTTGAGAGGCAAAAGAGTAATTATTCATGAAAGAAAGGATTTTGTTGCCATGGCATTGGAAAATTAGGTAAAATGTATGGTGTGGAATTTGCCAGAAACCCCTGACACGATGTTTCTTCTCGAAATGCTGCAAACTGGCATCAAAGGTTATGACACCTGAATTGAACCAATTTAAAGGTGCTTTCAAAACCTGTGGAAGGAATGAACATCGAAGATCTGAACGTACCAGAGTCATACACCACCTACACGGGAGGCATGCAAACAAGACTTCCACAGTCAGAAGATGACAAGAGAAAACACTGGAATGACTCCCATGTCTTATAGAGGAAGAATGTACATTGTTACATTTAAAGATTACTACTTACAGCTGTAAAAGTGATGCAAAATAAATCTGAAGTACTGGAATATGTTTAACAGTATGAAGCAATGACTTTCTGCTGTGATAATGGAAGTGAATATCTGTCAAACGAGATGAGAAACTTCTTTAAGGAGAAGGGAATATAATATGAGTTGATAATGAGAAACACCACAACAAAATGGAGATTGTAAATGTATGAATAGGAATATTATAAACAAGGCTCACAGCATGTTGTTGAACAACTTTAAAAACTGTTTTGGTCAGAAGCAGTAAGACTACTGTTTACTTGATAAATAGAACACCCACATGTGCATTAAAAAAGACAGTACCTGCTATTTTGTGATATCGTGAAATGCCGAAGTTGCAAAAACAGTGTTTAGTTAAGCAGTATATTTATGACTTTCTGCAGAAGTGATGGCTGGAAAGTTCGACTCCACAATAAAGAAGTGCTTCATTCATTGTTGGACACTGTGTTAATAGATATCAGATATGGTGTCCAAAGAGATAATTAATTCTTCAAAGAGACAAAGTTTTCATCAAACTTGTTATAGGGTCATTCCATGTCAAGTCACCCAGGCCTAGACACCAACCATGTCAGATTTTGATGGAACTTGGTACAATTACTTCTTTTATCATCCTGAAAGCTCTTGTTAAATTTTTTCATTTTTTTCTCTAGTTTTTTCATTTTTAAATAAATTTTTGAAGTTTTTAGACTTGGCGTTGTTTCAACAGTCGGAAATCTTAAATGTATCCTCACAACTAAAAAAATTTGTATATTAAAGAATACTCAAGATATCAGTATGAAATTTTGGAATAAGTTTGTGTATTATATCTAAGGCGAAATACCCTCAGACTTCAAGAAGAATATAATAATTCCAATCCCAAAGAAAGCAGGTGTTGACAGATATGAAAATTACCGAACTATCAGTTTCATAAGTCACAGCTGCAAAATACTAACGCGAATGGAAAAACTAATAGAAGCTGATCTCGGGGAAGGTCAGTTTGGATTCCATAGAAATATTGGAACACGTGAGGCAATACTGACCCTACGACTTATCTTAGAAGCTAGATTAAGGAAGGGCGAACCTACATTTCTAGCATTTGTAGACTTAGAGAAAGCTTTTGACAATGTTGACTGGAATACTCTCTTTTAAATTCCGAAGGTGGCAGGGGTAAAATACAGGGAGCGAAAGGCTATTTACAATTTGTACAGAAACCAGATGGCAGTTATCAGAGTCGAGGGGGCATGAAAGGGAAGCAGTGGTTGGGAAGGGAGTGAGACAGGGTTGTAGTCTCTCCCCGATGTTGTTCTATCTGTATATTCAGCAAGCAGTGAAGGAAACAAAAGAAAAATTCGGAGTAGGCATTAAAATCCATGGAGAAGAAATAAAAACTTTGAGGTTCGCCGATGACATTGTAATTCTGTCAGAGACGGCAAAGGACTTGGAAGAGCAGTACAACGGAATGGACAGTGTCTTAAAAGGAGGATATAAGATGAACATCAACAAAAGCAAAACAAGGATAATGGAATGTAGTGAAATTAAATCGGGTGATGCTGAGGGAATTAGATTAGGAAATGAGACACTTAGAGTAGTAAAGGAGTTTTGCTATTTGGGGAGCAAAATAACTGATGATGGTCGAAGTAGAAGAGTATATAAAATGTAGACTGGCAATGGCAAAGGAAGAGTTTCTGAAGAAGAGAAATTTGTTAACATTGAGTATATATTTAAGTGTCAGGAAGTCATTTCTGAAAGTATTTGTATGGAGTGTAGCCATGTATGGAAGTGAAACATGGACGATAAATAGTTTGGACAAGAAAAGAATAGAAGCTTATGAAATGTGGTGCTACAGAAGAATGCTGAAGATTGGATGGGTAGATCACATAACTAATGGGGAAGTATTGAATAGGATTAGGGAGAAGAGAAGTTTGTGGCACAGCTTGGCCAGAAGAAGGGATCGGTTGGTAGGACATGTTCTGAGGCATCAAGGGATCACTAATTTAGTATTGGAGGGCAGTGTGGAGGGTAAAAATCTTAGAGGGAGACCAAGATATGACTACACTAAGCAGATTCAGAAGGATGTAGTTTGCAGCAGGTACTGGGAGATGATAAAGCTTGCACAGGATAGAGTAGCATGGAGAGCAGCATCAAACCAGTCTCGAGACTGAAGACCACCACCACCACCACCACCACCACCACCACCACCACCACCACCACCACAACAACAACAACAACAACAACTAAATGTTAAAAAAATACCATAAATATATATTAAAATCTTCCAAATGAAAAAAATAATCCATTTTTTTTCTGACGGATGTTTAGTTTTACAAAAACTGCAATATCTAGAGTCTCAGACCGGATAGAAAGCTCAAATTTGTTTTAAAATACTCTTAATTGTATAGGCTATTAGATAAAAGAAAAATTATGTTGGCTTTTTAACCTGTTTAATAGTTATCTAATTTTTAAAATTATATTAATTATATTTTAAAAATAAAAAGTACCAAGCGACTTAGACATGAAAATAAGTGTCTTCTTGGAGTAACAATGTATGCTTGTATTTTGTTTTGGTACTCCTGTGTTTTGAAGTAAAAAATTATTACAGTGTTAAATAGTGCTTGGATAGTATTTTATTAAGTTTATTCGAACTTTCAGTAAGTACTGTTACTTAGTTTACAGAGATTCTTTTCCAATATCCTATAAAAGTAACCAGAACAGTAATCAGACCAAAAGTGAAATCAATATGTCATATTCAAACCTGTAGCGTAGAGTTATTTAAAAAATGTGACTCTTTCCAAACAACCTACACACCTTCAAAAAAGTTACAACTGGTATCTGAATTTAGTGAGGAAGAAAAAGATTTGATCCACTTATGATCTGGAATTAATCTGTGTGAATTTAAGAATATATGTTCACACCACAGCTACTACTTTTTAAATGTTTTTGAAAAGTATCAAACAACATGTGTAGACCCACTAAAAAAACAAAACAGAAAAAGCCCATCAAAAAATCGTTGAGAAGTGTAGGCTTGGATCTTTCTAAACAATCACTGTCAAAAAATATTAGCATAAAACCTGGACAAAAGCTTTGCTCAACATGCCGTAACCTATGTGAGGAAAAATTAAGAGTTGAAGTCAATGAAAGTGAAACAGATGATGAAGTCATGTTTGAATTAGAATCATTGGAATTCAGAAATGAATCCCTCGTACAAACAAACATTGCTCTTGACAATTTAGGTTTAACACCGATAAAGCTTCATGACTTGTCGGAACAAAGTAAAGGGTCTTATTTTAAAAGGAAGGTTAACAGTATTGAAAAGACTGCAAAAAAGGCGGTTTCAAAATCATTAAAATATGATGCATCAAGTTCTGATGAAGATACAAGTGTGGTTGAGAAAGCAAAGGATTTTGATGTAATGATTTCTCTTCATAAGAGAAGATTTCATCTGTTGGGAGGTCTAGAAAAATCCAGATTCTGACCTTGGCTCCAGATTCTATGAGTTGAAATAAAGTGATGAAAGGAGTACATGGTGCGACAAGCTGGAAAGCTAAAACCTAAAAAGGGTATTTTGGAAACGCCTGGTCCAAAAAAAGGTAAAACTCTTTCTGAAAATACTTTCAACAGATTTTTATGAAAATGATGAAAGTTCCAGAGTGCTACCTGGAACGAAAGACAAAGTAAATGTTCAAAAAAATGTGTATGTGAAAAACTAATTTTGTGTAACTTGAGAGAACTCTATTATTCTTTCAAATGGGAGAATCCCAAGGTAGAAGTAGGATTTTCAAAATTTTGTTTCTTGAGACCTAAATGGTGTATCCTTGCTGGTGCTCCAGGCACACACACTGTATGTGTATGCAGTATCCACCAGAATGTTAAACTATTACTGGATGCTGTGAAAAATGAAGAATCTTATAAAGACCTAATTAAGATGCTTGTGTGGAACATGGAAAACCAAAACTGCATGCTACATCATTGCGACAGCTGTCCTGCAAATACTGCACTAACTGAGTACGTAACTGAAAAAGTAAGTGAAGATTATGATTTAGAAGAAGAAATCATAATCAGTCAATGGGTTAACACAGACAGGGCAGAAATGATCAGTCTGTCAGTGTTGAAGACCACATTTCTTTATTGGCTAGGTCATTGGAAAAGCTCACCCCGCACTCGTTTATAGAAAAATTCCAATCAGCAGCCTTTAAAAAATTGAAAGGAGACCCACCACCCAAAACAGCAATTATTGTGATGGATTTCAGTGAAAATTATTCCTTTGTTATACAAAAGGAGATCCAAAGTTACCACTGGAATAGAGGTGGTTGTACTCTACACCCAGTTGGAGTTTTTCTGAGAAATGAGGAAAACAATGTGTGTTTCCAACCAATGTTTTATTAGTGATGACCTAGAACATGACACTGGTTTCATTAACTTTGTACAAAAAGAAATAACAAAGTGGCTGTCATTACATCATACTTACATTAACTCAGTTCACTACTTTACACATGGTTGTGCTGGGCAGAACAAAATTAGAAACAGTTTTAAAAATTTGACTGAACACTTGAGACTTTAATTGGGTGGCCCAACACTTTTTTTGGACCAAGTCATGGGAAGTCAATTTGTGATGGCCTAGGAGGAACTATTAAAAGAATTTTAAGGAAGGCCAGTCTGCAGTTTTCAGATGAAGAACAGATAATGACAGCAATCACTGTGTACAAGTTTTGTGAAAAAAATATTGAAAACATTAATTTTCACTTTATTGACAAAAAAGAAGCTAATTTGCTACGGTTAAAACTAGATAAACGCTTTTCAGCAACCTGAACCATTCCCAGAACAAGAAGTTTTCATAACTTCAAACCACTTCCAAGAAACAACCTTGAAATTAGAAGGACTACAGATAGTGCAAAACCCTCCTTAGTCTTTTCTTTCCATTCCTCTTCTGACTGGGTTCGTGTTGAGCCATCCATAAATAGCTATGTGGCTGCAAATTATGATGGTAACTGGTACTTTGGACTGGTAAAAACAATATTCAATGATGAAGAAGATGCAGAAATTCTATTTCTACATCCTTCAGGACCAGCTGCATCATTTTATTGGACTGAAAGAGAAGATTATTGCATAGTGCCTTTGGAGCACATAGTCTGTGTAGTAGACGCACCTCAATCAAGTGGCACTGGAAGAATGTATTACTTCAAAAAAGACTGTATCAAAAGAACTGAAAGCTCTTGGATGAAGTGGAAAAACAGTTTGAATCAGCATGAACATTTAATAAAAAGACAAAATTACTCAAAAAATTCAATGTTTCAAGCAATCAGTTGGGTTATACATAAATGTCTTAAGTACACTATCTTTGTACGTAATTCTAATGTAATATACTATAATTAATAAACATGTTAAAAAGCCATCGTTATTTTTGTTTTATCAAGTAGCTTATATGTTTAAGAGTAAATTAAAACAAATTTGAGACTATCAGGTCTGAGACTCTAGATATTGCAATTCTTATAAAACAAAACATACGTGTATAAAAAAAGCCACCCATATAAAAAACAAAGATTCCAAGACTTACCAAGCGGGAAAGCGCCAGTAGATAGGCACAATGAATAAAACACACAAAAACACACACAGAATTTGAGCTTTCGCAACTGGCGGCTGCTTCGTCAGGAAAGAGGGAAGGAAAAGGATGTGGGTTTTAAGGGAGAGGGTAAGGAGTCATTCCAATCCCGGGAGCGGAAAGACTTACCTTAGGGGGGAAAGAAGGATTATATACTCGCGCGTGTACACACACACACACACACACACACACACACACACACACACACACACTTTCCTGACGAAGCAGCCGCCGGTTGTGAAAAAGACTTACCAAGCGGGAAAGCGCCGGCAGTCAGGCACAATGAACAAAACACACAAACACACACACACACACACACACACACACACACACACACACACACGCACACACACGCACACACACACAGAATTACTAGGTTTCGCAACCGATGGTCGCTTCTTCAGGAAAGAGGGAAGGAAAATGAAGGATGAAAGGATGTGGGTTTTAAGGGAGAGGGTAAGGAGTCATTCCAATCCCGGGAGCGCAAAGACTTACCTTAGGGGGAAAAAGGACAAGTGTACACTCGCACACACACACACACATATCCATCCGCACATACACAGACACAAGCAGACATATTTAAAGGCAAAGAGTAAGGGCAGAGATGTCAGTCGAGGCGGAAGTACAGAGGCAAAGAAATTGTTGAAAGACAGGTGAGGTATGAGCGACGGCAACTTGAAATTAGCGGAGGTTGAGGCCTGGCGGATATCGAGAAGAGAGAATGTACTGAAGGGCGAGTTCCCATCTCCGGAGTTTGGATAGGTTGGTGTTGGTGGGAAGTATCCAGATAACTGACGGTGTAACACTGTGCCAAGATGTGCTGGCCGTGCACCAAGGCATGTTTAGCCACAGGGTGATCCTCATTACCAACAAACACTGCCTGTGTCCATTCATGCGAATGGACAGTTTGTTGCTGGTCATTCCCACATAGAAAGCGTCACATTGTAGGCAGGTCAGTTGGTAAATCACGTGGGTGCTTTCACATGTGGCTCTCCCTTTGATCGTGTGCACCTTCCGGGTTACAGGAAGAAAAGTATTAATATATTTTAATAGTATCATTTTATCTTCAAATATGTGTAATAAATAAACTTGCTGCAAAAATTCATGATGTTATCTAAAAGAGTTTTTAAGATAAGCAATTTTAAAGTTTTGAATACAAATTAAATTTACCATTTCCGAAGGTTCGGTAAATGCAAAACACAAACACTTTAAAAATTTATAAAAAACTATAAGGGATACAGAAAAAAAAAATATGCAGGTGTTGTCAGGATGGTATTAGAACCATTTGAGCCAAATTTCATGAAAATCTAAGGACGTGGTTGTAAAATTTATTTTTTATTAGGTGATTTGATATGGAATGACCCTATAATGAAGATTGGTTTTCTTGCAAAGAAGACACGAACTATGAAATTATCATCAATGAAGAAAAAGTCAATGGCTGCAGAAATGACATCATGTCAAGTAAAAACAAAGTTGAACATGGTAAACATCCTGAAACATGCAGAAGTGCCAGAGAAAGGAAGTGCCCACCATGGGTGGAAGACTGTGCTTTATTATAGTTGGAGTCACGAAATGTGGCAGTCAAGTTTAGGCTTGTTCTGCACATCTACGTCACGTATTCTCCGACAGCCAATGAGGATTTAGAAATGTTCTGAACACTCTGCTGTGAATGCTGTAGTAGTTTAGTGAATTCCTATTCCATTTGGTCTGAGCTGTTATCGCTGATGGTGGTCTTGATAAATTCTGCATAAGCAAGCAAGAGACAATTTGTAGGATACATGCTTTCTTCAAGCAGAAAGCATGCACATCTGCCTACCACAACTATTGCTTGGGATTGCCAACAATGCAATCCCCGTCCATACCTCGTGTGAATTGCCATCATTCATCAATCTTACTATAAAATTAAATGCAGAATTGTATGTTTGTGTTCCTGAGACTTTCAGTGTTATTTACAGAAGATCTGAAAGAAAACTGGCTTCATGCTGTAGCATAATACATGCAAGCAATCAACAAAAACAAAAATGGACTGTATGTCAATTACCTGAAAACCAGAAGGCTATATGAGGATATTCTCACTGAAAAGGGTTTGGCTCTAACGAAATGTAGCCAGGTTGACAACTTTGAAAACATCACCTACTATTATGAATTATGAAAAAGTGACTGCACATCAGATGGATATAGTGCCTTATTTCATGGAAATTTAGATGAAGAAATTTATGTAAAGATACCAGCAGAATTTAATGTAGAATCAGGTACCGCAGGTAAGCTAAACAAAGTAATCTATAGTTTGAAGATGACTTCAAGATCTTTGATTTAATGTTTGGTAAGTTTGTTAAAGATTCAAGCTTTGTTCCAAGCAATGCTGATAGGTATGTGTACTTAAACCCTAAGGTTTATGTTTCGTTATATTTAGGTGACATAACATTTAAAATAATAAGATGAAAACTGAAGAATTCAAATTAGCTTCAAGAACTAAATTATAATTAAAGTTTTGGTCATTTTAAACTGTTCTTGAAAATTTAGACAGATAAGGGGCTGAATAGAATAATTTAGAGCCAGAAAACATATTTGGTAAATCTGTTGAAGTTTGGCATGACTGAATGCAAGCCAATCAAAGCACCTATGAAATTAAATTACAGAAAAGTAGAGGGTGACAGGAGATTGCATGAAAAAGTGTCCCACAGAAAATTAATAGTTTGTAACTCAACCAACCAACCTGATTTAAGTTATGCTGTCAATTATTTCAGTAGTTGTTATAGTGATCCAAAGGAGTTACACTGGAGGCGTTTGAAAAGAATACTGAGTTACGAGGGCGAGTCAATGAAAACCTTAAATTTGTAATAAATCGAAATTTTGTGCCGATATCCTGTAAGTTGGTAAGCATGTTACAAAGAACATGCAGAATGATCTGTAGGTGGCAGCATGGTGCAGATACACACATAACTTCGCATTATCAGTATAAAGATGGCCACCCCACTTGCGACTTTTACCAGGGAAGAACAGCGTTCTGTTCTTCGGTTTTTGCGAAGTGAAGGAGTGAAATCTATTGAAGTTCATTGACAAATGAAGGTGCAGTACGGTGATGCATGTTTGTCACAGCAGCAAGTCTACGAATGGAGTAGGAAGCTCACAAAGGGTGTGCCTTTAGTGGAAGATGCTCCTTGTCCAGGTCAGGTTTGAGTAGCGATTCCACAGAACAATGCAGCAGTTGAAGCCATAATGAAGGAAAACCACCAAGTGACACTGAATGACATTTCAGCATATTTACAGATTAGTCATGGGTCAGCACACCACATTGTGCACGATGTGCTCCAGTTGTGAAAGTGTCTAAAAAATAGGTGCCAAGACAGCTGACTCCTGAAACGAGAGAACGACGTGTTGATGCTTGTATATAACTTCTTCAGAGCTTTCAACGAGAAGGTGATAGCTTCCTTGGAAGAATCATTACTTGGGATGAAATCTTGGTTCACTTCCTCCAACCGGAAACGAAGAGAGCGAGCAAGGAACGGTGCCATTCCTCATCACCAAAACCGAAGAAGTTTCGAACAGAACCATCAGCAGAAAAGGTTATGCCGACACTCTTTTGGGACGAAAAAGGTGTCATTTTGGAGCATTACATGCCTAGAGGGACCACTGTCAGCAGTACATCATATACATATCTTCTAAAAAATCATCTGCGGCCTGCAATCAAATCAAAGAGACGTGGATTGCTGTCAGCATGTGTCCTTTTGCAACGTGACAATGTAAGGCCCCACACTGCCCATACAACAGTTGCAACAATCACAGACCTGCATTTTGAGTGTCTTCCTCATCCACCATACTCACCAGACCTTGCCCCCAAGTGATTTTCATATGTTTGGACTACTCAAAGACGTAATGGGAGGAAAGAAGTTCCGTTCTGATGAAGAGGTACGCCACATGCTGCACGAGTGGTTGCGCAGACTACCAAAAGAATTTTTTTTTTCTAAAGGAATTTATACACTTTTTAAGTGCTGGAGGACTTGCATTGAGCATGGGAGAGATTACGTTGAAAAGTGATACAACTTTGTACCACTTCTGCACAATAAATAATATTTAAAGATACATTTAAGGTTTTCATTTGACTCACCCTCATACATACAAGATAGAGTGGGTTATAGGATGAATTACAAAACTGAAGAGAACAATGAAACTGTAGTAGTTTATGTTGATGCCGGGGGCCAACAGTGCAGACACAAAACTCATCAGGCTACGCTATGAAGCTCTTCGGTAACACTAAATTGGGTAACTAAAAAAACAGTACTGTAGCTTTTTCTTCTACAGGAGCAGAATTTGCATCACTTGGCAGTTGTGCTGGAGAATATCTGTGGTTTGAGATGCTATTCCAAGACCTAAAAATTTTGACTTATGAAGACAGTCAGTCTTGTATTGCATCTCCCTGTAAACAGGGACATAAGGGGCTAAAATACATAGATGTTAAGTATGAGTTTGTTACAAACATACACTTGACAAGTAAAATAGATGCCACTTCAGAAAATCAGTTAACTGATATTTTTACAAAATCCTTATGAAAACAAAAAAATTGAAAACATATCACAAGGATTAGGAATATGTAGAGTTGTACATAAAAATTACGTAGTGTTGAGGCAGAGTGAAGGAATAGCAATTTATGTCACTCTCCTCATGAGCTCGTTGATATATTAATCTTTGGTTATCAAATGTCTTGGATTTTCCTTTTTTTCCTTGTTATGCATGTTCGCTATTGTGTTCTTTATTTTTCTACGATGACTAAATCAGTTTGGCTTAAATGTTTCTTGTTTGCAATAAAGCTCTGCAAACTGTTTTTTCCAACACAGATTTTTTACTGGTTAATCATTTGATAGATTTGGACGACTGCTATCTCAACACTACTTTTAATTTAACACAATCTTTTCGATTGTGATTTTTTTTCCATGACATGTGAAAACATTGTGTAGTTAAGTCCATCAACCTATTTTTTTCATTTTTGGAATAAATGTACAATAACAGGAAGAACTAGGTTATAACTGTGTTAACTAGCATTTGTTTCTCTTTTATATGTTCTGTTAAATACAGACAATTCGAAATAACTGCTTCAAAATTTCAACTTTCCACTGGCTTCTCTTTATGCCTTTTAACCTCCACTGGAGCTTTCCTGTTATGCTTTTGGACCAGCATTTCAGGAGAAACAATAGAGTTGAGAGTCCAACTTAAGCTTTAAACCATATGCTGAGAAAGAAATACAGAACCTACAAATCCATTCATTTGCTATGATACACAACATTCTCAGACTGGAAGTTATAAACAGCTCAGTATGTCCAATACTTGTAAAATATTGTTCCATAACAAGATTTGTAAATATTTTAATACCCCAATTTGTTGGCGAAACTGTCACCTTTTAATCTCTTAGAGGTTGTGCCACACTACAGATCAATCTGAGGTAAAAATTTATGAGAGGCTGAACACACACTAGTCTTTAAGGATGTGTAAGTAATGCCTGTCACAGAGTATTATGGGAAGTTGTAGTGGCAAAAATAGCTTACTTCTATAGCCAAATGTGTAATGACGTTTTTATTTTGATGGTGTTTGAAATAATAACGTAACAATAACATTAACCAAATGCTAGTGTGAATTTTTTTTTGTGGAAAACAGTTCATTTGCAGGGTAAAAAACAGCAGAAGCAACGAGTCATCGAGAAACAGACAAGAATAAAAAGAAAACTAGCAAGCTTCCAGAAACTAAGGAAGTGTACACATGCAAACAGTGCCACCTGAGCATGCAATTCCAAGGTTGTAGTATGGTCAGTGGACTCTAGTAAGGGGTTGTTTTGTAAAGGGTGGGTGAAGGAAAACAAAGGCAGGAAATGGGAGGACGGGATGGGGGGGGGGGGGGGTAGCCAGTGGCCCTGAGCTTGGCAGCTTTTGGGCAGGATGGGAAGGTGAGAGGTGGGGGGCAGCAGGTATATGGGATGTAATGTAGCACTTTGGCACCTGAGCCAGTGAGTTTGCGTGGGGCACAATGATGATGACATGAAGGCATGGAATGGGAGGGCCTGACAGGATAGCGAAGGGGAGACTGACTGGTAGAGGGTGTGGGCACAGTGAGTTAGTGGAGATTATTTTATACCAATAACAGAAATGACAATATGCATGATGACATATCTGATTAACATTTGGTCAATGGTTACCACATGCTATCTTCCATTGACTACTTCCAACTTGACATAGATACACATTGCTAAGACTGATAATCTACTATTGTAAAGCAACTGATATCACTTCTACTACACATTTATTATACGCAAAATCTACTGCACACAAATTTTGCCATGTCCACTTGCTCCAAAACATCTTTGTGGTAACAGATTGACCTACAGCATAGCCTGAGATTTGGTTGAAAGGTGATAATTTGGTTGAGAGTTTATGTAAGTACGTTCATGGAATGTGGTATTATATGATACCACAATCATGTTTATTTTTTGTGTTTTTTTTGGGGAAGGAGACGAGATATCGAGGTCATCGGTCTCATCGGATTAGGGAAGGAAGTCTGCCATGCCCTTTCAACGGAACTATCCCAGCATTTGCCTGGAGTGATTTAGGGAAATCACGGAAAACCTAAATCAGGATGGCTGGACACGGGATTGAATCGTCATCCTCCTCAACGCGAGTCAAGTATGCTAACCACTGCGCCACCTCGCTCGGTACCCCAATCTGCGATGAATATTTTACAAATTATATAACAAATATAAAAAAGGGGGGAGGTTCGAGCTATGCAACTCTTACCCAAATTTTCTTTCACGGTGATGCAAATTTTTGTGGGTACCAGATGATAATATTCAATGCAAAGTTTTAAGTCATGTGACCTACATTCCGACTTTGGACAGAAACTGATTACTTACATTGACATTTTATCGTTTATACCTTAATACAAGAGTGCTGTTTTACTTTGCTGCTTATACAATAATATGCTTTACACGTGACTACATGTGAAATATATTTATCCACTGTGTAGCACAATTAAATCTCTTGCAAAATATGTGCTGCAATTTTCAGAATTCATTTGAGCTACTATTTTCTTTTACAGGATTGCGTTGCAATCACGATACATCAACGACAGCTCAGAATCCATCAACGACAGCTCAGAATCCACAAGTCAGAACACTTTTTCAAAGTGAGAATGTTATCTTGACTTTCGGTACTGTCACAAGTTTCCCATGAATGAAACTATTTTAGAAGAGATTTTAACTAGTCTCTCGTGCTGTATACATCAAATGAAAGGTTGCACAGTGTCGAAAGTAAACAATATTCTAAGAAAAACTGAAGTTAGAAATAATGTAACAAACGGCCATTTGTACCTGCAAGTACCCTGCATCAGCAGCAGCATAGAACTCGCTAAGATTCTCAAATTCCTTTTCCACACCAGGAAGATCATCTGCCAATGCCACACTCCGTACATAATAAAATATACCCATAAGTACCTGCAAAAATTTAACGCACAAGTTTTTACGTAGAGAACAGCTGATCGCCTTCATTGAAAAAATGAGCAGTAATGAAACTTACAAGTTGTATGATACCCCACACGCTTATAATAAGTCCGCAGAGTGACAGCTTTGGTCCACAGAACTTCATTATTAACACTATACTTCCCCGTCGTTCAAAGTTTAATAAAAAAAACTTCTTCCTCAACTCCCGGCTATGCCCATGAAATGTATCTGGGTTGGTTACGCCTTCACTTGTTACTCATGTGATCTATAGTCTCGAACCCTCGGGTTTGTCCAAAATGTGAAATTAAATGAATCATATTAGTAACTTGAAAATATGCTTCCATAGCGAGAAAATAATTTTAAGGTTTTTTAATGTATAATCAGTAGTTAACTATTTTCTCAATGAAAATGTTTATTGGAGTGAGTCAATGTTGTACATAGTTCTGTGAATCTTTGGTATGAGGTGTAGGAACGAAACATGGTCGATAGGCTGGGTAAGGATTCTTGTGATTGTTTCTGCTATAGAATGTGATAACACAACTTGGAATTTCAAGTTTTTATGGATGTTTTTCATACGCATGCTGCGATTAGGCTTTCTTTATGTCAATAAAAGATACTTGTGCGTGTCTTAGTACTTAGAAGAGAGAGTATAATTTGAAGTCTTTTTCCTAATGTTATGGGTGTGAGCAGATTAAAACTGTCAGTAATGATGTGTAATGTTTCTAGTTAACAGTGAAGCTAATGCGCGACGCATTGCCATGGTGGAGAGCTGCTTCGGCAGTTCGGGACAGGTAAGATTATTTCTTACCCATATAGCTAATGTCATCAAATATGATGCGTGTTGATTTGGATAATAAGGAAACACAGACGTCGCAATCTAGAGTCTTCTGTCAAAAGATTTTTGATGACAGAGCTACGCAAACTGAAGACGTTTACGCGATAGCTCCCATAAGAGAGTAAGATATTTACAAGAGTATGAATACTGTACAGGGTAACAAATAGTCACAAGGTTACACATTGATGAGCAAGGTGAAAAACTCAAGAGAAATTGAAAGAGTAATACAGACCGAATGATAGATACACGCCACGCTTTGCTCAATAAAAAAAAGTTATGCCAGAGCAGAAAAATTTCTGTCTTGAACAATTTTGTGTTAAGGTGCTAAATATGTTTTTGTAGCATTATTCACCATATTATTTTGGTCTGAGCCATCCGTTTATTGGCGTTTGAAACTGTTAACTACGAGTTGCCCTTCATCACGCCACACAATTGTAGTTGACACATTTTAACAGCCAAACCAGAGAAGCAACATTCCAGTATCTAGTAATGTGAAAATTGCTTCCATGTGATTTGTACTTCAATAAGTGCACAAGCATCTGTTTTGCAGTTGTAGCTTCTAGCAGTGTGCTAAAAGCTTGTAGCAGCAGTAACTACCAGAGATGATGTCATTGCATCCACCATTTGTTTAACACTATGAACTGTAGGCAGAAATGTAGCTGTCACTTCAGTTACTGTTGTAGTTTATGCAGATTAATGCAGCTAAATGATATGTAACAACTATTTAAGTGACAAAATAAGCTTATGCTTTATTTGCTCAATACATATTAATAGGCTACATTTGACTACCAAATTAGCCTATATTACGTTGCCCCTTCAACAAACACGGAGCATGTATATTCCATAGAGTCAAATCCACTCTGCACGTCATATCTTGTGCACCACTATGCAAGCTGAAAAATTTTGTTCACATATCCCCATAGCTCACCTCTGAAATAATACTTTTCAGATACTCAACACTATACATTCCAGGTTAAACCATAATGTTTCACCAGCTTCTGAAATTTGTCCTTACTGAGAGGCTTAGTTAGGAGATGAGATAACATTTCTTCTGTGCATAGATAACTGAGGATTATATTCCACTGTTCCACATGATGCCTTATAAAGTGATGCTGGGTCGATAGAAGCATCCTATCCCACCCATCGGCTTTGGTCCATGACGTAAGGGTGTTGTTGTGTGTGACGTCATGACGGCATGGAGTTTGGTTTGTGAGTGTGATGTGTTTGTGGATGTTGTCGTGTTGTGGGTTGTTGTGCCCTCTGGTGGTATGTTTAAGGCTCTCGTTTGTGTGGTGTAATGGGCTCAGTTTAATCTTGCTCATTATACAGAATTGTTCGTGTGTTGGCTGTGTTTGTAGAGGAATTCATTTCAGTGAGTTAACGATTTAGTGGTTTTGTGTGAAGGTTAATTTAGTGTTGTTCGCTGTTGGTCGTATCATAATTTGAGTAAATTAATCGGTTGTTGTTTTTGTTCAGGAATGGATACGAAGGATAAAATTAAATAGTGCGCGTCTGCATGATATAATGGGAAATAACGTGTTGGAGCTGGTAAAGTTTTTACAGCTGTTTGCGTTACTTGCTGAGATCATGAAGTGCTCCATTTGTGGGCAAGAAATGAAGTTGGCTGAAGTTCCGGCATCTCGGCCCAGGGACTGTTATATGTGGCGCTGTCGAAAGGATAACATTTGACGTTCCATACAGTGTGGTTCCTGTTTTGAGAAGTGTAGGTTGGGCATGCGCGAGATTGTACTGATGAGTTATTGTTTTTGTTATAGGTCTTCACACAGTTTTTGCACACTTGAGACTGGTGTGAGTGAGAGGAGTGTGCTTGATTGGTTTTCTTTTTGCTGTGGAGTGTGTTCTGAGTTTATTAAGTGCAGGCGTAAGTTGGGCCGGCATGGGGTGGTTGTGGAAGTGGACGAGTCGCAGTTTGGGAAAAGGAAGTATGGGAGGGGTAAGTCTGTGGTTGGTGTCTGGGTGTGGGGGGCTGTTGTTTCGGGGGCCGGTGGGGGGGAGGAGGAGTGTTCTGAATGTGTTTTTAGGGTTGTGGAAGGGAGGTCTAAGGCGGAATTATTGGGGTTACTTGAGGAGTACATAAAACTGGGGTCCACAGTAGTTTCAGATGCATTTTCTTCATATATGAGGTTGGGTGAGAGAGGATTCAATCATTTAGTCATTAACCATAGCTTAGAGTTTAAAAAGTTATGAGACGGGGGCTTGAACAAATACAATAGAGGGGATGTGGGGGGCTGTTAAGTCAGTTTTTTGGAGGGGGAAGAGGCACTCTTCCAACCTTCAGTCTCTTTTAGATGAGTACTGTTGGCAAAAGAGTGTCCCTGAGGGCTATTGTGTTTTCTGTTTTTTTTTTTTAATGGCTGTTAGTAAAATGTATAGGCCGAAAGTGGTTAGTTAGTGTGGGTGGCTGCGGCTCAGTATGGGGTGGGTGGTTTATTTCGAGTTTGTGTGTGTGTGTGTGTGTGTGTGTGTGTGTGTGTGTGTGTGTGTGTGTGTGTGTGTGAGTGTGAGTGTGAGAGAGAGAGTGTGAGAGGTTTTTGTTGAGTTGTAGTGTGTGATTGAGAATTTTTTATGTTGCATTTGGTTTTTGTTTATGGTTTTTAATTTTTGGGTGAGGGGGGAGGTGAGGTTGGTTGGGGAGGGTGGGTTGAGGTGTGGGTTGGTCGGGTCTTTCCTTTGGTTGAGTATTTTTCGTTGGTTTGTGGTTGTGCAGTTGTGTGTGTGTGTGTGTGTGTGTGTGTGTGTGTGTGTGTGTGTGGGGGGGGGGGGGGGGGGAGGCTGGGTGTGTGCCTGTGTTTGATTGTGGTGGCCAATCTAGTTTGTGGCGCTGGAACTTTTTTGTGGTAAGTTTTTATTTTTTTGTTTTTAGTGTATGTGTTGTGTGTTGGGGTCGAGGGAAGTGTTTTATTACAATGTATGGTTCTGGCTGTTGGTATTGGTATCGGGAGATGTTGGATCGGGAGCTGCTGTTGTGCTATATAGCTCAAGGGAAGTGTCCGATTCCAGATGATATTGTGTTTAGTGGAATTTGGGTAATTTCGTGTTGTCGGTTTTTTTTTCGTCGTTTTGCGTGGTTTTGTATGGGGGTGGGTGTCTAAATTTGTTTATTTTTAGTTTGTCCCCACCAAAAAACCCCAATTTCCAGCACTTGTCCTGTTAGTGTCATTAAGCTTTTTGTGCAACGTGTGTGTGTGTTTTTTTTAATGTATTTTCGTCTTTATAATGTGTACGTAATGACTTTATATGTGCCATATTGGAATTGTGGTTTATAGTCGTTTCCGCCATATTTGTGATGTCATGGGTCAAAGGAGACGGGTGGGATCGGATACTTCCATATTCCCCAAATTACCACAGTTGGCTTTAATGTTGGAGGAGATTCTATTTCACTCATCAGTGTATGGATCCAAAGAGCTACTTGGATAGTGGAGAACAAGGCCATATATTCAGCTTCTACTGTACTCAAAGCAACAATTCTTTGTTTCTTTCAAGACCATGATATCAATCCTCCCATTAGTCTAAAATAACTTCCAATGATGGAATGTCTGCTTTTCAACTAATTTCCCCAGTCTGCATCACTGGATCCTTCCAAATTTTCCAGTTTTAGAATATTTTAACTTATAGTCAGCAGTTCCATTTAAATATCCAAACCTATAATCATTGGCAAATATTTCTCTGGTAGTCGAGCTAACAATAAAGTTCCAATCCATTCATTCACAATTTCAAAACCAATATTCCTCAGACAATATGAGATTGAAATTATTTTATTCACATATTCATCCATGCTTTTCTCTTATTCAATCTTGTGGTTATCAGGTCATGCAGTAGTCCTACTTTTCTGGTTAAACCACCATCTTCAAATGTGTTTTTCAGTTTGCCCCATACCTCCTTTGCTGTCGTAGTCTTTTCTGTGTGAACATAATTCACTGGATCAATCAAAATGTTTAATTTTGATTTCGCCTTCCGATCCTTAGTACCAAAACTTGATTCTATAGGTGAAAATTTACCGTTTGTGATGTCGCATAAGTCATTCAAGTGCAAATACGCCTCAACAGCAAATTTCCAGGTCGCGTAATTTTTACTCCCTACAAGCTCTATTTGCGGTATCTGTGGTGTACTCATTTTAGTTATTTTCTTCTTCGTATAGCATACACAATCCAAGTTTATACGAACTTCCGCACACCTTTTGCACAATCCAGTACCTGGGCCCATAACCTGTTGTAGTTTATGCATATTAACACAGCTAAATGATAATTAACAACTATTTAAGGGGCAAAATAAACTTGCGCTTTATTTGTACAACACATTTTAATACAATTGACTACCAAATTATATTACGTTGCCCCGTCAACAAACATGGAACATGTATATTCCATAGAGTCTAATGCACTCTGCACATCATATCTTGTTTGTTCACATATCCCCAACAGTTACATGCCAACATCATAACATTTCCACAAGTGCTGTCTGCCATGATATTGTAAGTCAATCATTGTTTTAACAACTCGATATTGTGTTGGTTATCAAGTTGACAGTTTAACCACAGTTTTGAATGACCAACAGATGTAGGAGTATGTGGTACCTTAAGAAACCATTGAATGTCAAAGATGTTTTAGGTAGCACTGTTGTATCCTCATTTCATCACACATCTGGTGCTATAGTCCAGCATGACAGTAATCAACCTAATTGTGTCCCGAAAGTACATGTATTTTTCTTTAACTTATCATTTTGCCAGGCATGCTCCAGATTACAAGTGTAATATTTTCCTCAATCACATGAAACCTGCCCATCAGTATTTTAGGCTAAAGTTTACAATGGGCTGCCCATGTGCAGAGGTTGGCAGCACATATGTATGTAAGATTCAGAGTGAATTTGTTGTTACTTTCGACAATACAAACTGATCACTTATCTTCACACATCCAGCTCCTTAACCTCATGATTTAATTTAAAAAAAGAAACAGATCATATCAGACATTGATTATAGCATGTGCAAGTTGTTATTTCAGTCATGGTAAAGGCATTAGACAAAATAGTCTGAACACTGATATTAACATGTTCTCTAAAGCTTACGGTCACACTGAGTAGGGAGGTAATTTATATTTCCTGTGAAACCATCTAGATGACAGTGTCCCAGTGAATGATTGCATCTTTCAAAATGAAAATTCCACCATTCTCACAAGTGAAAATGTGTAACATTATTTAGTGGACATGAGGATTGAATGCTATGCCTTCCCTACCATCAGCACTCACAGTTTGCATACATGTTGGGTCAAAATTGAGTTCATGGTTTAAAAAAAATTGGTAATATCATGAATCATGAAAGGAGGTTGTATATTTGGAAGAGACCTGGAGACACCGGAAGGTTTCAGATCGATTATATAATGGCAAGACAGAGACTGAGGAACCAGGTTTTAAATTGTAAGATATTTCCAGGGGCAGATGTAGACTCTGACCATAATTTATTGGTGATGAACTGTAGATTAAAACTGAAGAAAATGCAGAAACATAGGAATTTAAGGAGATGGGACCTGGAAAAACTGAAGAACAAGAGGTTGCATAGAGCCTCAGAGGGAGCATTAGGGAATGATTGACAAGGACAGGGGAAAGGGGTACAGTAGAAGAAGAATGGGTAACTTTGAGAGATGAAATAGTGAAGGCAGCATAGGATCAATTATGTAAAAGGACGAGAGCTAGTAGAAATCCTTGGGTAACACAAGAGATATTGAATTTAATAGACGAAAGGAGAAAATATAAAAATGTATTAAATGTAGCAGGCACTAGCAAAAAGGAATACAAACATCTCAAAAATAAGATTGACAGAAAGTGAAAATGGCTAACCAGGAATGGCTAGAGGACAAATGTAAGGATTTAGAAGCATTTATCACTTAGGGATCAGATAGATGCCACCTACAGGAATATTAGAGAGACCTTTGAAGAAAAGAGAACCACCTGTACGAATATCAAGAGCTCAGATGGTAAACCAGTCCTAAGCAAAGAAGGGATAGCTGAAAGGTGGAAGTACTATATAGAGGGTCTACACAAGGGCATTGCACTTGAGGGTAATATTATTGAAATGGAAGAGGATATAGATGAGATGGGAGATATGATACTGTGTTAAGAATTTGACAGAGCACTGGAAGACCTAAGTTGAAACAAGGCCCCAGGAGTAGACAACATTCCATTACAACTACTGACAGCCTTGGGAGAGCCAGTCCTGACAAAACTCTTACCATCTGGTGAGCAAGATGTATGAGGTAGCTGAAATACCCTCAAAACTTCAAGAATAATTTAATAATTCAAATTCCAAAGAAAGCAGGTGTTGACAGTTGTGAAAATTATCAAACTATCAGTTTAATAAGTCTCAGTTGCAAAATACTAACACAGGTTATTTATAGATGAATGGAAAAACTGGTGCATGCTGACCTGGGGGAAGGTAAGTTTGGATTCTGTAGAAATTTAGGAACACGTGAAGCAATACTCATCCTATTACTAGTAAGACAGATTAAGGAAAGGCAAACCTATTTTTCTAGCATTTGTAGAATTAGAGAAGCTTTTGACAATGTTGACTGGAGTACTCTCTTCCAAATTCTGAAGGTGGTGGGGATAAAATACTGGTAGCAAAAGGCTATTTACAGTTTGTACTTAAACCAGATGGCAGTTATAAGGGTCGAAGGGCACGAAAGGGAGGCAGTGGTTGAGAAGGGAGTGAGACAGGGTTGTAGCCTATCTGCTATGTTATTCAATCCATATATCAAGCAAGGAGTAAAGTAAATAAAAGGAAAAATTGGAGTTGAAATCAAAATTCAGGGAGAAGAAATAAAAACCTTGATGAAGAGACTTGCACAGAATAGGTATCATGGAGAGCTGAATCGAACCAGTCTTTGGCTGGGGACCATGACAACAACAATTAATTTGATTCTGTAGTTACTACAGTAGAAAAAGTGCCTGAAATATGTCATATGAGTTGTGGCAGAAGACTCCAGTTCCTGTTGACCAGGATTTTTAATGTTACCTTCCCCAGAGGTTATTAAACAGTTATAAAACAATAAGAAATGTCAGATTTCATTTGAGTACTAGTGGAATAAGCATGTATTTTCACTGCTTCTATGCCTTGTGTTAGTTTTTGGGACTGTATATGCTCACATTGCAAAACCAAATCAGTTTTTTAGGTAGTTTAGATCAAGGCCTTTCTAATGAAAACTGTGTAAAAGAGTTTGCAGGATATACTTTTTTGTAAAAATGTCCTGAAAATACAGACTTTTGGTGCTTTACAAATATCATCACCTTTGCCCTCAATTGGTCAACTATTGGAAAGCAGTGGGGGAATGAAATTCTATATTTGGAGACCTTACACTTGTAAGTTATCACGTACAAATCTTCGTGTTACCACACACTATCCTTTTGAGACGTAAAAAGCTAAACTTCATTTTTTTACCTGAAATATATTTTTGTAATTTCACTTTAGAGCACACAAAACACTTTAAAAGATGGCCTAGTTTTGATTCTTCCATGAAAATATTTCCTAAGGTGATATGACTACCCCCATGAACCATGGACCTTGCCGATGGTGGGGAAGCTTGCGTGCCTCAGCGATACAGATGGCCGTACTGAGGTGCAACCACAACAGAGGAGTATCTGTTGAGAGGCCAGACAAACATGTGGTTCCTGAAGAGGGCAGCAGCCTTTTCAGTAGTTGCAGGGGCAACAGTCTGGATGATTGACTGATCTGGCCTTGTAACACTAACCAAAACGGCCTTGCTGTGCTGGTACTGTGAACGGCTGAAAGCAAGAGAAAACTACAGCCGTAATTTATCCCGAGGGCATGCAGCTTTAGTGTATGGTTAAATGATGATGGCGTCCTCTTGGGTAAAATATTCCAGAGGTAAAATAGTCCCCCATTCGGATATCTGAGGGGACTACTCAGGAGGACATCATTATCAGGAGAAAGAAAACTGGCGTTCTACGGATCGGAGCGTGGAATGTCAGATCCCTTAATCGGGCAGGTAGGTTAGAAAATTTAAAAAGGGAAATGTATAGGTTAAAGTTAGATATAGTGGGAATTAGTGAAGTTCGGTGGCATGAGGAACAAGACTTCTGGTCAGGTGACTACAGGGTTATAAACACAAAATCAAATAGGGGTAATGCAGGAGTAGGTTTAACAATTAATAGGAAAATAGGAATGGAGGTAAGCTACTACAAACAGCATAGTGAACGCATTATTGTGGCCAAGATAGACACGAAGCCCATGCCTACGACAGTAGTACAAGTTTATATGCCAACTGGCTCTGCAAATGATGAAGAAATTGATGGAAATGTATGATCAGATAAAAGAAATTATTCAGGTAGTGAAGGGAGACGAAAATTTAATAGTCATGGGTGGCTGGAATTCGAGAGTAGGAAAAGGGAGAGATGGAAACATAGTGGGTGAATATGGATTGGGGGGGGGGGGGGGAGAAATGAAAAGGGAAGCCATCTGGTAGAATTTTGAAAAGAGCATAACTTAATCATAGCTAATACTTGGTTCAAGAATCATAAAAGAAGGTTGTATACATGGAAGAATCGTGGAGATACTAGAAGGTATCAGATAGATTATATAATGGTAAGACAGAGATATGGGAAACAGGTTTTAAATTGTAAGACATTTCCAGGGGCAGATGTGGACTCTGACCACAATCTATTGGTTATGAACTGTAGATTAAAACTGAAGGAACTGCAAAAAGGTGGGAATTTAAGGAGATGGGATTGGGATAAACTGACTAAACCAGAGGTTGTACAGAGCTTCAGGGAGAGCATAAGGGAACAATTGACAGGAATGGGGGAAAGAAATACAGCAGAAGAAGAATGGGTAGCTCTGAGGATGAAGTAGTGAAGGGACAGAGGATCAAGTAGGTAAAAAGACAAGGGCTCATGGAAATCCTTGGGTAACAGAAGAAATATTGAATTTAATTGATGAAGCGAGAAAACATAAAAGCGCAGTAAATGAACCAGGCAAAAAGGTATACAAACATCTCAAAAATGAGATCGACAGGAAGTGCAAAATGGCTAAGCAGGGATGGCTAGAGGACAAATGTAAGGATGTAGAGCCTTATCACTAGGGGTAAGATAGATACTGCCTAAAGGAAAATTGAAGAGACGTTTGAACAACAGAGAGCCACTTGTATGAATATCAAGAGCTCAGATGGAAACCCAGTTCTAAGCAAAGAAGGGAAAGCAGAAAGATGGAAGTAGTATATAGAGGGTCTGTACAAGGGTGTTGTAATTGAGGACAATATTATGCAAATGAAAGAAGACATCAATGAAGATGAAATGGGAGAGATGATACTGCCTGAAGAGTTTTACAGAGCACTGAAAGACCTGAGTCGAAACAAGGCCCTGGGAGTAGACAACATTCCATTAGAACTACTGGCGGCCTTGGGAGAGCCAGTCCTGACAAAAACTCTACCACCTGGTGAGCAAGATGTATGAAACAGGTGAAATACCCTCAGACTTCAAGAAGAATATAATAATTCCAATCCCAAAGAAAGCAGGTGTTGACAGGTGTGAAAATTACCGAACTATCAGTTTAATAAGTCATTGCTGCAAAATACTAACGCGAATTCTTTACAGACAAATGGAAAAACTGGTAGAAGCCGACCTCGGTGAAGATCAGTTTGGATTCTGCAGAAACGTTGGAACACGTGAGACAATACTGACCCTACGACTTATTTTAGAAAATAGGTTAAGGAAAGGCAAACCTACGTTTCTTGCATTTGTAGACTTAGAGAAAGGTTTTGACAATGTTGACTGGAATTCTCTCTTTCAAATTCTAAAGATGGCAGGGGAGAAATACAGGGAGCGAAAGGCTATTTACAATTTGTACAGAAACCAGATGGTAGTTATAAGAGTCGAGGGCATGAAAGGGAAGTAGTGGTTGGGAAGGGAGTGTGGAGGGGTTGTAGCCTCTCCCCAATGTTATTCAATCTGTATATTGAGCAAGCAGTGAAGGAAACAAAAGAAAAATTTGGAGTAGGTATTAAAATCCATGGAGAAGAAATAAAAACTTTGAGGTTTGCAGATGACATTGTAATTCTGTCAGGGACAGCAAAGGACTTGGAAGAGCAGTTCAACGGAATGGACAGTGCTTTGAAAGGAGGATGTAAGATGAACATCAACAAAAGCAAAACGAGGATAATGGAATGTAGTCGAATTAGATTGGGTGATGCTGAGGGAATTAGATTAGGAAATGAGACACTTAAAGTAGTAAAGGAGTTTTGCTATTTGGGAAGCAAAATAACTGATGATGGTCAAAGTAGAGAGGATATCAAATGTAGACTGGCAATGGCAAGGAAAATGTTTCTGAAGAAGAGAAATTTGTTAACAATGAGTATAGATTTAAGTGTAAGGATTGTATTTCTGAAAGTATTTGTATGGAGTGTAGCCATGTATGGAAGTGAAACATGGACGATAGTTAGTTTGGACAAGAAGAGAATAGAAGCATTGGAAATGTGGTGCTACAGAAGAATGCTGAAGATTAGATGGTTAGATCACATAACTAATGAGGAGGTATTGAATAGAATTGGAGAGAAGAGGAGTTTGTGGCACAACTTGACAAGAAGAAGGGAACGGTTGGTAGGACATGTTTTGAGGCATGAGGGATCACAAATTTAGCATTGGAGGGAAGCGTGGAGGGTAAAAATCATAGAGGGAGACCAAGAGATGAATACACTAAGTGGATTCAGAAGGATGTAGGTTGCAGTAAGTATTGGAAGATGAAGAAGCTTGCACAGGATAGAGTAGCATGGAGAGCTGCATCAAACCAGTCTCAGGACTGAAGACAACAACAATAAGGTGATATGTCTCAAAAGTTGGAAAGTGAGAGAGGCATTACATAGCCTGAATGGCATTTGAAGAAATTTGTAAAATCTGAGTGGAGTGCAAACATTGATTTTGGGTATACCTTCTTGGTGCAATGGTTGTATGATAAAAAAACTTGGATATTGTTGATCATGAAGGAAATTGTGTTTCCATGAATTTCATAGAAAAATCCTTAGCTCAGTATGTGGCCCAGAGTGACGCTCGAGTATTCTTCTGGTGATAAGATAGCCAAAGTCTGCACAAGGGTTCCACTTGCTGCTCTTCTAAGTGACATTGTAGAGTAGCAAAGCCCTTATCTGAAGGATGACAGATGTCTTGTGCTAACATGAAAGAGAACTTTTGCTTTGCAGTCATGAGCTTGTCTGCAAGCAGCTGATGAGGCTATGCATGGACTGGTTGTCCTCCTGTAGTTATGAGATGATTTGCCATTAAGTGTCTTGTCAGTGCTGGTCTAGGCAACATATGTGTAACCTCAGGGAAGTAGCGAATCACCATCAGTCATTTTTTTGTCAGCAAGGTTGGCATTACATAGGTATTAATGACTAGATAAATGTGTTTTCAAGTCAAGTAACCATTGATAGTGAATATCTGGGAGGAAGCAATGGAATGATACAAGTGTGCCGCACCCATAGGGTATTGCTAGTTGGCGATAATAAATCTCCAAATAAGTTCATGTTGAAGATTGAATTTGAGAGGCAAGATGATGTGGTCATAAGTCTTGATGAAAAATCCAGTTGCAACATACATGTAAATTCTATTGGTGTTAAGTGTGAAAGACAAGAAGGGTAAACTCGGTTGTCAGTGTTTATATCAATGAGGAATTGTAACTTGGAGAAGTGAAAATCAACAGTTGTTGTTTTTGAAATGAGTTGCTGTCACTACAGATTTCCAACGACATTTTCCTTGTCACAGGATGATTGATACAGCTGGGCAGAAACTCCAAATTTTCTGTGATACCTGCAGATTTTCTAACTGGTGAGCAAATATTTTTTTTCTGGGAGAGCATAATTGCTGTTACACATTGGGGGGAGTGCCACATTTGGAGGGCTTTAACTTGCTTAGGTAGTTTGGAGTTCATCCATAGGTTTGTTTGTCCTAGTGGAGATGGTTGCAGTGACCTTAGATGGGCACATGTCAACTGTTTGGTCAAAAGTTTTAGATTTTGTCGTGATATGTATAGATTATGTGACTGATGTAACATGAATAGTTCTGTATGATGCAGTGATATGTTTGTTGTTTCAAGGACCAAAGGATTGGTAGAGAAAATACAACATAAATGAAAACTTACTGTCCACAAATCCAAGACACTGCAACGTTTGCTGGCAAAACAGCATCCTCATTTTAGGACAGGCGTACATGTGAACTTAACTCACCTAAACTCTTTGTTTTTTCTGCTTGACACACAAATATTTTTTGGGCCTTTTTTATGTAGAAAACACTGTAACAGAGCTAATTTCCTCAATATGGTATGGAATGACACTTGTCATAGATGGAAGAGGTCGGTGTTGACTTCATATTCTACCGGGATGATGCATCTGTAGCTTTTCAGTACAGTATGTGGGACTATCTAAGTAACTGATAGCCACAAAAAAATTGCACTCAGTTGGCAGATGTAAAGAAATCAGGCCAACATCATATTTTGTGGGTATCTGTAGTGTATTGTATAATCCTACCACCTTCACAAATTTCTGTTTTGTGATTGACACACAGTTAAGTTATATATGGCATCATTTCTTGATATCTCAGTAATACAGTGATCTGTAATGTATTTGTGAAGATGTCTAATATGATCTTATTGCTGCTCTCAACAGAATTAGAATGTTTATTTTCCATGAAGCTCATTTGGTAAAATTAAAAATATTACTTGCATTTTCAGCTGGTCAAATTTGTTTTACACTATTGCAAGTGGACTTTGACAAGTTGAGCGTCTAAGAACATTTTGTCACATGGTTTTTGCCATATATGTGTGTTAATGGTACTGGCATAGTATCTGTGATCAGTTGTAATACACTGTTAATTTTAAATTTCGTTCTGTAAAGTAAGACATCTGCTCTGTTCCAGCCACTGGCAGTACCAGGGAGAGTCCTAGTAGGAGAAGGAGTCCTCACAAAGATGTGTCGCAAAAAACCGAAAGCTCGACAGTTTTTCCTGTTTAATGACATACTTGTTTATGGCAACATCG
The DNA here is from genome assembly GCF_023897955.1 of Schistocerca gregaria. NCBI lineage: Eukaryota > Metazoa > Arthropoda > Insecta > Orthoptera > Acrididae > Schistocerca > Schistocerca gregaria. Next base: position 331,877,786 of record NC_064924.1, read on the forward strand.
TCATTAACAAGAAAAAGGTAAGAGAGGCTAAAAGCAGATATTTGCACATCTCTCCATGTCAGTTTTGAGGCAACCAGTGGCAGGGTATTATGTAATAGCCAATGAATAACTGTTAACTTGAAACTTCCTGGCAGATTAAAACTGTGTGCCGAACCGAGACTCTTACTCGGGACCTTTGCCTTTCGCGGGCAAGTGCTCTACCAACTGAGCTACCCAAGCACAACTCACGCTCCGTCCTCACAGCTTTATTACTGCCAGTACCTCGCCTCCTACCTTCCAAACTTTACAGAAGCCCTCCTGCGAACCTTGCAGGTAATTTTAAAGCTCCCTTTGGCGTGAATTCGTGTTGGGTTTCATCCATTGTCTATTTGTTTCGCTCCTCTTCCATGTACACTTTAAATGGTTTAGATATTTATTTAATCATCAAGAGGTTGCGATTGTGAAGTCAGTCCTTCCTGAATAACAGCAAGCATTTCTCTGTCCCAGTTTTTGAATGCTGAACTGATACAGCACAAAGAGAAAACTCTTCTTCAATAAAGCACCTTTCCTTCTCTCCTTCTGTCTGTTAATCCATAATTTCATATTAGCTTCATCCATCCACTCTTTGGCATGTACATGAACAACAACACATCACCATATTTCAGAAGGTTTTGGCATTGTTTTTTATTTATAAATGATTATTGGATTAACTTTGGTACCGCCAGCACAATGTGAAAGGATAACAGTGTAGTGAATTTTTCACGTCCACTTGTTTTTATAGTTAGTTTCAGCACCTTTCAGTTATGTTACTTGGGATATCAAATGCCAGAGGAGTTTCATTCATATTCGCTATTTGGCTTAGTTCTACACTTGTTTTCTTTCAATGTCGAGTAATGAAGTGATGGAAAGATAATATTTTCTCTTCATACTCTTGTGGCATATTCTGATATATTTTGGTTTCGGTTTGCATGCTAAATCCATGGCGCCTTATAAAACTATAGCACCAACCTTGGGCTTGGCAGCCAGATACTGTGATTTTGTGTGTGTGTGTTGTGTGTGTGTGTGTGGGGGGGGGGGGGGAGAGGAGTATGTTTGGCTGTTTTGTCTATTCTTACGAAGGGCCTGTTTGGTTAAAGCTATATTTGACAGTCTTTTTGTTGTGCGTATCTGCAACTCAGCATCTCCGATATATGGTGAGTGTAAACTAGCCTTTTCATAATCTTATCATTATTCCATCCTGGATCTCCTAGTTTTGGCCATTTTGCATTCAGTCCTCTATTTGCACATTTAGTCTTACCCATTTTTTCAGTTGTTCTTTACTATACCACGAATTGCGAATGGTTTTTTTCTTTTGGTGGAGGGCCAAAATGCCACTCAGCTGCTCTGTTTCTATGTTCTTCTACATATGCTATTCCTTTCAATTTATAACCTAAATCATATGAATACATTTTATTTGTTCCATTACAAAACTAGCTACTAACAAAAGTATCGTACTGTTATCAATAACGCAAATCACTTTGTTAGAGTTCACTGGCACCGTAAACTGCAATGACGCATCATACGCTATACACTGTCCTGGATTTGTGATGATGAGGTGGGAGGGAGACAGTGTTAGCAAACATTTGAATCTCCGCAAATCATGGGCATCGCATCGGTGTACTGCTCTTGCCAATTGAATCTCTTAAGTTGCCAGATAGGTTTCCCTTAGCTTCGAGTATGTGGCCATTTGTAAGACTGGAGAGGATTTTAAATCAAACAATGGACATGTTTACATTAATTTCAAGGAAATTTTTTGACGAAAAAAGTGCACTTTATAGACTGTAAAATGGTATATTAGCTTGGAAGGCATTTAATATAGCAAATGCATTTAATGAAAACCCCACATTAAATTACCCTTAATTTGTTTGTGTGTATTTGCCCCTACAAACAGTGTTTTTCTCTGAAAGTTCAGTTCTATTGTACTCTAGTAACAAGTATGTTAAGGTTGTTGTTTTGTTAAATATCTAATATTTCTCCATCAGTCAAAATGAAAAGACTGTTATGTCATTGGCTGTACAAATCAGGTTCTGTCATCTTAACTTCCCATGACGACTGTTGAAATTTGTTAACAATGTACAGTTAGAAGTTAGAAAATGGATGGTCCTTTGTAAAATTTTATCAGAAACTGTACCGTCATATTTTGTTTCATAAACGTTATCCTATAGTCCCACTCCTCCTCCCCTTGGCCCCAGACCCCCACTCCTTTGCTTCAGTATTAGCCATCTCCTTGTCATTTTTGCTGTGTTTGCTCTCCCACCCTCTGCTCATTATCAGATAATCTCCTAACTATGCGCCACCTAACATACCACACAACACGTAAACCTTCACTTCTTCCTTTGAGTACCCACTGTCCTTGCTGTATACCATTTCGTACCCCTTTCAATTTCTTATGTCCACCTTTCATCAATCTGCCCATATCCCCCCTCAAGTATATGACATGGGCTCATTTTAAGACAATGTAACCAGAGTCATCTCACTCTACTGTGCCCCTTTCTTGTTGCTTCACACTGGTCATAGTTATTGATTAGTGTGCAGTAGTACAAGAAATTAGTTAGTAATTACCTTAGTGTAGTAGATGTTACACTACTGTCACTCCTGACAATGTCCCCCCCCCCCCCCCCCCCCCCCAAATTGATAATAAAGAACTGATTTGTATTTTCCAAGAAGGAGTCAGTCCAATTGTATATATGGGACGATATTCCGCAGAAACTTACTTTATTTACAACCATCAACTATAGTGCATTCTTCTGAAGGTAACAAAAATGAAATGAAAGTGTTCTATTGTTTTCTTCTGCCAAATACTCATTGTGATTTGACAGAGTTCCATGTAATACACACTTACCCAATACTGTTTTAAGGAGTTTGTGTTTGGTCTCCAAAAATTGTAAAATATGTTAATGAGACTGATCAGTAGATAGCTCCAGGGATCTGTGCTCTGATCCTTAAATGGTAACGGACATGCACTTCATGGTATTCCTCTTGCATAGCTGAAGTTGTTTCTTAACAACAGAAAAAAAGATCAGATTATGAAATTATGTGAAAGGAATAAGAATGCATTCGGAATGGGGAAAATGTCAAATTATGCTATCCCATAAGGTTCGATGCTTGGTCTGCTCATGTTCTTGGCCAATATAAATCGACGAAAAAGTCTCGTCATTTTGCATGGTGTTCTTGATCCCTAAAATTGACTATTGTGCACTTAAAGATGTTACAGCATAGTAGTTAGTGAATGAGACTGACATGCAGAAGTTTGTGTGTTTGAACCTCATCAGTTACTTCAAAATTTTGTATTTTTAAATAGTCATTGAAACTACAATTAGTTGGTTTAAATTTAATTAAAAAAATTATAACCTTTTGTCACGCCATTTTAATCATTGTATTAACTTTTACACTTACTCTTTTTTTTCCTCCATTTTTCCATTTGGAGTCTTTGTGCTTGAGATTTTAATTTTGTCTGTATCAATTTCAATTTAATTTCTTCTGTTTCATCATCTTATATTTTTGTCCCCATTACTGCAATTATTATTTCTATCCGTCCTTTTTGCTCATTTATTTATAGTCCCTTCTTTTGTTTAAATCTTTGTATGTTATTTTGTCCATAGCGCAAAAGGAATTTGTGTTTTAAGTGTTTGTATGACAATTGCCATCCAAAAATATGTACACCTTGTAAGTAATGAAAAATACATTTTTGACACATTTACACAGGCAATATAAATAGATTATTTCATCTTTTATATTAAAAACAAAGATTCCAAGACTTACCAAGCGGGAAAGCGCCGGTAGATAGGCACAATAAATAAAACACACAAACACACACACAGAATTTCTAGCTTTCGCAACCGACAGTTGCTTCTTCAGGAAAGAGGGAAGGAGAGGGAAAGACGAAAGGATGTGGGTTTTAAGGGTGAGGGTAAGAAGTCATTTCAATCCCGGGAGCGGAAAGGTTGACATGGTATTAGAAGGTGGAAAGGGTAATATGAGGTTAAAGTGAAAATAAATAGAAATATATATAGGGAGAGGTAAAGGTGTGAAAAAAGTCGAAAAAGTGTTGGTTTGAGATGAGCTATGTTGATCCTGTGCTGAACTTAGGTTGGTGAACAACAATGGGTGCAAAGGTTAGGTAGTTGTGTTGTCTCCAAAACACGTTAAAGGGTGGGGAAATTCAGGAAAATTTCAAAAAAAAAAAAAAAATTTCGGAAAAAGTCTCGAAAAAAAAAAATCGGAAAAAATCTCAAAAAAAAATGCGTGTAAATGTATTCAAAGGACTGGTTATGTACTGGCAGGTTATGAAAATGAGGCTAACAATTGTTTGATGAAGAAATAATAACGTTTAAACCTGTGGGAAGCTGCTAAAAATGATGGGTTATGTGGGAAAAATGGGAATGGAAATAAAACAAAAGTTGTTGGAGATAGCTGAGATGGTTGTTTAATGGGTGAAAGGAACTGAAGCTGTGAAATAGTATTCACGAGTTTACACAAAATGTTTGTAAACTTGGAACAGTGGATTTTATAGCGGCGGTTATGTTGAAAGCGTTAAAAATTTTTAGGTTATGGTTTGGAAGTAAATTATGTATTATTGAGTATAATTAGGCAGGATAAAATGTATGGTAGATTACGGAGAAAGGGAAGATGAATACAAAGTGAAACTGCTTGTACAAACAAAAAGGAAAGTAAGATGATAGAGAAGATTTCGAAATGCAACAGAGACAATAACAAACGTAATTGTTGGGTTCAAATTAATGATGATGTAAATAAAATAGAAAGAAACTTTCACATTGGAAAAATATATTAAAAACAAAGATTCCAAGACTTACCAAGTGGGAAAGTGCCGATAGATAGGCACAATAAATAAAACGCACAAACACACACACAGAATTTCTAGCTTTCGCAACCGACAGTTGCTTCTTCAGGAAAGAGGGAAGGAGAGGGAAAGACGAAAGGATTTGGGACTCCTTACCCACTCCCTTAAAACCCACATCCTTTCGTCTTTCCCTCTCCTTCCCTCTTTCCTGAAGAAGCAACTGTCGGTTGCGAAAGCTAGAAATTCTGTGTGTGTGTTTTATTTACTGTGCCTATCTACCGGCACTTTCCCGCTTGGTAACTCTTGGAATCTTTGTTTTTAATATATTTTTCCCATGTGGAAGTTTCTTTCTATTTTATTTATTTCATCTTTTGCAATTTGATTTATAGATTGACATTTTCAGACATTTAAATAGTGTGACAGATAAATAAAAATAATTAAAAATCACATGCAAAGAGATTCCAAATGAAAAAAGAAGGAATAAGAAGAGCAAATCAAAAAGTCAATCTGATGATAAAATTGACATGAAACAGGATAGAAAGGTTAAAAAATTACATTTAAACCAAATAACTGAATAAAAGTAAACATCGATAATAATTTTAAAAAAACCTTCTGCATGTCAGCAACATATGCTAACCACTACACTATAACACGATTATATGTATATCTGTTGATGTTAGGACTACAGAACAATTACACAAAACAACGAAATTTTTTTCATTGATTACTTGCAAGTGAGGGCCCACGAAGGTGAATGGCTGCTGGGTCTCTAACCTACACCACAGTATAGACAGTTTCAAAAAGTTGATTGCACAATGTGGATCTCTCATTGTTGGTAGTAAAAGAGGTGGCATTGTTCCAGAGTAGCTGTTTTCTTTATAATATATACGTGTATAAATAAATTTTAGAAGTAATGCTCACAAATGTCAATATGAATAGATTAGCTGTTATAATTGGCTGTTAGCGTACTATAGAGAAATGATTGCTTTTCTTCTAATAATTTCCGGGTATGCAGCCGGATCCCGTCGACATTCTGCCACGATATTTCGGCCCAGAGACGTCCGGTCATCATCAGGTGAGTACACAACTACTGAAGAGCCCAGGTGCAGTCGCGGTATTTGTACCGATTCTCGCGCACGTGTTGACATGCGCGGCATAGCCGAGTTGTACGTGCTGCCCTCGGTGGCGGCTATGCCGCGCATGTCAACACGTGCGTGAGAATCGGTACAAATACCGCGACTGCACCTGTGCTCTTCAGTAGTTGTGTGCTCACCTGATGATGGCCGGACGTCTCTGGGCCCAAATATCGTGGCAGAATGTCGACGGGATCCGGCTGCATACCCGGAAATTATTAGAAGAACAAATATGCCGGGAAAATTTCAGAAGTCACATGATTGCTTTTGCCTGTTAGTGTATAACTAGACTTGTACAACATCCCTGAATGTTCTCCTTCATGCTGGGATTTATGGAATACAATGTATGGATGTGTGTATGAATGAATAAATGAATTTTTTTGCCAAATGGACCATTGTCCAGTTACACGTTACAATGATACCTCAAGAAGATGTCCAATTACTCAAGAAAATTCACATTAAACACTAAAGCAGACCTATTTGCTTATTTTAATGAAAAAGCATTGCTTTTACAGTATTAATGAATTTCATTACACTTTGTTACATTAACAATTTTTATAGTACGTTTAACATGGTGCACATTCACATTTTTGTGTGGTGAGCATATACTGCATATTAAGAGTCTTTGATCACTAGTTACTTCAATTTTTAATGGTAAATGTGTAAGGTTGAGTTTTATATGTGAAAATATTATATGAAATAACAACAATATGGAAATGATAGATTGCTACTCACCACATTGAAGAGGCGTTGAGTTACAGATAGGCGGATTGAGAAGGTGTACTAGAAATACTTAAGCTTTCAGACAAAGTCCTTCTACAGAAGATGAAAAATAACACGCATTCAAACAGCAGCAGCTCGTACACACGACCACTGTCTCAGGGTGCTAAGGCCCAATTAAGGACCTCTATTCGGGCTTTAGTGCCTGGAGACAGTGGCCATGTGTGCGCAAGTTGTTCTTATGTGAATGTGTGTAGATGTGTGTTTTGTTTAGAAGGACATTGTCCAAAAACTGGAATATTTCCAGTGTACTTTTTCATTGTGCCTCTATGCATCTCATGCTTCCTCTGTGTGGTGAGTAATAAAGTATCCTTTCTGTGTTGTTGTTATTCCATCCTGGGCTTTCCATTATTTGGAAGGGTTGTATTTGTGGACACTAGAAGTTTCACAGATGTGAGTTTCTTTAAATTACTGTTGGAAATGATTTCCAGTATCTGTATGATTGCGTTTTGTGGTGTTAGTATAATAGATGATCACTGTTGATTAGGTTAGATGCATTCATGTAAAAATATTACAGTTAATAGTATGTGGATTGTAAAACCTTCATGAAGACATTCACCTGCTTGCTTTGTTATTGTGAGGTACGTACTTGAATAATTTAGGGTATTTTAAACTTTTGAATTCACATTTATTGACTAAGGCCACCTACTGTCCAATATTTATTCTGTTCACAGTATAATAAGCAGCACATCATACCGCTTGAAGAAGTGAAACTGGAATCACTTGAAGATGATGGACGTAAGTACAAATTCATTTATAAACTTCAGAAAGATATTGGGTACTGAGAACTTTGCCTTTAATAAAAGGGTGCAAAAATATTCGTAGAAGCCTTTTACTAAGCAAACTGAATGTAATTTACTCATTACAAGAGGAGTTCCCTCTTGCATCGCCCCCCCCCCCCCTTCCATAAGTAATCCTTTGCCCCGTGCCCCTTTCCTGCATGCCCCTCGTCCCACTCCCCTTCAAGCTTCCCTCCCTAAGCTGCTATAGTATTTTATTTGTTTTGAAATACAGGGTGATTCAAAAAGAATACCACAACTTTAAAAATGTGTATTTAATGAAAGAAACATAATATAACCTTCTGTTATACATCATTAATAAGAGTATTTAAAAAGGTTTTTTTTCACTCAAAAACAAGTTCAGAGAAGTTCAATATGGCCACCTCCAGACACTCGAGCAATATCAACCCGATACTCCAACTCGTTCCACACTCTCTGTAGCATATCAGGCGTAACAGTTTGGATAGCTGCTATTTCTCGTTTCAAATCATCAATGGTGGCTGGGAAAGGTGGCCGAAACACTATATCCTTAACATACCCCCATAAGAAAAAATCGCAGGGGGTAAGATCAGGGCTTCTTGGAGGCCAGTGATGAAGTGCTCTGTCACGGGCTGCCTGGCGGCCGATCCATTGCCTCAGGTAGTTGATGTTCAGGTAGTTACGGACAGATAAGTGCCAATGTGGTGGCGCTCCATCCTGCTGAAATATGAATTGTTGTGCTTCTTGTTCGAGCTGAGGGAACAGCCAATTCTCTTACGTTCATACTGAGCTGTTTCCCGTGGATTCTCAGTGCCCCATATACAGACATTGTGACGGTTGACTTTCCTGTTAGTGTGGAAAGTTGCTTCATCGCTAAACACAATCTTTGAAACAAAAGATTTATCTGTTTCCATTTGAGCAAGGATAAAATCACAGAAATCGATTCCTTAAATCTTATCAGCTGCAGACAGTGCTTGAACCAATTTCAGACGATAAGGTTCAAAACATGGTTCAAATGGCTCTGAGCACTATGGGACTCAACTGCTGTGGTCATTAGTCCCCTAGAACTTAGAACTACTTAAACCTAACTAACCTAAGGACATCACACACATCCATGCCCGAGGTAGGATTCAAACCTGCGACCGTAGCAGTCGCACGGTTCCGGACTGCGCGCCTAGAACTGCGAGACCACCGCAACCGGCAGAGGATAAGGTTTCATAACTAACCTTTTTCGTAGGACTCTCCATACAGTTGATTGTGGAATTTGCAGCTCTCTGCTAGCTCTGCGAGTCGATTTTCCTGGGCTGCGAACAAATGCTTGCTGGATGCATGCTACATTTTCATCACTCGTTCTCGGCCGTCCAGAACTTTTCCCTTTGCACAAACACCCATTCTCTGTAAACTGTTTATACCAACGTTTAATACACCACCTATCAGGAGGTTTAACACCATACTTCGTTCGAAATGCACGCTGAACAACTGTCGTCGATTCACTTCTGCCGTACTCAATAACACAAAAAGCTTTCTGTTGAGCGGTCGCCATCTTAGCATCAACTGACGCTGACACCTAGTCAACAGCGCCTCAAGCGAACAAATGTACAACTAAATGAAACTTTATAGCTCCCTTAATTCGCCGACAGATAGTGCTTAGCTCTGCCTTTTGTCGTTGCAGAGTTTTAAGTTCCTAAAGTTGTGGTATTCTTTTTGAGTCACCCTGTATGATCTTTGTTGTGGTTTCCTTTTATTACTTATTATGTTTTTTATATCATTTTTGTCCCAAATGAACTTTAGTGGTCAAGGACCATTCAGCGTGCTACATGGGACTAGGAATGCTATAATTATAACACTTGTTTGTCAGTCTTGTATGGATAGGGTTCTGGGAACATAAAATACCTATGGTTTAATAATACTCAGATGACCCAAAACTGAATTTTAAATTACCTTAAGTCTAATTTATTATCCTTTCCGCATATTTGCATTCCAAGGATGCGCTGGTAATACCGTGTGTTACACATCATTCTACATAATATTATCAAGTACAGCAAATTATATGCACATTAATTGCACTACAACACTGTCGATGGGTGTGTTGCAGTATGACAATGCTGCCCCTTCCAGTTCCATGAATGTAGTGAGATGTATTTCAATTCCTGATGGTGAATCACCAAAAATACAAATTATTTCTTTTTATTACTTAAAAGCAGGAGGAATAAGGCTTCTGGTCAGGTGAATACAGGGTTATAAATATAAAATCAAATCGGCGGGAGTAGGTTTCCTACAGAATAAAAA